>NC_133417.1:26080312-26412500 GCF_049350105.2 Macaca mulatta | reverse complement strand
CTTCTCGTGGAGCAGGTAAATACACTCTTACCATTTGGTTAGAAGGGGAGAGAGCCAGAGGATTTGGGAGCTGCCCTAATGACCATACAGAAAGGAGCTGAAACTAAAACTGGAACACAGAAGAGAACAGCATGCAGAGGCCATGAGATCATTAAGAAACATGGATTGAGCAAAATTCTTATTGGCTGTTTGGCAGTGGCAGGAGTAATAGACGACGAGGTGTAGATGAAGCAGATCATATAACACAGCTGTGTGAATATGTGTGGGTGTGGCAGAGGGCATTGACCAGGCTGTGCTGCTCAGGATTCACAAGATGTTGCTAAAGCTGCTTTTGGTACTGGACTGCATTAAAGGTTGTTGGCATTATATTCTGGTTGACATGGGATGCATTAATATGCCCATTCCATGCTCCTATGAGAGTCCCAAGATCCTTATTTCCACAGACAGCTGGAAGCTCATGAAGGCTTCACCTATGAGGTCTCATCACATTACCAAGTCACCACCGACAGAAGCTACCCCAACATTTAAATGTAATTTCTAAGAAACTCCAACTTGTATTTCTTAAACACCATTTAGGGGACACATAGACCAAAATAAAACATATTAAAATTTTTTTAAATACATTTTTTTCCCCACATACAACCTCACATTCCCAATTCTTCCCCAGCCCCAGTCTTTGGATTTCTAGTTTTTATCCTTCTTTTCCTTTTCTCCCAATTTTGCAGTTTTAAATCCCAAAAGTCTGACTTAGAAAGACAGGGGTAGGAACTGGACTGAGCAGGCCCAGTCAGAATCCTCTTCCATGGGCAGGGAGAGGGGACTGTCTGGGGATACACCTAGGTTAATAATGTGACCCATCGTGGCCTTACAACTAACCCCTATTACTTTAGGTACCCGAGAGACACTGAGTTCCTTGTAATCGACAGAGCACAAACAACCCAGAAATGGACTTTCATGGCAAGAGGGAATGAATTCTAAGGTGAAAAGTGCATATGCGTGCACGTGTGTGTGCGCATGTGGCTTAAATATTCTGACATAAACAACAAAAAGGAAAATGGTGAGTTTCCATCATTGCGCAACTGCCAGTCATTTACATTTGAGTTCACACGTGTCTAAAGCATCACCACTGTGTTGAGTCTAATCTAGTTGCTTTCCTCCACTATTTGCATGTTTTACACATGAGTTCATCCTGATTCTTTCTCTTCACTACTTTCTTTGGTTCACTAAGTGATTTACTGAGCTTGAACTCTGCATTTTACTCATCTCCTGAGATCCTTTTTGTGGCTACTTCTGAGGGCAGATAGTATTTCTTTTGGACTTGAGAAAGAAATATTCCTTCTCTGTGCCCATGCTTAGCAGACAGACACTGACTCTGGCTCTCTTCCGGCCTCAGCACCTCCCACTAAGGCAGGGAGTCCCAGAAGCCAAGAAGACATGACCACTTGTAACTCTCTCTCTCACCATTTAGACCATGGCCCTAGAATTCCCAGTGGCTCTGAGCCTGCTTCCAGATTCTATGGGGGTCTCTGGGTCCATCCTCCCAAGGACAGAATGCCCTACTGCACACATACTCCTAGGACCAAAGAGTGACCAAAGAGTGGCTGTTCGTGAGTGTGCAGATGGAGCCTGGACATGTGGACTTGGATTTTGTAGTAGACTATAAATTGTCCAGTGGGTATTGCTATCTGGGAACTAAAATTACCAACACAAACATTTGAGTGTTTCTTCTGATATAAATCTAAAGCTTAGCTTTTATTTCTCTGTTGTAGTTTAGATACAGTCCTTTCAGTGTACATGAGAGTTGCAAATTATTTTGTGGTATATAAAACAAAAGAGTTGTAGTACATATAGCTGCCACAAGCTAAGGATGTATTACATTAATTTTTTAAAAGACTTTAAGTTCTGGGATACATGTGCAGAACGTGCAGGTTTGTTATACAGGTATACATGTGCCATGGTGGTTTGCTGCACCCATCAACCCGTCATCTTCATTAGGTATTTCTCCTAATGCTATCCCTCCCCTTGCCTCTCACCCCCCAACAGGCCTCGGGGTGTGATGTTCCCCTTCCTGTGCCCATATGTTCTCATTGTTCAACTCCCACTTATGAGTGAGAGTATGAGGTGTTTGGTTTTCTGTTCCTGTGTTAGTTTGCTGAGAATGATGGTTTCCAGCTTCATCCATGTCCCTGCAAAGGACGTAAACTCATTCCTTTTAATGGCTGCATAGTATTCCATGGTGTATATGTGTCACATTTTCTTTATCCAGTCTAACATTGATGAGCATTTGGGTTTTTGTTTTTTTTGTTTTTTTTGTTTTTTTTTGGAGATAGGGTCTCACTCTGTCACCCAGGCTGGAGTGCAGTGGCACATCTCAGCTCACGGCAACCTCTGCCTTGTGGGTTCAAGTGATTCTCCTGCCTCAGCCTCCCTACTAATTGGAATTACAGGTGCCCATCACTGCTCTGGGCTAATTTTTATTTTTTAGTAGAGATTGGGTTTCACCATGTTGGCCAGGCTGGTCTCAAACTCCTGACCTCAGATGATCTGCCTGCCTCGGCCTCCCAAAGTGCTGGGATTACAGGCATGAGCCACCGCAACCAGTCTTGACTGGGATTTTGAAGTCCACTGTGGCATGGAGGGAAACTGGAGATGGGAAGAGAAGCCACATAGTTCATGGGCCAGGGGCCAGAGATCTCAACAATATCATGTTTGGGCTCAGAGCTTTTAAGAACCCAAGAATTTTAATTTCAGTCTTAGTGTTCCACATGGTTCTGAAGGTATATTTGTTAAGGTAGGTGGATAGAATGTATTTTATTTGACAGCTTGACATATAACTTATAAATATTCACAAATATGGTACGTGGATCTCCAATTATATTCTTGCCCCAGACCATGTAAATGTTAGGGTCCAGCCTGGAGGGCAGGTGGAGAACTCAGGAGGCTTGAATCTGGATCCTAGATGGGAAAGTAAGGAAGAACCTGTCAATTTCATTTTATGGTGCACACACTAATGAGACTGCTTTTACTATGTTATTTTATAATTTTTAAAAAAACAATGGTTTGTCCCCAAATTAAGTTTCCAAAGCTGCACAGAAGAGCCTAGCAAAAATAGAATAAATTCTCATATTTCACTTAGCCAGCTTGGCTCCCATTTTAGTCAGTTAACAATGTGTATGTGATATGCTATGTTGTAAAAAAAAATTTCTTTTTTGAGACAGGGTCTCACTCTGTCACCCAGGCTAGAGTGCAGTGGTGTGATCTCAGGTCACTGCAGCCTCTATCTCCCAGGCTCAAACCATCCTCCCACCTCAGCATCCCAAGTAGCTGGGACTACAGGCACATGCCACCACACCCAGCTTATTTTGTTTATTTTTTGTAGAGATGAGATCTCACTATTGAGAGGTGAAGCCAGCTGAGCTTCTGGGTCGGGTGGGGACTTGGAGAACTTTTCTGTCTAGCTAAAGGATTGTAAACAAACCAATCAGCACTCTGTGTCTAGCTAAAGGTTTGTAAACGCACTAATCAGCACTGTAAAAACGGACCAATCAGCATTCTATAAAATGGACCAATCAGCAGGACATGGGCGGGGCCAAATAAGGGAATAAAAGCTGGCCACGCGAGCCAGCAGTGCCAACCTGCTCACGTACCCTTCCACACTGCTTTGTTCTTTCACTCTTTGCAATAAATCTTGCTGCTGCTCACTCTTTGGGTCCCCACTACCTTTATGAGCTGTAACATTCACAACAAAGGTCTGTAGCTTCACTCCTGAAGCCAGTGAGATCACGAATCCACAGGGAGAAACAAACAACTCTGGACACGCCACCTTTAAGAGCTGTAACACTCACCGTGAAGGTCTGCAGCTTCACTCCTGAAGTCAGCGAGACCACGAACCCACCGGAAGGAATGAACAACTCCAGACACGCCACCTTTAAGAGCTGTAACACTCACTGCGAAGGTCTGCAGCTTCATTCCTGAAGTTGGCAAGACCACGAACCCACCAGAAGGAAGAAACTCTGGCCACATCTTAACATCTGAAGGAACAAACTCCAGACACACCATCTTTAGGAACTGTAACACTCACTGTGAGTGTCCGTGGCTTCATTCTTGAAGTCAGCAAGACCAAGAACCCACCGAAAGGAACCAAGTCCAGACACATTTTGGCGCCCAACGTGGGTCACATTTTGGCGACCATGAAGGGACCATCAGCTATCGCCAAGCGGTGAGTACCATCGGACTCCTTTTGCTTGCTATTCTGTCCTATTTTTCCTTAGAATTCGGGGGCTAAATACTGGGCATCTCTCAGCCAGTTAAAAGCGACTAGCACAGCTGCCAGACTAAAGACATGGGTGTCAGGCTTCCTGGGAAAGGGCTCTCTAACAACCCCCAACTCTTCAGAGTTGGGAGCGTTGGTTCACCTGGAACCAGCTTCCGCTTTTCCTGTACTTCTGGGCTGAGCCGAGGGTCGACAGAGAGGAAAGCCATTCAGCTCCAGGGGCCCGACAACAAGTTGGTTGACCCTGTGGCCATGAGCAGAACTTTCAAAGTCATGTCGCCCAAGTGAGACTCGCCCATCTATCCTATCTATCCTGACCCTTGCCTCCTGGGTCCTAATGTCTGTCAGACAAACTTCCCCTAACCAGTCTTCTCTGAGGTAGTCCCACTTATAAAAATCACTCCCTGTCTCTGGTGCTTTTCTAGTTTCTCCTATCAAAATGATTTCTATAAACTCCGGACTCTGTTACCTTCTTTGGGCACCTGGGTTCACCAATCAGAAAGACACAATTTTTGCCCAAAGCCCCATTGTAGAGGGGACTATCTGGAATTTTAGGATCCCTCCTCAGACAAGCAGGCCTAACAAAAGCTATTCCTGAAGCTAGGATATGGGGAACCTCAGAAATTGTATCCTTCCCATTCATATAAGTAAAGACAAAAGGCATCACTCTTCCAACTCGAGATCCCTCCCCTCCCTCAGGGTATGGTCCTCTACTTCATTTTTGGGGCACAGCATCTTTATAGGACAGGGGTAAAGTCTCAATACTAACAGGAGAATGCTTAGGATTCTAATAAGTTTTCGAGAATGCATCAGTAAGGGCCACTAAATCTGGTTTTTCTTGGTCCTTTTTGTGGTCTAGGAGGACAGGCAAGGGTGCAGGTTTTTGAGAATACTGGTAAGGGCCACTAAATCTGACATTCCTCAGTCCTCCTTGTGGTCTAGGAGGAAAACTAGTGTTTCTCCTGCTGTGCCGGTAAGCACAACTATTCCAATCAGCAGGGTCCAGGAACTGTTGCAGGTTCATGGGCAAGAAGTGTTTTTGCTGCTGCATCGGTGACTGCAACTATTCCAATCAGCAGGGGTCCAGGGGACAGCCTGTAACCAGGTATTTCTCCCACCTCCTCAGTTGTAATTGGGAGACTTTGCTCTTTTCACATGCCTTTCTTGTTATGCCTGAAAGTCCCACGCCCTTATTAGGGAGGGATATATTAGCCAAAGCTGGAACTATCTATGTGAATATGGGGAGCAAGTTACCCATTTGTTGTCCCCTACTTGAGGAGGGAATTAACCCTGAAGTCTGGGCATTGGAAGGACAATTTGGAAGGGCAAAAAATGCCTGCCCAGTCCAAATCAGGCTAAAAGATTCCACCAGTTTTTCTTATCAAGGCAATATCCCTTAAGGCCTGAAGCTCATAAAGGATTACAGGATATTGTTAAACATTTAAAAGCTGAAGGCTTAGTAAGGAAATGCAGCAGTCCCTGCAACACCCCAATCCTAGGAGTACAAAAACCAAATGGTCGGTGGAGACTGGTGCAAGATATTAGGCTCATCAATGAGGCAGTAATTCCTCTATATCCAGTTGTACCCAACCCCTATACCCTGCTCTCTCAAATACCAGAGGAAGCAGAATTGTTCACTGTTCTGGACCTCAAGGATGCCTTCTTCTGTATTCCCCTGCACTCTGATTCCCAGTTTCTTTTGCCTTTGAGGATCCCACAGACCACACGTCTCAACTTATGTGGATGGTCTTGCCCCAAGGGTTTAGGGATAGTCCTCACCAGTTTGGTCAGGCACTGACCCAAGATCTAGGCCCCTTCTCAAGTCCAGGCACTCTGGTCCTTCAGTATGTGGATGATTTACTTTTGGCTACCAGTTCAGAAGCCTTGCGCCAGCAGGCTACTCTAGATCTCTTGAACTTTCTAGCTAATCAAGGGTACAAGGCATCTAGATTGAAGGCCCAGCTTTGCCTGCAGCAGGTCAAATATCTGTGCCTAATCTTAGCCAGAGGAACCAGGGCCCTCAGCAAGGAACGAATGCAGCCTATACTGGCTTATCCTCACCCTAAGACATTAAAACAGTTGTGGGGGTTCATTGGAATCACCAGCTTTTGCTGATTATGTATCGCTGGACTCAGCGAGATAGCCAGGCCCCTATATACTATAATCAAGGAGACCCAGAGGGCAAATAATCATCTAGTAGAATGGGAACCAGGGGCAGAAATAGCCTTCAGAACCTTAAAGAAGGCCCTAGTACAAGCTCCAGCTTTAAGCCTTCCCACAGGGCAAAACTTCTCTTTATACATCACAGAGAGAGCAGGGATAGCTCTTGGAGTCTTTCCTCAGACTCATGGGACAACCCTACAAGCAGTGGCATACCTAAGTAAGGAAATTGATGTCGTAGCAAAAGACTGGCCTCACTGTTTAAGGGTAGTTGTGGCAGTGGCTGTCTTAGTGTCAGAGGCTATCAAAATAATACAAGGAAAGGATCTCACCATCTGGACTACTCATGATGTAAATGGCATACTAGGTGCCAAAGGAAGTTCATGGCTATTGGACAACTGCCTACTTAGATACCAGGTACTACTCCTTGAGGGACCAGTGCTGCAAATACCTACATGCGTGGCCCTCAGCCCTGCCACTTTTCTCCCAGAGGATGGGGAACCAATCGAGCATGACTGCCAACAAATTGTAGTCCAGACTTATGCCACCCAATATGATCTCTTAGAAGTCCCTTTAGCTAATCCTGACCTTAACATATATACCAATGGAAGTTCATTTGTGGAGAATGGGATATGAAAGGCAGGTTATGCCATAGTTAGTGATATAATCATGGTTGAAAGTAAGCTTCTTCCCCCAGGAACCAGCGCCCAGTTAGCAGAACTAGTGGCACTTACCCAAGCCTTAGAACTGGGAAAAGGAAAAAGAATACATGTGTATACAGATAGCAAGTGTGCTTATCTAATCCTACATGCCCATGCTGCAATATGGAAAGTAAGGGAGTTCCTAACCTCTGGGGGAACCCCCATTAAATATCACAAAGAAACCATGGAGTTTTTGCATGCAGTGCAAAAACCCAAGGAGGTGGCAGTCTTATACTGCTGAAGCCATCAAAAGGGGAATGAGGGGGGTGAGCAGCAGCATAAGCAGCTGGCAGAGGCAGCAGAAAGGAAAGAGAGAAAGAGACAGGAAGTCAGAGAAAGAGAGGAAGAAACAGACAAAGAGAAGAAGGAAAGAGAGGAAGAGACAAAGAAGAAGTCAAAGAGAGAGAAAGACAGAGACAGAAGTAGTAAAGGAAAAACAATGTACCCTATTCCTTTTAAAACCAGGGTAAATTAAAAACCTATAATTGATAATTGAATGTCTTCTCTGTAACCCTGTAACACTCCAATACCACCTTGTTGTCAGTGTAAACAAGGGCATAGCCCAAAAGCACGGAGGCCACAGAAAACTCATAGCCTTCCTACCAAAAATCCTTAACCCAGCAGGTTTCCTAACAGGGGATCTAAATCTTAATTAATTACCATACAAAGGTCTGACCAGATCTAGGAGGAACTCCCTTCGGGACAGAATGATAGATGGTTCCTCCCAGGTGACTGAGGAAAAAAGACACAATGGGTATTCAGTAAATGATAAGGAAACTCTTATAGAAGCAGAGTTAGGAAAATTGCCTAATAATTGGTTTGTCTGAGTGCGAGCTGTTTGCACTCAGACAAACCTTAAAGTACTTATAGAATCAGGAGGGAGCCATCTATACCAATTCTAAGTTAATATGGACTGAACGAGGTCTTATTAATAGCAAAGAATAATTGAAATCCCAAACTTACAAGGTTTTCAACAAAAGTAAAATTTGCTAAAAGTTAACAGTGTAAACATATATTATGCTAACTTCTAGTCTTGTGGAAATCAGACCCTATCAGTACTCCTCAAAGCTCAAGTCTGTCAGCGCAGAGCCATACAACTAATACCCCTACTTATAGGGTTAGGAATGGCTACTGCTACAGGAACTGGAATAGCCAGATACTTCATTATCCTACTACCACACACTCTCAAAGGATTTCTCAGACAGTTTGCAAGAAATAACGAAACCTATCCTTACTCTATAATCCCAAATAGACTCTTTGGCAGCAGTGACTCTCCAAAACCACCAAGACCTAGACCTTCTCACTTCTGAGAAAGGAGGACTCTGCACCTTCTTAGGGGAAGAGTGTTGTTTTTACACTAACCAGTCAGGGATAGTACAAGATGCCACCTGGCATTTACAGGAAAAGGCTTCTGAAATCAGACAGCACCTTTCAAACTCTTAGACCAACCTCTGGAATTGGGCAACATGGCTTTTCCCTTTCTTGGTCCCATGGCAGCCATTTACTATTACTTGCCTTTGGGCCATGTATTTTTAACCTCCTTGTCAAATTTGTTTCCTCTAGGACTGAGGCCATCAAGCTACAGATAGTCTTACAAATGGAACCCCAAATGAGCTCAACTAACAGCTTCTACCAAGGACCCCTGGACCAACCCACTGGCCCTTTCATTGGCCTGAAGAGTTCCCCTCTGGAGGACACTACAACTGCAGGGCCCCTTCTTTGCTCCTATCCAGTAGGAAGTAGATAGAGTGGTCATCGCCCAATTCCCAACAGCAGTTGGGGTGTCCTGTTTAGAGTGGGGATTGAGAGGCAAAGCCAGCTGGGCTTCTGGGTCAGGTGGGGACTTGGAGAACTTTTCTGTCTAGCTAAAGGATTGTAAACACACCAATCAGAGCTCTGTGTCTAGCTAAAGTTTTGTAAATGCACCAATCGGCACTCTGTAAAAACGCAGCAATCAGCACTCTGTGTCTAGCTAAAGGTTTGTAAACTCACTAATCAGTACTCTGTAAAAACGCAACAATCAGTGCGCTGTGTCTAGCTAAAGGTTTGTAAACGCACCAATCAGCACTCTGTAAAATGGACCAATCAGCGCTCTGTAAAATAGGCCAATCAGCAGAACATGGGCAGGGCCAAATAAGGGAATAAGAGCTGGCTGCCCAAGCCAGCAGTGGCAACCCACTCGGGTTCCCTTCCACGCTGCTTTGTTCTTTTGCTCTTCACAATAAATCTTGCTGCTGCTCACTCTTTGGGTCCGCACTACCTTTATGAGCTGTAACACTCACCACAAAGGTCTACAGCTTCACTCCTGAAGCCAGTGAGACCACAAACCCACCAGGAGGAATGAACAACTCCAGACGTGATGCCTTTATGAACTGTAACACTCACCGTGAAGGTCTGCAGCTTCACTCCTGAAGCCAGCGAGACCACGAATCCACCGGGAGGAACGAACAACTCTGGATGTGCTGCCTTTATGAACTGTAACACTCACTGCAAGCGTCCGTGGCTTCATTCTTGAAGTCAGCAAGACCAAGAATCCACTGGAAGGAACAAATTCCAGATATACTGTGTTGCCCCAGCTGATCTCGAACTCCTGGGCTCAAGCAGTTCTCCTACCTCGGCCTCCCAAAGTGCTGGGATTACAGGAGTGAGCCATTGTGTCCAGCCTTGGTCTGTTGTAAAATTAAGAGCCCTATGCTAGAAGTCGAAGTGGTTTCTAGGCACTGAACCTGCTGGCCAAGAGCACCGGTTTTAGAGTCAGAGAGAACTATGCTAGAATGCCAACTTCTCCACTTACACATTGAGTGACTACAGGGAAGTCATTCAACCTTTCTGAGCTTCAGTTTCTTCATCTATAAATGGAGAATAATGATACCTACCTCATAGGGGTATAGTAAGGATTTAATGAGAAAGACCTGATGATGTCTGGCACATAACATGTGTTCAGTAAGGGGTAGCTGCTCCCACTACTGCTGTTTGTACTCTTGCTGCTACTTTTATAATTGGTTATGCAACCTTAGACCAGTAAATTACTTAAATTCATTCATTCATTTATTTAGTTAAAAAATCAGATATGAAAAGATGAACATTGAAAAATGTACCTCTCCCACCCCATTTGCCTCATTCCATACAGCCCTGTCTTCCATAGGTAACTACTTTCGTTGAGTTTTTGGGGTATCCCTTCAGTATTTAAGTATAAGAAAATATGAATGTATATTCTTATTTTCTCCTTTTCATACACCAAAGGTAGCACATTGTATAAACTATTCTGTACTGTGCTTTTTTTCACTTAACAGTATATTTTGGATATCCTTCTCTATCAGTCTGTAGAGAGCTTCCTCATTCTTCTTCACAGCTGCATGCTATTCCACTGTGAAGTTTACTTCACTATTCCTCTAGAAATAAATAAGTGTATTACTTCCAATATTTTTTTCTAATGAACAAGACTACTGTGAATGGTTTTGAACATGTGTCATTTAATGCAAAGTAGGCATATCTGTAGGATGGGGATAAGTGGAGTAAATGCATTGGGTTTTTTTGTTTTTGTTTTTGTTTTGTTTTTTTTGAGACAGAGTCTCACTCTGTCACCCAGGCTGGAGTGCAGGCGCGTGATCTCAACTCACTGCAACTTCCACCTCCCAGGTTCAAGCGATTCTCCTGCCTCAGCCTCCTGAGTAGTTGGGATTACAGGTGTGCACCATGATGCCTGGCTAACTTTTGTATTTTAGTAGAGACAGGGTTTCACCATGTTGGCCAGGCTGGTCTTGAATTCCTGACCTCAAGTGATCAGCCTGCCTCAGCCTCCCAAAGTGCTTGGATTACAGGTGTGAGCCACCACACCTGGCCTGCATTGGTAATTTTGATAGATAATACCAAAATATCCTCTATGGGGTTGTACCATTTTGCATTTCCTCCAGAAATGTATGAGGTTTAAGTCATGTAAACTTTTCACTTAGTTTTTTCATCTCTTAAACAGGATCAATAATGGGACCCAACTGTGTTACTTTCCTATTTCTGCTGTAATAAATTACCACAACTTAATTACTTTAAAAACGCAAATTTATTATCTTATAGTTCGGAGGTCAGAAGTCCAGGGTGGGTCTCAGTGGGCTAAAATCAAGGCTGTGTTCCTTTCGGAGGCGCTAGAGGAGAATTGCCTTCCTTGCTTTTTCCAGCATCTAGAGGCTGCCCCACATTCCTTGGCCTGTGGCCCTGCCTCACTGTGACCTCTGCTTCCATTGTCACGTCTCGTCTCTCTGACTTTCCTGTCTCCCCCAATAAGGACTTTTGTGATTATACTGGGTCCATCCAGATAATTCGGGATGATTCCCCATATCAAAATCCTTGATCACATCTGCTTTTGCCATGTAAGGTAACATATTTACAGGCTGAGGATATAGATTCTTTGGGGAGCCATTATTCTGCCTACCACAATTACCTATGGCACAGGATGTTAGGAGAATGGAGATAGAGAAATTTCCGTAGAAAGATACCTGGTTTGCTGTTTCCTTGCCAGCCTCACCAACTGGATAGAGGTGCTGCGTTTGGTTTGGCTCTTTAGTAGCTCTTTAGTCGCTGTCTATGCCTGATACCACTTGGTCACTGAGTAGACCCTCCATATATTTAAAAGTTTTGGGCCAGGCGCGGTGGTTCATGCCTGTAATCCCAGCACTTTGGGAGGCTGAGACGGGTGGATCATGAGGTTAAGAGATCAAGACCATCCTGGTCAACATGATGAAACCCCTTTCTACTAAAAATACAAAGATTAGCTGGTTGTGGTGGCACATGCCTGTAGTCCCAGGTACTTGGGAGCCTGAGGCAGAAGAATTGCTTGAACCCAGGAGGTGAAGGTTGCAGTGAGCTGAGATCATGCCACTGCACTCCAGCCTGAGTGAGACTCCGTCTCAAAAAAAAAAAAAAAAGTTTTGATATATGAAGGAATGAATGAAATTCTTAGGAAACATATAAAGCATTATGTTGAAAAATCATTTTTTAAAAAGGGGATTTGTATCCCAATCATCTCAGACAAAAAATGTGACAACTGTGAACTCTTGAGCCATTATTTTGCCAACTTTTAAGATTCAATAATACAATCTGTTTTCATTCAAAACATGTGCTTTAGGCTAGGCATGGTGGCTCACACCTGTAATCCCAGCACTTTGGGAGGCTGAAGCGGGAGGATTGCTTGGACTCAGGAGTTTGAGACCAGCCTGGGTAATATAGTGAGACCTTGTCTCTACAAACAATTTTTAAAAAAATTTAGCCTCAGCCAGGCGCGGAGGCTCACACCTGTAATCCCAGCACTTTGGGAGGCCAAGGAGGGCAGATCACGAGGTCAGGAGATCGAGACCGTCCTGGCTAACACATGGCTAAACCCCATCTCTACTAAAAAAAAATAAAACAAAAATATTAGTCGGGCATGGCAGCGGGTGCCTGCAGTCCCAGCTACTTGGGAGGCTGAGGCAGGAGAATGGGGAGGTGGAGCTTGCAGTGAGCCGAGATCGCGCCACTGCACTCCAGCCTGGGCGACAGAGGGAGACTCCGTATTAAAAAAAAAAAAAAGTTAGCCTGGCGTGGTGGTGTGAACCTGTAGTTCCAGCTTCTCAAAAGGCTGAGGCGAGAGGATCACTTGAGCCTGGGAGATCAGGGCTGCAGTGAGCCATGATTGTGCCACTGCACTCCAGCCTGGGTGACAGGGCAAGAGCTTGTCTCAAAAACAAAACAAAATGAAAAACAAAAAACAAAAAACAAAAAAACCCACATATATATATATATATATATGCTTTATATCTCTGTAGAAAATGCATCTGCCCATGTCTAAGGAAAAAGATTTTCAATTTTTTCAATTTCAAGTTAACATGTAATATAGTCTGTCCCACTTTTCCCAGCTCATGTCACTGAGTTACATGTCTGTGGACCAAGAAACAGACTGGAATAAAGCTAAGAATTCACAAGCAGGGAAGAATTCTGTTTCCATGCATCAATAGAAAGCAACTGTTGTAGGAGAAATCGGAGGTGAATACAACAAATGAAGAAATATTTATTCAAGAGAATTTATTAAATCTCATAATTTTGAGAGTCTGTGGTACTTGAACCACAATCTTCTCTCACCCTCCCTCTCCCCATCTCAGACCAATGATAAAAAAGAGCTAGAAAAAACAGCCACATTTTCTTATTTAACCGTGTACTGAGATCTTCACCATTTCTTCACTTTTAGTGATGAAAAACCCACTTTTCATCCCTAAAATGTGGATTGTGATAGTACAGAATTGACATAAAGAGCTGTATAAAGGAAAAAATATTGTAGACCAATTAGGTCAAGTAGAGTGTATTTGAGCAAAGAAAAATTACGCAAAAGACAACAAAAAAATGATTCTCGAATTGGGCAACCCTCCAGAACCAAACAGGTTCAGAGGACTCCCACCAACAGAATGATATGTCAACATTTATAGAAAAGTGAGGTATAGGATTGGGAGAAGCGGGAAAAAGAAAAGAAAAGGAAATGTGAGGTATAGAGGCAACTTAACTGGTTACAGCTTAACTGGTTAATTGGTTACAGAGCCTCCTGCAGTTAACTAAAGCTCAGCTACTGGGATCAACTTCTATATTGGTTTGGTCTATTGGGCCCAGTACAAGAGCCCAGTCCAAGTCAATGACTTTCTAAAAAAATTTATTTTAGAGAATATTCTTTAAAACATTTTATTCAGATGAAATGATACAACATTTGTAAAGTACTTAGCATAGTGCCTGAATAAATGCTAGCTACTGTTCTTATTATTGTCAGTCACTCGTATTACCACAGGGTGATGTCACAGGGTCAAACCCAAGAGGAGATCATCAATAACTGCCGCACCTCTGACATCTCAATGGCAATCATCTGGCTTGGACCATCACCCCCATCCTTCCATTGGGCATACCACTTTCTTACTCTCCACTGCTTTCAGCTCCTTCCTTCTCAACTTGGATTCCTAAGTGCGTACTATATGCCTCCCTTTTAAACACTCTTGATTTCCGTAGTCCAATCTGTCCTTGTATCTGCCTGGCAGAATCCCAGCCTTGGTTAAAACCCAACTGCTTGCCTACTTAGTACCTGAGCAGTTGACAGTAACTGGAGAAAATCATACAGCACTAAACCGTGATTTGCCTTTTCCACTGTGTTGACATTTACGCTGATAGTGTAAAAGCAATGGTGGGTAAAACTGTTGAGGCCTTATTAAAATGAATCAAGGCAACACCACCGAACTGCATCAGCAGTGATTGTATTTTCACCAGTATGCACTTGCAGTTAAAAGAAAAAGCCAGTTTACTTAAGAATGTCCTTAATGAAGCAGTAATAATTATTAATTGTATTAAATCTAAACTCTTGATTACATATCTTTTAAATATTATGCAATATTTGGAAAATATTCCAGTGGAAAAATGGGACAGTCTGCATAAAAATTTGCTGCTGCATATTGAAGGATGCATGTCTTGAGTAAAATACTTGTGCGATTGAGTTATGAGTTGAACTAGCCACCTTTTTCATGAAATAAAATTTTTACTTAAAGGAATGTCTGGTAGACAAACTATAGCTATTAGTTTTGTGTAATTGACATAGTTTCTTGAAAATTAGCAAAGTTGTGACTTTAAGGAAGGCAATCAATTTTTTTTGTCAATGATAACATTTGAGGTTTCGAGCAAAAATTAGAATTTTGGAGAACATGCATGATCCCCTATGGGCTCAACATGTTTCTGAACTTAAAGACTTTTTTCATGTGATCAATAGTGGTATTAATGAATGTAACTTTAAAAATACTATATAATATTTATAATTATATGTATAACATTATATAATATTGTCCACTGCAAACTTATTCCTTCTCAGCTTTGATGTGGCACTGTCAGTAGTCATCTGGTCAATGTTCCAGCTCTGAAAACTAAAGACAGTGATCCAAGGATGGCAGGCCTGACAAAATCAAAGTCAACATCCCATCAGGTTTATACTCTCCTGTTTGCAAACAGAAAAGAAAAAGTGAAGTATAGAGGCAACTTAATTGGTTACAGCTTAACTGGTTAATTGGTTACAGAGCCACCTGCATTTGATCCCTTTTCTTTTCTGTGTTTGTTGGGGAGTTAGTATCAAATAAAATATATTTTATTTTGTAATATATTTTATTTTAAATGTATTAAAAATGAAATATATTTTATTTTATTATGAAATATATTTTATTTTATTATAAAATATTTGGAACTTGGAGAACTAATATTTTTCAGGTGACCAATGCATGATGTTCCAAAATCATTAACAATGCAAGATAGACCACTGGGTTTTAAAGTAACAGAATAGAAAGAGTTAATGTGGTTTCAGATTCCACACTGCAACTAACTTTTTAAGAAACTGCTACTTGTCAAGTTTTGGTATAGAATCAAAGGAGAATATCCACAATTATCTGAGAGTGCTATTATAATAGTTCTCCCTTTTCCAACTGTATGTCTATGTGAGCCAAGATAATCTTCATATCCTTCAACCAAAACAACATATCACAACAGCTTGAGTGCAGAAGCAAATGTGAGAATCCAGCAGTCTTCAACTAAGTCAGACATTAAGGAGTCATGAAAAACTGGAAGACACTACCATACTTCTCTCCTTTTTTTTTTTTTTTTTTTTTTGGCTTTGGAGAATATGGTTATTTTTCATAAAAAGTTATGATTAAGTAGGGTTATTGTTTTTATGTGAATTAATAAACATGTTTTAAAAATTTTTCAGTTTTAATTTCTAATGTGGTAAAGATTCATAGATTTAGCCTACATAAACAAAAACTCTTCAGCGTCCTCAATTTTTA
This sequence comes from Macaca mulatta, assembly GCF_049350105.2. Lineage (NCBI taxonomy): Eukaryota > Metazoa > Chordata > Mammalia > Primates > Cercopithecidae > Macaca > Macaca mulatta. The sequence continues at coordinate 26,396,547 of NC_133417.1, read as the reverse complement.
AGTATGTAAAAAGGTGCTGAAACCATAGTTTGAGAACCACTACTATGATGCAAGTTAGATGATATCACCCTGACCCAGAAAGTCTGGGTAGAGTCAGAGCAGGGAAGAGTTGTTTTAGTGAAGGTCTGTTTCATTATTGGTGGACAGCATTTTACAAACAAATACATTTAAATAATGCATAGTTGACTGCATTGTAACTGAGTAATCAATTTAAGTAGAAACCAGCAGGCAAGTAATTGTCTAAATATTCTTGTACTAATTATCCCTTGATTATATCCTCCCCTTGAGAAGAATGAAATTAGAAATATAATAAGGCCAAACTTGCTGTCCATGCCTAGCCTCCAACTCCAGATCAGCCAGTGAGAATGTCATACCAGGCTTCAGGGGCTGAGTAGGGTCTGTTCCAATTAGAGTGGAATTGTTGACTTCTTCAGAAAAGGAAGCAGTGGGGTCAATGGCTTTTTAGCTGCAGTAGCAGCCTGGATTCACTTGGTGCCTGATGTCCAAGCTGGGTATCAAGGTCTTTACATACTTTTGACAGACTGAACCTCTAAATGCTGCCCATCATTGGTATCGATGTGCCGTTGCCCACTGCAAACTTTTTCCTTCTCAGCTTTGATGTGGCACTGTCAGTGGTCATCTGGTCAACGTGCCAGCTCTGAAAACCAAAGACAGTGATCCAAGGATGGCAGACCTGACAAAATCAAAGTCAACATGCCATCAAGTTTATACTCTCCTATTTGCGAACAGTCTTCGTGTGATCTCTTTTCTTTCCTGTATTTTTTGGGGAGTTAGTATCAAACGTCAGTTTCAAACCATGACAATTCTGGTCTTTAATAATTAATATTCCCTAAGTATAATCAATGTTCCTGACTTTCTATGAAAGTCATACCATATCACCCCATTTCTATTCCCTAAGGCCTCTTTCATTTTCCTGCATGAGTTTGTTTTCACATCCAGTTTTGCCGATCCCAAGTCAAATCCTTTGTTGAAAATGTCTCTGGGTGCTTTACTATGGTCAGCATGTGACAGAGAAATATGTATGAGTCTCACTAATGTCTGTCCATAAGCCGCCTTGATGAGGCCTCATGACCGGGTGATTTCGTGGTTGCCTGAGGGTGCTGATCTGCTAACCTCTGTGACTGGAAGAACAAAGTAAAAGTTAATTAATATTTCTGGCTTCTATTCTGGCGGTGAATTTTGCTTTGTTCTCATCTGGGATTTGGAAATTTTAAACCTCTGTATACTCAAGCATCGATTCCTCTAGATCCAGGAGGATCCTTAGAAATCTAGTCCAACACTACCATTTGCTGCCGAGGCCATTAAAGGCAAAGAAGGGAAGTGACGTGAGAGGTCAGGGTCAGGCAGTGCCCAAGCTGGGATGCCTCATCTCTCTCCTTTCCCCTGCCTTGCAACTGCAGGAGTCTCAAAGGCCTAGGTCCAGTATCTGTCTGTAGGTCCTGGATTTGAGGCATTTGGCTCCAGCCTGGTGCCCTACAACCATGATGTGATGGATATTTGTGTTTTTTTCCTTCCTAGGATTTTTTCCTCTTTTCCTGACAGCATCCCCTCCACTTTCCCCTCTCTCAGGCCCCGTGGCTTCAGTGGGGCAAACCTCATCCCCTCATTCCAGTCTGGACAGTGGCCAGGATGATTGGTAGAGGGTTGAACATGTGACCCAAACTTGGCCAATCAGACCCAGCTTCAGGATGTTTGCTGTGGTTGTGAAGAAATATGGGGTCCATTTAGTAGGATATAAAATTGAAGGTGTTCATGGTCATTTTGCCACTACTTGGAAAGAGACTGACTGAGAAGCAAATCAACCCAAAGGAAAGCAAAGCTGAGAAGGACAGGCCGAGAGAGAAACAGACAGATAAACAGAGAAAGGGGGAAAGAGAGGGACACGGGGAGAAGGAGCAGGGAGAGGGCTTCCTGGTGAGACCCTCTGAGCACCGGAATCCAGCTACATTTCAAGCAAGATTTACCCCTGGAGTTTTCTGTGACATGAGCTAATACATTTTTTGTCTTAAGCCAATTTGAGTTGATTTGCTGAAACTTGTTCTCTTTGGTTTGCTAAAATTCTGCTTACCGGCTAGAGTTTAGAGCTCTGGGATGGCCCTGCATGCTATTTGTTCAGGTACATTATAGAAAAGTGCTAGTTGCTGGGGCAGTTTGGTTTATCATCCTACTGCAGCCTGTTGGTGAGTTGTCTGTGCTTGAAGCTGCTCTTGTCCTCTGAGCAGCCTAAGCCCCTGAGCTGTGGGTGATCTGGGTTGCCTCTGAGTCCTCATTTGATTTGGGGACTCACTTGTAGAGGCTGGAAGAGGATGACTCAGTGTTAACGGGCCTTTGGTAGATTTTCTCCAATGAGGAGGCCTGACTTGCTTCTTTCCTGTCTTAATTTTTAGGTTTCTATTTGTATTAGCATCTCTATCACTGGAGGAATAAAAATAATGAACTCGGCCAGGCACAGTGGTTCACACCTGTAATCTGAGGACCGGGAGGCTGAAGCGGGTGGATCATGAGATCAAGAGATCAAAACCATCCTGGCCAAAATGGTGAAACCCCATCTGTACTAAAAATACAAAAATTAGTTGGGTGTGGTGGCACATGCCTGTTGTTCCAGCTGCTGGGGAGGCTGAGGCAGGAGAATCGCTTGAACCCGGGAGGTGGAAGTTGCAGTGAACTGAGATCGCACCACTGCACTCCAACCTGGGCAACAGAGCGAGACTCCTTCTCAAAAAAAAAAAAAGAACCCTCATGCCAGTGAATTAAAAGGAGCTAGGAATAGTGTGCATACTCACAGTAATGACATTATGTGCATAATATGAGGTGTGTAATATAACAGTGTACATCCCATAATAATACGAGAGAGTGCAGACCCATGCACAGTATAAATTAACATATTTTATTTTCTGTATCAATGAAAGGTCCTGGCAGAAACTGATGGCACATTCAAGCTAGAAAATTTGAGAGACCCGAATGAAGGGACTAATTACAAAGTTGTGGGCAGAACGGAGGGAAGCTGTTGGGTAAGTACAGTGCCCCAGGGCTGGAAACATCGAGGTGCAGTTACCTGTCTGAGGCCTAAAGGTACAAGGGAAGAAAGAGGTTCCAGAACCAAGACTGTGAGAGTGGGGTGGCCCTGTGGCCCACAGGGAGAGAGCAGGGAAGAAATACTCCATCAGAAGTGGGTTTGTCCTGAAGCTCTTGAAACTGAAGCCCGAAGTCCCCTACTCACATGCGCCCCTGGAGTGCCAATTGCTGTTGGGAGGTAAAACGTGTTCTGTGTGGGGAAGCAAAACCCATCAGCAATTGAAAGTATTTCTCACTTCTGGGCATAGTCGTTCACGCCTGTAATCGCAGCAGTTTGGGAGGCTGAGGCAGGAGGATCACTTGAGCCCAGGAGTTTGAGACCAGCCTGGACAAGTGAATCCTTGTAGGTTACTGTGGGGAATGGATGAGTGAGTATGTTAAGCTCTCAGAACAGTGCCTGGCACATAGTAGGTGCTCAATAAATGTTAGCTCTAATCACTATACGAATTACTACAACTTGTTTTTATTGAAAACTTTAATCAAATTTACAGAAAAAAGAACTCAATAAAAATTGTTAGGACTGTTCTAGTTGTAAGTGACTACTCAAGTAAAGGCATCACATGGTTCCAAGTTGGGTTGTTTTCAAACAGCTGGCTCTGAGGGCCTAAAGACGGTCTCCAGGACTTGCCCTGTCACCCCATTACTTGGATCTGTTTTTCCCTGTTGTCTTCATGCTCCAACAGCTTGGGCAACAAGTGAGACTCCATCTCAAATGAATAAATAAATAAATAATTCTCTGTAAGCATTTTTTATAAACCTCAGACTAAAGGGACAGGAATCTCTAAGGTTCCATGAGTTTGTTCTGCTTTCTCTTTTCATTCTAAATAAATATTCATCTTTCTGTCTCATTATATCTTAGTATTTTTCTTAGAGGGTACCTCAAAAATTGTATAAGCTTTTGGGGTCCACAAAACCTGGATTTGCCTCAATCTTACTCCCTTCCAGGCTCTCTTGGACCTGAGAGAAACTTAGATGAAAATGTACAGTCTCTGTCCTCATGGGGCTTGGCATCTAGTGAAGGATGCAGATGAGTAAACAGTGGTAGGCTGTCCCTGGTTTTCTGCATCCTGTATCACCCCGTGTGAGCATTATAGATCGTGGTTCTTATCGTATTGCCTTGTCACTGTCTGGGTTCGTCTTTGTCTCCTCTCAGAAATCCGGGAGCTTCTCAGGGGCAGGAAGTGGTGTCTTTGGTCGTTGAATCTCTTGCACCAAGCAAAGGGTGAGAGAAGAATAAATGAATGTATGAATGAATGCGTAGATGAAGGAGTGGGATGAGGGCTGTAACTGATCACTATAGGAGGTACAGTCAGAGCATAAGGAAGGTGCTGTTAAATATTTCATCTTCCTTTATGGTATTCTATTTTACTTTAGATTCATGGGCATGGGATTTAAAAAGTTCCAGAAGTATATAGAACATGCATGCTGCCTTTGTCAAATAAAAAAGAAAAAGAACACAAAAGAAAACTTACTGTTCATACCTGTAATCGCAGCACTTTGGGAGGCCAAGGTGGGTGGCTGTTTTGAGCCCAGGAGTTCAAAACCAGCCTGGGCAACATGGCAAAACCCCATCTCTACAAAAAATACAAAAATTAGCTAGGCATAGTGGTGCACAACCTACTCAAGAGCCTGGGAGGTCGAGGCTGTAGTGAGCCATGATCAGACCACTGCACTCCAGCCTGAGCAACGAAGTGAGACCCTTCCTGTCTCAAAAAAAAAAAAAGAAAAAAAAAAACTTACGTATTTATTACATTACACATTATATCAACCTTACCTGGGAAGTTTTTTGTGTTTTTTTTTTGTTTTGTTTTTTTAATGTAAATGCCTGGGACTTGCTTTAGAAATACTCAGTCAGAATTTCTATAGTTGAGGCTGGACTCTCAAATTTTTTAAAAACCATAAATAATGCTGATGTTCACCCTTCATTAAAATCACTAAACTATGTAATAATTCTATATACTAAGAATGATATTGCATCACGTATCTATCTGTTGTTTTTGCCATCTCTTCTTCTTTTTCTAGTATTAATAGAAATTAACACTAGAATCAACTCTCAGTTGATGTGGTTTGGGTCAGGGTGACCCTATGTCCTCATACCCTCTCAACCACTCTGCTACCCCATCTGGCTCCAGAGGTGGAGCTGAGACCAAGTTCTGGACCATCTTATGTCCCATGCCTCTGGCCACAAAGATTGGCTCAGAGGCAGGTACAAGATGTCAGTTAGTCCAGGAGCCTCCAGCCTGAAATCCTTGTGGGATATTTTGGGAAAGGGAAGCCCTCTTTCCACTGGGGTGGCCATATGATAGGAGGTCAGTCTGGGGCTGTGAGAGTGCCTGTTGGAGTGTGAAGATAACAGAGAAAAACAGATCCAAGTAATGGGGTGACAGGGCAAGTCCTGGAGACTGTCTTTAGGCCCTCAGAGCCAGCTGTTTGAAAACAACCCAACTTGGAACCATGTGACGCCTTTACTTGAGTAGTCACTTGCAACCAGAACAGTCCTAACAATTTTTATTGAGTTCTTTTTTCTGTAAATTTGATTAAAGTTTTCAATAAAAACAAGTTGTAGTAATTCTTATAGTGATAAGAGCTAACATTTATTGAGTATCTACTATGTACCAGGCACTGTTCTGAGAGCTTAACATACTCACTTGTCCAATCCCCACAGTAACCTACAAATGAGTACATGCCTCTTTTACAGATAGAGAAACTGAGGCACTTAGTCAGCCCCACTTCCATCAACTCTGTGTTCAACATGCTTCCTCTTTTCGGGTCAGGGAAATATTACAAAGACCTTGCCTACTATTTGAGAAGCCACCATTTAAGTGAGTGATTGTACTTTTATGGGTTCCAAGTGTATTGCTGCTTCGAGAAGTGTCTCACTTTAGCCTTGAGAGGATAAGACAGAATGATGGCCACTACCACTCAGGATCACAAAGGAAAAGTGGTGGTAGGCTGGTATCACACGAGGAAGTCTTTTTGTGCAGAAGAAAGGTTAGAAGGATTCTTTTCTCTCTGCAAGATTAACTAAACAATTGAGGGTGGCACACTACTCTCAGAAATTTAGACTCCCGAAGAAGGAAGATGAATGAGAAAATAACAGCACGTTGCCATGGCAGAGGAGATGGGGAGTTGGCTCCTGTGCTATCTCCTGGCAACCATTTGACAAGGAGCCGCACTTGACTTTGAATTACAGGCAAGGAAGCTGCCACTCGGGGATCATCTGTAAGGGAACTTTAATCAAGCTTACCTTGGTGCCTCGAGAGAAGCCCAGATACATTAATAGAAAATAAATACAATTTCAGGTGCCTCTCAGTGGGCCCCTTCCTCAGTCTGACTAGTCGTGAAAGCTATGGAGGCTTTGCTTATGGAGAACCTTCTGCTTCAGTTTTCTGAAAGCTGCGTGCCCTATGCCAAGGAGGATTTGCTCTTGTTTGCAAATGCCTTCACCCCAGGGACCAAACCACGGGGGTGGTAGAATCTGGGATACCTCCTGGAACAGAGTTGCCAAAAATCTTACCCTCGTCCAATAAAAGGAGCAAACCACTCATTTGGAAAGAGGAGCACTGTGTGTGGTGAGTAGGGCAACCAATTCAGCTGGCTTACTTGGGACTTTTCCAGTCTTAGCGCTGAAAGTCCAAGTGCCAGGAAACCTCTCAGTCCTACACAACCAGGAATGGTTTGCCAATCCCGTCCCTCTATTCAAAGGGAAAGTCCCACATCCCAGGCATCCTACTCTGTTTGGGCTGCTAAAACAAAATACCATAGACTGGGTGGCTTAAGCAACAGACATTTATTTTTCACAGTTCTGGAGGCTGGAAGTCCGAGCTCAGGCTGCCTGCTTCTTCAGATTCTGGTGAGGGCTCTCTTCCCAGCTTGCAGATGGCTGCTTTCTTCCTGTGGAGAGAGAGACAGAGACAGAGACAGGGAGAGGGAAAGAGAGTGAGAGAGAAAGTTCTCTGGTCTCTTTTTTATAAGAGCACTACAATCCCATCATGAGGACTCCAAACTCATAGTCTCATCTAAATTGAATTACCTCCCAAAGTGTTGGGACCTCAACATATGAGTTTTGGGGGCACATATTTAGTGTCCCCAAACTGGTACAGTTGATCATCTGTGGATGACCCACCTTCCCCAGTGGTCATCTATCATAATGCTTTATTAGAAATAGAGAATGTACTCTTTGAGCATACAGATATGTTTACTTTCTCTTTTGAATCTCCCATAGGCTAAGCCCACTGTGACTAAATCTCAAAGGGGCAATTATCTGCTTGCACAGAAACGAAATATCCTGTCCACCTTACAAACACAGTCTCAAACACACCTCAAGCTTCACCTGCTCTAAGTTCTTATTGGCCGGGAGTGGTGGCTCATGCCTGTAATCTTAGCACTTTGAGAGGCCAAGGCAGGAGGATTGTTTGAGGTCAGGAGTTCAAGACCATCCTGGGAAACACAGCAGAACCCTGTCTCTATTCTAAAAATAAAACAACAACAACAACAGCAACAACAACAACAACAACAACACTTTTTTAAAAAAAGAAGTTCTTCTTGATCCTTTCACCTCTCCTTGAGCAGAGTCTGTGTTCTCTTTTCAAGGGCCAACCACATAGTAGGTGCTCAATAAATAACCAAGCAAGTAAAATTTTCTCTAATTATGCATGTCTTCAAAGTTCCTTAGTTGCTCGTGTAGCTTTTACAGTCTTATGGTGGTCAGTGGTATCTTCTCAACTCAGAGGCCAACATATGTGTGCCTGTTCTCTGACAATAACTCATAGTGCTGAGTGAGGATGGCTTTAGCGATACCCTTTCCAGCCACTAGTCTTTGCCAAGGCATGGCAATTCCAAGCTGACTAATGCCTCTGGGCCAGGTTTTGACTTTCTGACCCGTGGAATAAAGATACCACAGAACAGGAGTTCTCAACCTTGGCTGCACATTGGAATCATTTAGGAGCTTTAAAAAAATAAATAAATAACCAGCTCCTACCACAACCAACCTATGGGGCCTGAATGCCATAATTTTGGAAAGCTTCTTAGGTTTTTCCTGTGAGCAGCCAAGGTTGAAAACCACTGGCCTAAAGGATCTTTAAGGACAAGGATAAACTATAGGAAGGAATTATTCTGGGAAAGCTTATCTGTTCTAAGACTAAAATTCACAGATACCAGCAGTGCTTGAGTCAAAAAAATCTTGTTTTATGTTTTTAAAATATACTGTACTTATTTTTAATTATGGAAATTATATACAAATTACCTTTGTAAGGCTTCAAATGATTTAGAAATTTGTAGGTAGATTAAAAAGGCAAAAATTCCTTCTTACCCACCCTGCAGTGGTAACTCTCTTGTTGGGATGGGATATATCCATTCAGATCTTTCCATTGCTATTATATTTGAATATGTTTGTATGAAAATATATTTTTCATAAATGCAGTCATGCTTTTTATATTCTTCTCAATTTTTTTTCTCCATAATGACTCCATCTTCTAGATATTTCCAAGCTACCATATCTCTATCTACTTCATTCATTTTCATTGCTGCCTGGTGTTTGTAAGATGAATGTTTCGTAGTTGATATCATCATTCCCTTGTTTGTTCCCAGAGATTTGCTGTAACAAACACTGCTGCCCTCAACATCAGATTAACACTATACCGTGCCACACTCAAGTGGATTTGCTAGAATAGAAACCTACTAGAGGTTTGCTGCATGTATATTTAAAAACTTGATAGAAACAGCCAAATTGCCTCTTAAAAGACCATGGATTTACATTCTTACCAACAGCTCTCAGTGAACACTGCCCCTGCCCCCACCCCTCTGGGGGCCTTTGCACATGCCATGCTATTACCTCTACTGGGATTCTTCTCCCTTCCTCACCTTTCAGATCTCAGTTCAAGTCCTGCTTTCTCACCCCCTTGTAGGACCATTCTCTTGTGTCCTAAGCTGTTAGGACATCAGGCTCTTTTCCTTCAGAGTGTTTAGTGTGTATATTTACTTTAATTTGGGGATTGTTTGGTTCACATCTGGCTCTTTGTGCTGTTTTAACTCTCTCCGTGGCCCTCCCCCAGGCCCATTCTTCACCCTTCCCTGTGCCCCAGAGGTTGACCCTGGACTCGCTTGCCACCTGGCTTCCTGTTGGGTTTAGCCACAGGAAGCACTGGCAGGTGATCTGGAGGGCTGTGACTGATACATCCTCCAGTTCTAGAAGGCATTGCAGAATGTAAGTGATGTTATTATTGGGATTACTGCAAATTTCATTTAATACTTTAAAACATTATACACAAACTTCAGTACTTCATGATGAGTCCCAGTGACAGTCCATTATACCTTAGAAGTCCCACAACAGAGAAGTTTAAGAACTAGGATAAGGTTATCGAATAGAAACTTCCAAACTGACAGCCAAATGAGAGGCTTTTAGATACAGATGATTCTTCTTATAATTGACAGATTCTATATAGTAGCAGCAAATGCTGAATTTGCAAATCTTGAACAAATTGCTTGTAAGAGAAATACAGGGTTAAATTCCTATAGCTTCTGGTCACAACATTTTTGTCAGCCAGTAAATCTATAACCTTGTTTTGTGTGTATTTCTGTTTAAAGACATCTTATTTAATATACAGTGCTGACTTGCTAATGTTGAACTCATGGCCAACAGCAATGCAACTCATGCCTGAACAAAGCTTATCTAACACATGGTATTTTCCCTACAGGGCACATCACAGCCCTTTTGTGCTTAGGAACCCAAGGCAACACTTCAGCACACACTTGGAGGCCATTTTCTTTCTTTCTTTCTTTCTTTCTTTCTTTCTTTTTGAGACAGAGTCTCGCTCTGTCACCCAGGCTGGAGTACAGTGGCGTGATCTCGGCTCACTGCAAGCTCCGCCTCCCAGGTTCACGCCATTCTCCTGCTTCAGCCTCCTGAGTAGCTGGGACTACAGGTGCCCGCCACCACGCCTGGCTGATTTTTTGTATTTTTAGTAGAGACAGGGTTTCACCGTGTTAGCCAGGATGGTCTCGATCTCCTGACCTCATGATCCGCCCACCTCAGCCTCCCAAAGTGCTGGGATTACAGGCGTGAGTCACTGCGCCCGGCTGGAGGCCATTTTCAACAGCAAAATCACAGACAAAAACTCCACCAAAATATGACAAATGTGGCAGTAAATAGGTAGCAGAAAGGACACTTATTTGCAGCTGAAACAGGAAGGCAGAGTGTGGCTAGTTTGACCTCAGCTGGGAACAGGTGGGTGGTTTGTTTTGCTGCTTATGCGTGCAAATGTTTTGCTGCTTATGCGTGCCTGCAAATGACCCACAAACACGGGCAAGTATTCATCTGGAGGCTACAAATACATTTTAGCAAGTAGGTGAATGCACAGATACAGAATCTGCAAACAATGAGGGTAGTTTGTATTTTGTTTGACCGGCATGGTGATGCAAAGAAAAAAAGAAGTGGAACGGGAATGATTGGGACTGAGGGAAGTCTTCTGGAGCTGGCCACAGTTCCCACAACTCCCAGCTGTTTCCTGCGGGCTGCCTCACACATTTACATTCCCTACATGGACGGTGGCAGCGTGAGTCTGGGGCACCTGGCCGGGGTTGCCAGAGGTAAAGCGCCCCTTCTGTCAGAGGGCAGGTCTGAGAAACCATTCACTGTTACCTCCATCCCAGTGAAGTGGGGTAACGAGCATCCAGGGAAGCGGACGTGGAGCGTGAGAAAATCAGGGAAAACAGTGCAGCCTGTGGGGAGGAGGGCAGAGATGAGCTATTGGCTGTCCTGGTGGGGTTGGGTGTGACTCAGGCCTCTCAAGGAGTCCAAGTCCACGGGGCACCATGGAGGCACTGCCCGGCTTCTGCCTCCCAGAGCCCCAGCTGCTCCCTCCATGTAGGCAGTGAAGGTGAGGCCTGGGCCAGCTGACGCTCTCGCTCTGCCCTAAGGACATTCGCCTGCAGTTTCAGATGAGTGACCTCACCTGAGCCAGCAGAACTAGGGGGAAGGCCATGGGTCAAACAAGTTCCCATCATCTATTCACAGATGATGAGGGCTGAGTTTTCCAGGGATCTGAAATATGTCTGTTGGGCACACAAGTTTAAATTTCTAGTCATGGGAGGGAAATCTTTTTGATCAATTGTTTTTTCTTTATTGCCAGGTAAAATGATACTAAACATAAAATAGCATAGCATCACTCTGTCACCCAGGCTGGAGTCTCACTGTGTCACCCAGCCTGGAGTGCAGTGGCGTGATTTCAGCTCACTGCAACCTCCATCTCCTGGGTTCAAGCTATTCTCCTGCCTCAGCCTCCCAAGCAGCTGGGACTACAGGTGTGTGCCACCACACTCGGCTAATTTTTGTGTTTTTAGTAGAGGCAGGGGTTTCATCATGTTGGCCAGGCTGGTCTCAAACTCCTGGCCTCAAGTAGCCCCCCTGCCTCAGCCTCGCAAAGTGCTGGGATTACAGGTATGAGCCACCGCTCCCAGCCGTAGCATCACTCTTAACACAGTACTATTTTGAACTAGAGTGATTTCCTCAGGGCCTGAAGACTCCTACACTGAATGCCTCCTGCTATTTTCCTTTTATTTATTGCATTTTTGTAGGTTTTAGCTGCTCAGTAATTCCTGTTTCCTGCTATCAACGTTCTGGTGAAGTTCAGAAAAATAGCAAGAACAGACTTAGCAAAGTAGGCCTGATTTTTTTACGTCTACAAAAGCAGGAAATATTGTTTGGAAGCTCTAGAGTGCTGCAGTAGGTCTGCTTGCCAACTGAGTTCCAGGGAAGTCTGTCAGGGAAGTATTGCCCCTTGGCCTAGGCTATGCTGTGTCCTGGTCAGGACTTTCAATGCTAAGATGAAAATCTATACTCCTTCAACTTTCTCCTGCTTCTGGTCTTCAAGTGACAAACCCACTGCCTTTTGCCACGCTGTGGTCTTTATATTCTGATTGACAATCTTTACATGCACAGCTCCTGGCCAGCATGGGTTTTGGGGCCACTCTCTGTTCACTGCTCACTTACTGTCTGATGCAGCTATTGAGGTTGGTGCTGCTGGCCAGAGATGGTGAACCAAAGCCCAGAACTAAGTGTATCATTCGGAGAAGGACAAAGTAGGCAGAAAGAAAAGCTCACTGGGCGGGAGATACAGGGCTGGCAGAGCTTTCTCCTGAGAGGCTAGAGAAAGAAGATAGCAGGAAAGCAACTGTCTTAGTCTGTCTGGGCTACCATTACGAAACACCATAGACCAGGTGGCCTATAAACAACAAGAATTTGTTTCTCACAGCTCTGGAGACGGGGAAGTCCAAGCTCAAGGCAGATTCTGTTGTGTGGTGAGGGTCCACTTCCTGGTTCTTAGATGACACTTCTCGCTTTGTGTTCACGTGGAGGAAGCGGCAAGCTCGCTCTCTGGAGTCTCTTTTAAAAGGGCACTAGTCTCATCCATGAGGGTTTTGCTGTCATGACCTAATCACCTCCCAAAGGCCCCACCTCCTAATACCAGCATCTTGAGGGTTAGGATTTTAACATATGAATTTTAGGGGGACATAAACATTCAGCCTATTCTAGTAAACTCAGACTGCCTGAACCGTCTGAAGCAGTTTCTGGAACTCTTCATGAGGTACTATTTCCAGGAAAATAAATTGTCTAGCAATTTCACCAACAGTAAAACAAAGACAAAAGTTTTCTTGCCTAGAACTAATGTTGAAATTCTGCCTTGCATCAGCATCCTACTACAAGCAAACTCCTCATGGATTAAAAGTGTCCTCCCTATCTCTGGGGATGACACCAGTGGCTCATAGACCTACTCACCCAGGCCAGAAGACAGGGACCCCCACAGATATGGCCTTTCCCTCTCTCCCCACAGCAGATCTGTCAACAAGTTCCATCACCGCAATCCCTCAGTATCACTGGTGTCTTTCCACCTCTGCTACTGCCTTGTTTCAGATTCTGGCCTGCGACATTTCACACCTCACACTGTCACCAGAGAGACCTTCCTAAAAAACCAATGGGATCATGTGTGCCCTTGCACATTGCCAACCAGACAAGCCTAATTTCATTAGCATGGCACGTTCGTCTCTTCTTGAGCTCACCTACAAAACACATGGCAGTAGTCAGCTAGTGACCCTTCACCAGGCTGGCCTGGGAGTGCCCATGAGGTGTTAGAGAGAGAAAGGCTTGGTTCTGTACCTCAGATTTGCCACCTACTAATGGTGTGACTCAGACAACTCACTTAACATTTCTGAGACTCAATTTTCTCATCTGTAAAATAGAGATAATAATATTTAGCTTCACTACTTACCAAACTGTTCATACTGGCTCCTTTTGGGAAATGCAATCAGGGTCAGTGTGAAGAAGGGGCTTACGTTTTATACAACCTTAAATTGTTGACTTCTTTAGTAAGAATATGCATTGCTTTTTACCAGTAAAAGTGTTCAAGGAATGAAAAAAGTCTGGTAGAAGTTGCATAGCATGGTGTTAGATTCTGGAGCCAGGCTGCCTGGTTTAAATCCAGCTTGCCCACTTACTCGCTGTGAGACTGTGGGCAAGTTATTCAAACTTTCTGTGTCCGCTCTACTGATGTGTAAAACAGTGCTTAGCTCGTAGGTTGTTGTAATGATTAAATGTGTAACATACATGACATGTTTGGAATAGTGCCGGCACATGCATGCTGCATATGAGTTTGTTGTTATTAGTAATGTATGGTGAAACACAGCAAGTGAGTCACACCTCTCTGGTGTCCTCTGCTCTCCCCCGCAGATTTCTAGGGTTGCTATGAGGATTAAAAGGGGCGTATGCGAGTGGCAGCTGGGTCATGTTGAGCACACAGTACCTGCTGAATAAATGCTAGTTCCCCTCCGTTCTGCTTTCCTTTTCTTTCCAGGCTCAGTTCAAGGACTTTTCCTTTGGAAAGACTTTCCTGATCCCGAGGCTGAGGCTGTCTTGGCCACCCCTGTGTTTTCCTATGTTAGGACGCTTTGCACAAGGCAGTGGCATTGCTGGTTTACTTCTCTGTTCTGCACCAGACCCTAGGAACTTTAACGGTAAGGATGGTCTTCACTTAGCCTTGCATTTCTAGAGCTTGGCACAGTACCTGGCAAACAGTAGGAGCTCAATCCATATTCTTTGTACTTTGCATGAAATAATACGACCTCCACCTTCAAGCAGTTTATAATGTATCTAGGGTGAAATATAAACATTCAAGAGCTTAATCTCATAAAATGTAAATATCTGTTTTCAACAATATCATGGCACTGGTGCTGAGGTTGCCCTGAGGCCTTGGGACAACCGCCTCACCTCTCTGGGATGAAATTCCCTTCGCCGTAAAAGGGGAGTTCGGAACATACGTTCAGGCCACGTGAAAATGCTTGGTCAACACACCGGTGCATAAGTAGCAGACTTGGGGAGAACATCCATCCATTCTGGAGAAACTCAGAGAGGGAGAAATCTACTTTGGCCTCTGTAGTTCTGTACATCTTTCTGGAAAAGGCAGTATCTGAGTTGAGCTTTGAGGGGGTGGGCAGAGATTAGGGAAACGGGGAGGAAGGCAGACTATTTCAGGCAGGATAATATCTTGAGAAGAAAAAGGTTTAAAGGAAATGAAGAGACAGATGGGAATCTTTTTTCTTTTCTTTTTTTTTTTTTTAATTTTTTTGTCCAAAAAGAGGAATTAAAAGAAAAAGCACATTGTCTTGTGAATACTGGCATTTTATTTCCACTATTACTTTTGAAGTAAAGGAAGGGAAACACGAACTGGAGGCTATTTAAAACAAAACAGGGGGCTGGCACAGTGACTCACGTCTGTAATTTCAGCACTTTGAGAGGCCAAGTTGAGAGGATTGCATGAGGCCAGGAGTTCAAGGTTACAGTGAGCTATGATTGTGTCACTCCACGGCAGCCTGGGTGACAGAGACTCTGTCTTGCCTTTTTTTTTTTTTTTTTTTTTTGAGACAGCGTCTTTCTCCATTGCCCAGGCTGGAGTGCTGTGGCTTGAACGCTGTGGCTTGAACATGGCTCACTGCAGCCTCAACCTCTTGGCTCAAGTGATCCTCCCACTTCAACCTCCCGAGTAGCTGGGACTACAGGCATATGCCACCATGCCCGGCTAATTTTGTATTTTTTGTAGAGACAGGGTTTGCCATGTTGCCCAGGCTAGTCTCGAACTCCTGGGCTCAAGCAATCTGCCTGTCTCAACCTCTCAAAGTACTGAGATGATAGGCATGAGCCATAGCACCCAGCCAAAAACTTTTTTTAATTAAAAAAATAAAAAAGAGTCAGGAACACAGAGGTCTGCTCAAACCTGGAGAAAACTGTGATTCTAAAATTTGATAAGAAGTAAAATTAATTTTTTAAAAAAACAGCACACTAGAGTTTAAAACAAGCAAGCAAACAAAAACAGTAGGTGCAAAGATAATTGAGCTAATAACCAAATGTTCTTATTGCTTTGGAATTTAACTTAATAAAATGAATTTTAATTTTCAAAATCCGCGACTCAGTAAAAAGGTCTTTAAGAAAGAAAACACTAACACTTAGTTGTTTTGTACCCAACTTTCAAGAACTGAAAGTGGCATAAAAAACATTTTAAAAAGTACCTGTATTTTCTAAGTTTTCTACAATGTGGCATTACTTGAGTGATTTATAAAAGTTCTAAAATAAAAATAAAACCTAGTTACGATAACCTCTGAATTTTTTGAGCCCATATTCTCCCTCTTCTGGTTCATTTGCCTTCTATATGGCAATAGCTCAACATATAACAATACAAAGGAATCCTAATTGCAACTGCGGGTCTTCTAGCATCTGTTTATGTGTGTGTTTGTACCTTGTCTAGATTTTTGTCGTGCTGTAGAGTATGACAAAGGTAACAGTAAACTTAAATACCATCACTTCTTAATTTAACCTTTAGCCGGTGCCAGTGCTGAGTGACAGGGATCTGTTATTAATGGATATTGCCCCCTAGTGGAAAATTCACAGGTCCATTCACATTTGGGACAGCTACTTGGCCACAGTGCAATTTTCAAACCACTCTGTTATGCAAGCGAGATGAAACTCCCCAGTGTCAAGCTGCTCTGTCAAACCTGGCTGTGGTAGACAGAACATTATTTTCCACCCCCAACCGACCAAAGATGTCTGTGTCCTAATCCCCAGAACCCGTGAATATGTTACCATACATGGCCAAAAGGAGTTTGCAGATGTCGTTAAGGACATTGAGATGGGCAGTTACCCTGGATTATCCAGGTGGGCCCAATGTAATCAGAGGGTCCTATCAAGAAAGAGGTAGGAAGGCCAGAGTGAGAGAAGGAGATAGGAGAATGCAGGAAGGCCAGAGTGAGAGAAGGAGATAGAACAGAAGCAGAGAGAGAGAGAGAGCTGAAAATGCTTTGGTGCTGTCTCTGAGGATGGAGGAGGGGACCACGATCCAAGGAACACAGGCAGCTTCATAAAGCTAGAAAAAGCAAGAGAACAGATTCTCCCCTAGAGCCTCCAGTAGGAACCCAGGCCTGGTGACACCTTAATTTTAGCCCAGTGAGACCCATTTCAGAGTTCTGACCTCTAGCACTGTAAGATAATAAGAGTGTGTTGTTCGAAGCCACCAGGCTACTGGTGATTAGTTACAGTGGCCATAGGAACGAAGGCACTAGTTTTTGAGAAAAGGGAAAGCCGCTATGGGGCATGCTGCCAGGAGACCTAAAACCCTGATCCTGGTGCTGTTGCTTTTGTGTTAATCATCCAGGAAGAACATGAACCAAATCCTTGAAAGTCATGACACTGTGAAAATGCATTTAAAAGAAGAGCAATTTTACTCTCTCTGGCCCAACAGAAAGTCAACCAAGGTGGCATCCTTGCAAAAGTAAATGATGACAGTTACCTGACTGATGAGAATACACCTAACTGTCCTAGGGAGGGGGACCTTTTTTGAAATAAACACTTTTTTCCTTAGGCAATAGATATATGTTACATGTGCACTCTAGAAAATTAGAAAATATAGGAAAACAGAGAATAAAAATCACCCATAACGCCACCCCTCAGGGAACCACTATCATAGCGTTTTTCTTCTAACCAGTTTTTGTAATTGTCAAGAGTATGTAGCATGAGCAATGTTGAATCATTTTTTTACTTATTATATCATGAGCATTTCCAACATCACTATAAATCCTCTGAGAATATTGCTTTTAACGATGACACAATACTCAACCGTTTTCATGTTCTACAATGGACTTAATGTTGCTGTTTTTGAGCATTTAAGCTGTTTGGGATTTCCAGTATAATGAATAGCAGTGTAGTGAATATTTTTATGCAAAGTCTTTGCTGAATTTTGGATTATTTCCTTAACGTAGATAGCCAAAGATGAAATAAGTGGTTTAGAGGTTGTGGATAATTTCAGGGTCTATGAAACTTCTTGAAAAATTATTTTCCATTAGGTTTGTACTAGTTTTCTCTCCTACTAGCAGTATGATGGGCTGGGAAATCTGCGTGTAGTAATCTTAGTGGCTCTCAAAGATATTTAACTGTAACTCACCCTAAAAAACACATTTTGTATCTTAACCAAACACACACCCACACACTCATAAATAAACTGAAACGAAGCTTTCTCTTTGAACACATAATGCACTCCTCTGATGTTGTGTTTTCTTTTATCTCCTATTCGATTTTTTTTAAATGCCAGCTTTAATTCATAAGTTGATTTCAAGGCCTATGAATAGGCCATGACCCACGTTGAAAAAACACTGGTAAGATCCTGGGGGAGGACACAGCTGAGTGTGATTCACATGTACACCTAGGAGGATCACAGGAACTACCCTTTTTAAACATATCTCAAGACCCAAATTTCCTGCCACTTCAAGAAACATGCTTTTTTGATGAAACGATCATAGCACTAGATAAAAACAACATCTGCATTGAACAGCTGACCACCTTTTAAAATCTGAATTTAGCTCTGCCTCAAAGCCTAAATGTCATTCCCATTAGTTCTACATTTTTGGATGTTTGTTAACTCAAGAAATTCTCACAGGCACACATCTTGTGATTTCTATGCATTTAATAATGGAAAATGAAGTGGCAACAACATGGAATTTTGAATTTTGTGAGATTTTGATGTAACTTCCACCTTTGGTGTTATCAACACTTTTGTGTATCTGTGAGTTCTTCTACCTAGGCTTAAAAAAAAAAATTAGACTTTCCAGCTAACATCTGGGAAGGGCGAATGAACAGCAGTGGGTTTTCAAAAATAGAGAAAAGGACATAGAAGAAAGAAAACAGGCCGGGCTCGGTGGCTCACGCCTGTAATCCCAGCACTTTGGGAGGCCGAGGTGGGCTGATCACCTGAGGTCAAGAGTTTGAGACCAGCCTGGCCAACATGATGAAACCCTGTCTCTACCAAAAAGTACAAAGATTAGCCGGTGTGGTGGTGCACACCTGTAGTCTCAGCTACTAGGGAGGCTGAGGTGGGAGAATCACTTGAACTCGGGAGGCAGAGGTTGCAGTGAGCCAAGATCAAGATTGTGCCCTTGCACTCCAGCCTGGGTGATGGAGTGAGACCCTGCTCCAAAAATAAAAAAATTAGAAAAAGAAACCACCTCTATTTTTAGATAGATGTCAGATTAATTTTCTGGATTCAGTGTAACAGAAATCCCTTCTTATGTTTAACACATGAAAAGCTATTTAAAAGCTAAATATGTTAAATATAAATATAAGCAAATATACTACATTCATATCGTAGACCACTTAGCTCTAAATTTTATGAGAGAGCTGAAGGGCAAACATTTCATGAAACATTATATTTTTTATTGGTATTCTTTTTTCTTTTTCTTTTTTTTTCACCTGGCAAATAAATAGAGAATACTAGAAGAAAGACAACAATGTGAAACAGTTAGACATAAAAGATTATAAAGAAGTGCCTCAAAATTAGATCACTGTTTATTTATGATACACTTTTCCTTCAGAGAATTCAAAGCACTTCACAGACATCTTCCTTATTCATCTCCACGGTTCTTTAGTGTAAGAAACAGACAAAAGAATCTTATATCCATAGTACAGAGAGATTTAGGAGAAAAGAAGTCTTGTAGCCCAAGGACCTGCCCAGATTCAAAAAGAAGATTAGACAAAAAGAATTTTACATTTACAAATTCTAAATGGTTATCTCACACATGCCCTGTGCCTTCAACCACAGGGGACCCTCTGGAGTTTGAGGTTCTGAGAGCAGTGTTCATTCATTAAACACAGCACCAACTGTGTGGCCAGGCACTATTTCAAGTGCTTTTCAAATATCAACTTATTTAATGTTCATGGCAACCCTAGGAAGTGGGTACTATTATTTCCATTTTACTGATGAGGAGACTGAGGCACTGAGATAAATGACTTGCTCAAGGTCACGGCTAGTCAGTGTTGGGACTGAGACAAGAGAATAGGGTCTGGAGGCAGGGAACCTAAGGCCAATTCACGCTGACTTCCCAGAACTAAATCAAAAGGAAAATCCCAACTTTCCATGCCTAAGTAACAAAAGGACCTGAGGCTACTCCCTTTGCAACCCCTACCACCCCACTTTTCTGCAGGCGTATGGAAAATGGAAAGTACCTCTGATTGGTTGCAGAAAGCAATTGCTTTCTGCAACCAATCAGATGTTTGCATAGGAGTGTAACCTTTGTAACTTCACTTCAACCTCTGATTGGTCACAACCAATCAGACTGATTGTGGGCCACTACTTCATTTGCATGGGGTAAACACCAAGTAGCCAATGGGAAACCTCTGGCAGGTATTTGGACCCCAGAAGCTTCTATAACCGGCTCCTGAGGCCCTATGCTCGGGACCTGCTCCCACCCTATGGAGTGTACACTTGTTTTCAATAAATCTCTGCTTTTGTTGCTTAATTCTTTCCTTGCTTTGTTTGTGCATTGTGAACAATTCTTTGTTCAAAATGCCAAGAACCCGGACACCCTCCACTGGTAACAGAACTAGGGTCCAAAGACTTCAAGTCTGGTCCCTTGGTCTCAATGATTATACTCTGTAAATGATTATACTCTGTAAATGAATGCTCACCCTTTTCATTGGAAAGCCACTCTTCACTGGGATGTTTTGTTGTCTGCTACATCGGGGCATATTTTTTGACATGCTCATTTCTATCAGAGAAGGAATCCAAAAGCCTGTGTGTGTCTGTGTGTGTATATGAATACACACATATATGCTCACATACATATATGAAGCAGGATAGAAGTTTACACACTACAACTCACACACACACACACACAAAGCCTGTAATTTTGTATTTACTCACTGAGCCCATCTTGCCCATGTTGAGGAAAACACTTAAAATTGTGTATTAAATTTAACTCAGCCTCCCAGTTTAAATCTGTGAATTGTGGGCAAATAGTGGATTTTTACCCTATTTACATTCTTTCTCAAGACCGTATTTTCCCCTCTCCTTGAGCTATGATTTCTTTGATCTCAGTGGTGTCCGCCTTCTCTCTGAGGCAAAAAAGGTCACTGCTTCAACAGGTGCTCAGCAATGTGATTTACTGCAAATGATAAACAGCATTCCTTGATTCTAGTACCAATACTAGAGAATAATGAGCCTTCAACTTAAAAATCTTAATTATATCAGCCAGGTGCGGTGGCTCACACCTGTACTCCCAGCACTTTGGGAGGCCAAGGCAGGTGGATCACGAGGTCAGGAGTTCGAGACCAGCCTGGCCAATATGGTGAGACCTCGTCTCTACTGAAAAATACAAAAATTAGCCAGGTGTGGTGGTGTGCACCTGTAGTCCCTGCTACTCAGGAGGCTGAGGCAGGAGAATCGCTTGAACCTGGGAGGTAGAGGTTGCGGTGAGCAGTGATTGTGCCACCACACTCCAGCCGGGGGGTGACAGAGTGAGACTCCATCTCAAAAAAAAAAATCTTAATTATAGACTGCTTGTAGGAGCAGAATAATATTAGGGGTAAATATAAGTGAATGGACTCTTTTTAAAAATCACACAGTAAACCACTGCCATGCCCCTGCCTCCTGTCTTTCTTCTCTACTGCAGTCTGTCCTCGATGCCCTTTAACAAAATATTTTTGTAATAAGTTCCTTCTGTGCTTAAAATCTTTTGAATACCTATCACCTTCACAATTAAGTTCAATATTCTCTGTGATCTGGGCACTGCCTGGAGCTTCAGCTTTCTCTGATGCTACCCCGACCACTCTATCCTGTACCCTCCCCACCCAGTGCATCTTATGCCCCACCTGCCAAAGAGCTTAATTCCCTGCAGACTCCCCTGAACCCCCCCCCCAGTCACAATGGCAGTCCCTCACACATGCTACCATCCCACTTGAATGCCTTTCATCCTGCTCCTCCACCCTGGCCACTTGACTTATCCTGCAAGACTCAGATCAAGTGATCACCCCCTGGAAGATCGTCCCTCAAGCCTTGATGTATTGTGATATGTCTGATCCAAGCAGCCTGATGACCCTCTATCCTAGTATTTAGCAAGCTGTGTTTTGTCTATCTCTAAAGTATTTCATGCATCCACATATCTTAAATACCATTGTTTCACCAACGAGAATGCATATCTAACCATGAATCACATTAATCAACAAGTCACCAATTTCATCATTCAACAGCAATTTTTGACATTCACTGTCCTAATTGGCAAAGCATTGATGGAAACACGATCAGAAGCATGTGTTGTGGCCTTTCTGATGTAAAGCCAACTGATCACCCCTAGAACACATGTGTTTGATTAAGACAACTGACATGCTCAGAGATGACATTTGAACCATCTAGCACATATGTCTAGCACACCTGGTCTATGATGAAATGTTGAAAGCAATTTATAGACATAGGGACATGCTCTTCGCGATGTCAAGAACATCTGTTCCAAAAGCTCTCTCCTGCTCTTGCCAAAGTCCCTGCTTCCGAAATGGACTTCTAGAGCGGCTTTGGGCTAAATATGAACAGAGGTCTTCTTGACCTCTATGACACACTTCGTTACCTGGGCTTGAAGCAATATTACCCATAAAGTAACCACCAGCCCTTATGGTACCTTTGTGCAGATTAGAAAAATGCCCCTTCCTCCAGGGGGGTGCAACCAGTGCCAGGCATTTCAGTGAGCAGGGAATGAGCTGGATTTGCATGCCCACTTGCCCCGCTTGGCCAGGTGGCCTTGTGTGGGGTGGAGAATAGTCCCTGACTGTCCATGTATAGACTCCCATAAAAACCCTCAGAAAAAAGAAGTCCTTTAACTTTTTCCTTCAGCTCCTTGTCTTTTGCAAGCAATCCTCCAAGTGCATCCTCCCCTTCATAGCACACACATACATACACCCTAGTGAAATGTGAAAAGGCAACCACTCATCCCCACAGGAATAAACAATCATCCAGGCAAATGCTAGTCTCAGTTCATAGGCAGCCAAGAAAGACTGTGCTTCCTCTCTCATGCTGTGCCCCTCATTTCCCCTGTTCCCTTGAAAAACAAAGTAGAAGCTTCAGAGAAAAACAATCTAGTCTTGTGACTATGTATATAATAAAATAGAGCATTAAAAATCGACTTCAAGTCGATGGGACCATGTATCACTTAGGATGCTTTTGGTGGGAATGAACAGAAAACCCATCTCAAAATGGCTACAACTATAGAGGAATGTGTTGTCTCACTCAGCAAGAAGTCCTGAGGTAGAGCAGCTGCAGGGCCAATTAGTCCAACATTCTCTAAAGGCCAGGTTCTTTTCACCTTTCCCCTTTGTTATCCTCACATGTCGGCTTAGTGCCCTCTCTGTTACAAAGTGGTTGCCGTTGTTCCTGGCTTCACATACAGGCATGAGCGTGTCCAGCAGAATAATAGGAGCTTTTTGTTTAATGTGCTTTTTGGTTCCCCACTCCCCAGGGAACTGAAGATTTCCCTTCTAGTTCTTAGCCAGCACTCTGTTCCATGCCCACACCCAAATGAATCACCTCCAGGGAAAAGGGATCATCAGGCCTGGCTTTAGGCACTGCCACCATTCACCCTTGGAGCTAGGATGAGGAAGGAGGGTTTTTGTCGGGGTGCTCAAGGAAGTGAGTCAAGTTCAGGGCAGCTGGTGTGGAGCATGCAGAGGAGGGATGCCCCGGCCTGTCATGCCGTGGTGAGGAGTTGGCCTTTCTCCTGCCTGTCACACAGAGGCATTTAGTATCTGTTTGTATAAATAATCTTGAAACTACAATCTTTAAATAAAAATTGTCTTCCATTCACACCCTGCTCTCCACTGTGTCTCTTCTGAAGATGCCTAAGTGGAAAAGGATGAGATCGCTTATCTTGTGCTTTCGCGTTTCCTGTGGGGAGGATTCCCCCTTCGAAGTGACAGGGAGATTATCTGATGAAGTCATTTATAAGAGCAGGGCTCAGGCACTCATCTGGGACCCACATGCACGTTTCTTTCAGAGGCCACACCTGGGCCCAGCAATGGTTCTAATCCAAGAAGGCCTCATCCCATGGGGCTGGGACATCCATGCCATCCCCAGGCCCCAGCAGGCCTTCCTCCTCATTAAATGTTGTTGTTGAGGCAGTTTTGGGAAGCATCTACATTTTTCCCCAAAGAGAGTTACTCACATTTCCCCAAATAAAACTTCTCACCCCAGGTAATTTTTATTTTGAACTCTCTTTGGGCCCTGAACTGTGACTTTTAGTCTCTGCACTTCAGGTTCTATTTTAGTATGCATTGCAAATGTCAAGGTAATGATATGTGATTCCTTTTCGGGAACAGTGTGGAAGATGCTAATGGAGAAGTGTGTCACCAGATGACCTCCTGAGGTCCCCAGAAGAAACATGCACAGAGAGGGAACCCACCTCCACCAGGCTGGCCTCCTGACTAGGGATGGGAAGTCATGTGTGCTGTGGCTGTACTCTAGGCCAGGGGCTTTGCAGCCATTTAGTCTGCCCAAGAGACCTGACGTGGGCATTACCATTTCTATTGTTCAGACATGGAAACTGAGTCTGAAAGAAGTTAAAGAACTTGCTCAAGGGGGAATTTGAGCCCAAATGTGCTGCCTCTAAAATCCATGCTTTTATCAGTGCATTGTGCTGGGCTCTGGCAGGAGTGAGTAAGGCTAAGTGTGCTCAGTTCATTGTGGTAAGAGGCGCTGACCTCCATGGAAAGGAAACCCTGAGCCTGGGGCCCCTGGGGCCATGTCACACTTTCACCTTGTCCTGCCTGAGCATCTGGGATGATGAGGCAGGGAAGTGGGCACGGTGCGTGTGTGGCTGGGGAGGGTCACAGTAGATCTTGCCCCACACCCCTCCTCCATTTGTGAATCAGTATTTAGAGCAGCTGCTCCCTGGGGACTTTCACTTTGGGCCTCACATTGGGGGGCGGGGGGAGGAAAGAGCGGGCTAAAGACAGGCAGGGCATGAGTTCTGAGTCTCGTGCCAGGTCAGAAATAGAAAGGTGACAGCTCCCCTCTGAATGAGATGTTCTGGGAGCTTAAGAAGACAAAATGAATTCCTGAGATTTATTTTTCCCCTTTTTGTCTGAAACAGTTTTCTCTTTCCACTGAGAAACCACTGCTGAATAACCTTCCCTGAACCTCACAGTTTGGATAAGGAAACAAATTTCCTGCTGCCACGGCAACAGCCTCTCACTTACTCAACTGCGGAGTGGGGGGAAGCCCTGGGCGGCAAGGTCTGTGATGCACCAGACAGTCGCCCCAGCGAAGGGGCCATTTACCGGTGTATTCACCAGGTGCCAGGGACCCACGTCAGAAACCCAGGCTCCCTTATCTGCTCAACAGATGGCCGAGCCACATGGCCACATGGCCCAGGGCAGGGCACTGAGAATTCTTACGCAAAACCAAGCCTCCCTGGGCAGGAAGCCTGAACTGGGGATAGTGATGGATGGTGAGTCTCCACCTTTTCTCCCAGCCAACCTCCCAGGGGGGCTGCCTGTTTCCCTTCTCATATTCTTTTATAAAATAGAAAAGCCCAATCAACTCATACTTTTTGGGCAGGGCACTATATGACATACAAAATATATACTCTACATTGGCAAGAGTCTGAAAGAAAATATGTCAAATGGTTAAGAACAATTATTTGTGACTAATGAGATTATAAGCAATTTTAATTTTTAATGTTTATTATGTTTTCTTCAAAAGTCTCTACATTGAACATGAAATACTTTCCTACTAAAAAAAGAAAACAGAGATTAATTCTTTTAGAAACAGAACAAAACAAACACTAAGAAATACAGTCAGTTTTCCCCTCCCATTCTCAGTGTAGAAGGGCAGGTGTGAGTAGATCTGGCCCAAGCTGTGGCCCAGACGTGGCCCATTGTTCTGTCAGAGGCGTTTGAATCGTAGCACCTCCATCTTGAATAACGGCTGGATAAAATGAGGCTGAGACGTGCTGGGCTGCATTCCCAGGACGTTAGGCATTCTTAATCTCAAAATGAGCTAAGAGGTGGGTAGGTCTGGCATCACAAGATACAGGCTATAGAGCCCCTGCTGATAAAACTGGATGTAGTCAAGAAGCTGGTCAAAACCCACCAAATCCAAGATGGCCATGAAAGCAACATCATCACTGCTCATTCTACGCTGATTATAATGCAGTAGCATGCTAAAAGACTCCTACCAGTGCCATGACAGTTTACAGATGACATGGCAACACCTAGAGTTACCTCATAGAGTCTAAAAGAGGGAGGACCCTCAGTTGGGGGCAATCCCCACCCCTTTCCCCGAAAAACTCATGAAAGATCCACCCCTTGTTTAGCATATAATCAAGAACTATCCATAAAAATAGCCAACCAGCAACCCTCAGGGCTGCTCTATGGAGTAGCCATTCTTTTGTTTCTTCTCTAATACACTTGCTTTCACTTTGCTCTCTGGACTCACTCCGAGTTCTTTCTCACAGGAGATCCAAGAACCGTCTCTTGGGGGTCTGGATTGGGACCCCTTTCTGGTAGCAGTCCAGTCTCATGCTTTTCAGTGCCGTTTCTCCAACTCCTGATTTTTATCTCCAATCAGACCTCTCCTCTGAGCTCGAGCTTTGGATTTACGACTATCCATGTATCATCTCCACTTGGATGCCTGATTCTCAAACTTAACATGCCAAAACTAAATTTCTAATCTTTGTCTCCTGGCCCCGGCTACTCCCAAATCTGCTTCTTTTGAAGCTATTTCCCTTCTCCAGTGGTAGCAGTGCCATCTTTCCAGCTGCTCAGACCAAAACCCTTAGAGTCATTCCTGACTTATCACTTTCTCTCACATCCCACATCCAATCTGTCTATAAATCTGTCTGGCATATATATCATATGCTGTCATCTCATAAAATCAAATCACTTCTCTTCACCTCCGCTGCTACTGCCATGAACCACACTATCACCCTCTAATACCCAGATTACCACAATCTTTAATTCACAATCGCTTCCTGGTTTCCTCCCTTACATTTTAACAGGATTTTTGTAAGACAGATCTTGTTAGGCCTCTGCTCACATTCCTCCAGAAGCTTCAGGACATTCCACATGAAAAGCAGGCTTACAACAGCCTTGAAGACCCTATACCGTGTGCCCAATGTCAGCTATCTCTGGCCTTGTCTCCTACCATCTCCCTCCCCATCTCCAGCCACACATGTCATTTTCTGTGCTGCAGTGAACATTTCAGAAACACTCCAGCCTCAGAGCCGTTGCATTTGCTGTTCCCTTTGCTGGGAATGCCCTTCCGCAAGATGTCTGTATAGCCACTTCTTTATCTCCCCTAGATCTTCACACCAATGATTTAGATCTTCCCAGTGAGGGCTTTCTGGTTCTAAATTCCTCCACCCCAGTTCCAACACCTCTTCCCCCTATATCCCGTCTGTAGCAAGAATCACGAGTCACCATCTACACTATTTATTTAATCCATGTGTGTAGTTTACTGTCTCCCTACCCCTACTGGATGTGAATTGCCTGAGGCAGGGATTGTATGTCTTGTCGCTGCTGTATCCTCATTCCCTGGGTCAGAGTAGGCACCAGCACAGTGAAGGGGATACCAGTGGTTTGGGGCTGGGGGAGGTCCCCAGATGCCAGTCGGACCTCGACCCTAGCTAGTGTCCAGGCTCTTGACACCATCTCAAGAATGAATTCAAAGATGTGTCAGAAAATAGTGAAAGCACATAGGTGGATTGCAAAGAGAAAAGTACACACTGAAGAAATAGGATTGCAAGCGTGCTCAAGAGAGAGACATGCGTCTCTTTAACCATAAAGGTTAAAGAAAACCTTTATGGTTTTCTTTAACCAAGGGGTGGGATATTCATGAAAATTCCTGGGAAAAGGTGGGGATTTCTCGGAACTGCCATGCCACCCATTTTTGCACCAAATATGAGTGTTCTCAGAACTGTTATGGTGCTAGTGGGTGTGTGATTTGTATGTTAATCAAATACATTACCATGTTGGGTTCAGTCATCCTGAACCAGCTTGGTCCACACCCTGTTTTTCCTGGTCTTTATCAGTTCCTAGCTTCAGCAGCTATTTTAACGGTTTCCTTTTGCTTGTCATGTGAAACTGCTGGCTGGAATTTTCTATGCTCCTTTGACCGCTTTGTATGATTCCTGTTTTAAAGGCTCTTGTGGTAGGCAGAATAAAGATCCCTCAAAATGTCTGTGCCCTAATCCTGAAACTTGTGAATATGTTACCTTACATGGAAAAAGGGATTTTGCAGACATGATTAAAATAAGGATTTTGAGATGAGGAGATTATCCTGGATTATCTGGGTAGATCCAACATAATCACAGTGGTTCTTATGAGAGGGAGGGCAGAAGGGTCAGAGTCAAAGGAGATATGATGATGAAAGCAGGGTTGAAGAGATGTGATTGTTGGAAGGGGCCATGGACCAAGAAATGCGGGCAGGCTCTGGAAGCTGGAAAAGGCAAAGAGATGGGTTCTCCCTTAGAGCCTCTAGAAAGAATGCAGCCCTTCCATCCCACTTTAGACCTCCTAGAACAATAAGAATAATCTTGTGTTGTTTTAAGCCCCTGAATTAGTGGTACTTTGTTACTGCGGCAATAGGAAATGGACACGTACTCAAAAGCTTTCCATAAGTGAATGAATAGGCTGGGCTTCCATTCCCTTGTTTGTAAAATGGGAGGTTTGTACTCAGTTAATGATCTGTAATGCTGTATTTTAAACTACATTTTGTTTGCTTAACTGAAAATGAATGCATGTAGTTGGCAAACAATTCAAATAGTCTGAATGAAGTGTATGATAAAAATAAATTTATCTTCTACCGCACACTTATAGTCCTCTCTCCAGATGCAAGCACCATACACTTTCTTGCACATGCTTTCGGAGACTGCATGAATACAGATATAATTTCCCCCTTTGTCCACAAATGGCGGTATATTACACACCCTGTTTTGCATATTGCTTTTATCACTAAAATGTAATTTGAAAATCATTCTGTTTCAGCATACATAAGAGGCAATCATTCTTTTCCATAACTGTGTAATGTTCCATTCTCTGGCATAGATGTACCTTGGTTTGTTTAACTAATTCCCTAGTGATAGGTTATATCTAGTCTTTTGTTCTACAACTTTGACTATACATCTTTGCACACAAGTACTGTTTATCTTTAGGATGAGCTCTTAGGAATGGAATGCAGGGCCAAAGAGTAGATGCACGTTTGTTCCTATATTGCCAAAACCCGCTCCAAAGTGGATCATACCTACTCTTACCAACTGTGTAGGAGTCTGTTTGCTTGTGAGCTTACTAAAACTTTGTGGTTAAATTTTTTATCTGTGTCAAGCTAATAGATGAAAAATGATATTATGTTGTTTTGTGTGAGGTTGATCATCTTTTATGTGGTCATGAGCCCTTTATGTTTATACTTAGATTTCTGTGGATGTTCTAGTCATGGTTGGTTATTTTTTAAAATTGATTCCTTGACCTCTATTTAAAATTGACGTAGAAATACTCTATGTATTAGGGAAGTTAACCTCCTGACATTTATCGTGCAAATATTTTTCCAGTCTGCAGTTCGTGTGTTTTAGGTGTTTGTTGCCATGTAGAAAAATTTTTAATTTTATCAAGTCAAATGCATCAATAACTTCCTCTATGGTTTCCGGGCTTTGTGTATTCCTTAGAAAATCACTCTGCATTCTGTACTTTATATATTCTCAAATTCTGTTATACTTTATTCGAATACTTTTATAATTTCTTTTTTTTCAAAGCTAGGTGTATGCTTTTTTTTTTTTTATTATACTTTAACTTCTAGGGTACATGTACATAACATGCAGGTTTGTTACATAGGTATACGTGTGCCATGTTGGTGTGCTGCACCCATCAATTCATCATTTACATTAGGTATTTCTCCTAATGCTATCCCTCCCCTAGTCCCCCACCCCATGACAGGCCCCGGTGTGTGATGTTCCCCGCCTGTGTCCAAGTGTTCTCATTGTTCAACTCCCACCTATGAGTGAGAACATGTGGTGTTTGGTTTTCTGTCCTTGCGATAGTTTGCTTAGAATGATGGTTTCCAGCTTCATCCATGTCCCTGCAAAGGACACGAACTCATCCTTTTTTATGGCTGTATAGTATTCCATGGGGTATGTGTGCCACATTTTCTTAATCCAGTCTGTCACTGATGGACATTTGGGTTGGTTCCAAGTCTTTGCTATTGTGAACAGTGCTGCAATAATCATACGTGTGCATGTGTCTTTATAGTAGCATGATTCATAATCCTTTGGATATATATCCAGTAATGGGATCACTGGATCAAATGATATTTCTAGTTCTAGATCCTTGAGGAATTGCCACAGTGTCTTCCACAATGGTTGAACTAATTTACACTCCCATCAACAGTGTAAAAGCGTTCCTCATGATTAACAGTGGTTACCTCTAGGGGAAGGATTAGGACAGAAGAAACTGAACTTTGATACTCTACCTCATAAATTACAGAATTGCCAGAACTTTTTTTTACAATGAACATGTATTATGCCTATAATAGAAACAACATTTTAAGCCCATTTAAAAGAATATTAGTTATTGTAAGTATGTTATGTTACCATAAATTAATCTATAAATATAATACTCTCCCAGTGAAATATAAATAGAGGCTTTTTGAGGGTAATATAACAAGCTGATTTTCTTTTCATTAAATTAATTAATTAATTAATTAATGTTTTAGGGATGGTGTCTCACTATTTTACTTGACTGGTCTCAAACTCCTGAGCTTATGTGATCCACCCGCCTTGGTGGATCAAAGTATGTTAGGATTACAGGTGTGAGCCACCATGTCTGGCCAACAAGCTGATTTCAAGTTAATATGAGAAAATAAACACGCTAGAATAATCAGGAATTTTGTGAAAAGGAAGAGAAATTAAAGGAGATAAACCCTAGCAGATATTAAAATTCACTGTCATGAGGTGCTCATCCTACAAGGTATTTTTAATAAGCACGTTTGTAATTATGCATACACATATGTTTAACATATGTATATTTTCTTTTTTAGAGACAGGGTCTTTGCTTTGTCACCCAGACTGGAATGCAGTGGCTCACTGACACCTTGAACTCCTGGACTCAAAGGATCATCCCATCTCAGCCTCCTGAGTAGCTGGGAATACAGGTATCTGCTACCACACATGGCTAATTTTTTAATTTTATTTTTTTGTAGAGACTGAGTCTTGCCATCTTGAACAGGGTCTTGAACTCCTAGACTCAAGTGATCCTCCTGCCTTGGCCTCCAAAGTCCCGGGACTGCAAGTATGAGCCACCACATCCAGCCTATATTTTTAAATATAGCTATATCTAAGTTAGTATCACACATACTGTATCTAACCCAATTTTTTCTTCAATTACACATCATATTAATACCTGGAGATGTACCTTATCCTTTTAAAGGTCACATGGTGGCCCACTGTGTGGGGAAATAAGAATGCCATAATTAATTTACCTATTCCCCCATAATGAATATTTTCATCATTTCCAGTTTTTCTTAATTACAAATGGTGCTGCAGTGAAGAACTTCAAGCATTATCTTTGCACTTTTGTGTAGATGCTTCAGCCATAAAAAATCCTAGAAACAGGACTGCTGGATCAAAGTCTAAGGGCCCTTTCAATGATTAAGTGTCATGATGTAGAAATGACTTGTCAATCAAAGGGAGACTTGTCTCAGAGTGCGCCATTCTCTAAAGCCTTCTTCCCCAAGCACACGTGGTGGCTGCTGCCATTTGTGTGGAATTCAGAAGCTCTGGGGGAATGCTCAGTCCCATTATAAATGCTTACAGGTCCAGTGGCTGGCTGAGTGAATGGAATTAACAAACTCTGGAGGCACAGAGTCTTGGTCCCACCTGCAGGCTGGCACTGGAGGCTGACCAAGGCTTGGGCAGGGAAGCTGAAGGAGAGTCTCAGAGATGGGTGGTAAAAGCAAAGGGTGCTCTTGGTCTACTGACCTATAACTTGGAATACATTTTTCCATACAAAGGTTACAATTAGTAATAGTGGGAGTTGACACTGAAGTATTAATACAGCCATCAGCTCATGAATTCAGGGACTTTGAAGAAATAGACTTTGATGTGTTGCTGGTTGAAGAATCAAATGACTGTAAACAATAGTTCTGATAAGACAATGCTGTGTGAGTCCAGACAAGTCACTTAAAAACGAGTTTTCTAACCATATGTGGATTGGAGGGTGTGTGAAAGACACACTTCCAGCCTTCACCATCTCCCCCACTTCACTTCTCAGCCTCCCCTCCTTTCCCTTGGATGGTTCCCAGGTCTCCCAGACCCAGGTCTATGATCCCCAGGACATTACATGTAATTTAGTCACATCCTTTTACTTGTCTTTCTCCCCTTCCAAACCTTTTTCACATTCCTTAAGACCTTCACACAGTCCCAGCCCTGTCATAGTTGGATGGCTTCATCTCCCATATTACCAAAAAAATTTACCCACTGGGAAAAAACTGCCCTAATTTCCTGCCTCCCACTTTACTCCTAATATATTCATCTATGTTCAATTTCAAAGGGTGAGCACCCCAACTAAAGCCAAGCTATGTTCTAGATAGATCCCTGTCTATTGTCCTCTCATCAATGATCACTCCCTGCCTATGTGCAACTGGGCCACTGCATTGTACAACTGTAGGGGGTGCCATTCACAAGTAATACAGTGTAGATGATGCCACCTGGAGTTGGCAATGGACAACATTGTCCTAAAAATAATACTTTTCTACCATCCATTTCTCCCCAGTATATTATTATTATTATTAACAACAATGACAACAGCCATCTCCCTTCCTAACAGTCGTTTTCTCTCCTTAAGAAGACAACCTTCTTAAAAAAGTTACTTACACTTGTCTCCACTTCCTACCTCCCTTTAACTTTCCATTGTACAATTCACTCATTCTTTCAATATGTGTTTATTAAATACTTACTTTATGCCAGGTAACATCCTAGGTGCTCAGACTACTAAATAAATAAGGTCCCACACATTCACAGAGCTTACAGACTATTGAGAAAGAGAAACAGGGTTAATAACAAATTACTTTTTTTTTTTTTTTTTTTTGAGACAGAGTCTCACTCTGTCGCCCAGGCTGGAGTGCAGTGGCGTGATCACGGCTCACTGCAAGCTCCACCTCCTGGGTTCATGCCATTCTCCTGCCTCAGCCTCCCGAGTACCTGGGACTACAGGCACCTGCCACCACGCCTAGCTAATTTTTTGTATTTTTAGTAGAGATAGGGTTTCACTGTGTTAGCCAGGATGGTCTCAATCTCCTGACCTCATGATCTGCCTGCCTTGGCCTCCCAAAGTGCTGGGATTACAGGCATGAGTCACCACGCCCCACCTACATTTTTTTTTTTTGAGACAAAGTCTCACTCTGCCACCCATGCTAGAGTGCAGTGGCATGATCTTGGCTCACTGCAACCGCCGCCTCCTGGGTTCAAGCGATTCTCCTGCCTCAGTCTCCTGAGTAGCTGGGATTACAGGTGTGCGCCACCATGCCCAGCTAATTTTTGTATTTTTAGTAGAGATGGGGTTTCACCATGTTGGCCAGGTTGGTCTCGAACTCCTGACCTCAGGTGATCTGCCTGCCTCAGTCTCCCAGAGTGCTGGGATTACAGGCGTGAGGCATCGTGCCTAGCCACAAATTACATTTTAAAAGTACTTAATGTCAACTGAAAAATCATGAGATCCATAAATTCGGAAAGGGGGACTTTATTTCTTATAAAGGGCTACATCCTGCAGGCTGGCCATCCTGTGGGCTGAGAAGTATAGCCTCCAGCAGAAACTAAAAGCAAGTACTTCAAGGGAGGGAAAGATGAGACAAGGATTTATGCTGAATAAGTTGGCCAAGTATGCATATGCAACAGGTTATAGGAGGAGCTATTAGTACTCACAAAGAGAGGGATGCATACAAGTGTTGTAAGCTAAGCAAACATGCCTGTTACATGCATCCCTTGTTCACTCTGGGGCACAGACGTAACATTTAAATGTATTACAACTAAGTCCTATGTGTCAAAAGGTGAAGCAGGGACATGAAGGCACTCAGTGTCCAGCCTCTGTAAACTGGCCAGAACCAGTCCACCGTCAGTGATCTCTTAACAGGAGAAAGTTGACTGGGCATGGTGACTCATACCTGTAATCCCAGCACTTTGGAAAGCTGAGGCTGGCAGATCGCTTGAGGCCAGGAATTCGAGACCAGCCTGGACAACATGGTAAAACCCCGTCTCTACTAAAAATACAAACATTAGTCAGGTGTAGTGGCACATGCCTATAATCCCAGTTACTCTGGAGGCTGAGGCATGAGAAATGCTTGAACCCGTGAGGCAGAGGTTGCAGTGAGCTGGGATCACACCATTGCACTCCACCCTGGGTGACAGAGTGAGGCTCTTGTCTAAAAACAAAGCAAAAAAAAAAAAAAAAAAAAAACACAAAGGAAAAAAAGAAAGTTACTGACATCAGTCTCTTATCCAATCAAAGCTGTAGTCACGGCTTTTTGAACATGGGGCCAGTTAGTCAGCATCTGGTTGTCAGTGAGCAGGAATTGTTTCAACATTGCTTATCTCAAGGCCAATGCTTGTTTAGCTGCTAGAGAAAAAGCGAAAAGCCTTGTAGCAGTTAGAATATAGTTTATTCTTTGGGATGTATGACTTAACCCTTGCCTGGCATGGCTTTATTTGGTATCTTGTTGACACAAAGAGTACATTCTGTCAGTCTTATGATCTCTGTTTTAACAATTGCTTCAAATAGAGATAGGTTTTATTTCCACATAAATGGAGGCAGTATATAAAAGTCTCCTGTGTAAGAAAGAGGCTGATCTACTATCCTTATTAAGTAATATATTTGCAAAATATACAAATCGGTATATTTGCAAAATATACAAATCTGTATATTTGCAAAGTATCCAAATCTTGAAATGCTCCTATATTTCTTTGGACTGGCTAAGGGTAGGAGTTCTCACCCTACACTAGGTCAATGGGAGAGATATCTGTAGGTGACTAAAGCTTGTGGCATTCCTCAGATCTCTTTGCTTCAACAACTATAGGCCAGCCTGTTAGGGTGTATGGTTAGACCAGGAGTGGAGAGAGGAGAACACACCAATCACCCTCCCTAAGCCCTCTATGTACAGTACAAGAAAGAGTGGCTTGAGTTCTGAGGCCCCCCAGATGAGAATGTGCTAATTTGGGGGAAGGATCTTCCTGTTGAGCTCTTACTCCAGAAAATAAGGCTGAGTGGAGTCAACCAAGCTCCAGACACAAACACAGTGAAATGCAGAGTCATGAAGGCAGATGAATGGGGAGGCTGAGTGGCTTCCTGTGAGTCTCATTGTTTATTATGATGGACTGGTGCCCCTGACTACCGTTTCTCCAATGCTAGGGGATGGGGGTCCCTGACTCCCACAGAGCTGACTTCAGGATGGTGCAGCCCAGAAGGGTGAGAAAAGCCGCTGTGTTCAGATCCATGCCCAGCAGCAGCTGCATCTGGGGAGCCTTTGACTCCTTGTTCGACTGCAGCTGATTACAGAGTTGTGGAGTTGGAATTAAACTAGGGGTGGGACAGAGGCAAGAGCCAGCCACTTTGGCTTTCCAGACAGACAGAGAGATAGACATGGTTTTGCAGTCTGGCACTGCCACTTCCTAGCTGTGTGTTTTTAGGGAAGTTGCTCCTGTATCAAGATGTTTTTGGGTTCCACATAACACGATTCTTGACTAGACTGGCTTAATTTCTAAAGACACTTATGGTTCACTTAAGAAGCAGCCCAGAGCTAGGCAAGATGAGGTAGCTTTCAGTGGCTCAAGGAGATCACCAAGGACAGAACTTCCTCACCCTTTTCTTCTTTCATCCTCAGGTACATCCCATCCCACACTATCCCCCATGTTTGCCATAAGACTGACAAAGACCGCAGCTTCACCTCCTCTTATGATAATATCCCAAGCATGATGTAATAGGAGCAGTGTCATAATTGTCTCCTGCTCTTTTATCTCTTGTGGGGAGAAAAGACTTCCCCAGGAGCTCTCAACAGACTTTCCCGTCTGTCTGTCATGCCCACCTCTGTACCAAACATGGATAAAGTGGACTATGGCTAGCAAAACTGGCTTGGCTAATCTTGTCTCACTGACTCACCAGGAGCTGGGCTCATTGCCACTCCCAACAAAATCAGGTTCTGTTAGCAAGAAGGCACAGGGGAATGGCCTTGGGTAGGCACCAGCAGCATCTGTCACACTCAGCCTCCATAAGCCTCCGCCATCTCATGCTTTCAAAGGGGGAATAATAGCACCTACCTTGTTGGTTGTCATGAGGAAGGAAATAACAGAAGCAGAGCACCTGGTACAGAGTAAGCACTCAGTACAAGTCCACTTCTATGAGTTAGAATCTAAACCTTTAGGACTAGCAAAGACCTCAGATATTAGCGGGTCAGACGTGAGATATTGCTTCAGTGGGTCACAGAGCAAATGGGCATTAAAGCCAGACCCGGGAAAGAAATGCCAGTGGCTTAGACACGGGTGGTGGAAAAAGTTAGGCTAGGGATATATGACAACAGTACTGCTAACTGAACGTGCTGATGGATTGGGCACACAGGTGGGAAAGAGCAGAATCAAGGTGGACTCAGGATTTTTTTTTTCTTTTTTTTTCTTTTTCTTTTTTTTTTTTGAGACAGAGTTTCACTCTATTGCCCAGGCTGGAGTGCAATGGTGTGATCTTGGCTCACTGCAACCTCTGCCTCCTGGGTTCAAGCGATTCTCATGCTTCAGCCTTCTGAGTAGCTGGGATTACAGGCGCTCACCACCATGCCTGGCTAATTTTTGTATTTTTAGTAGAGACGGGGTTTTGCCATGTTGGCCAGGCTGGTCTTGAACTCCTGACCTCAGGTGATCCACCTAGCTCAGCCTCCCAAAGTGCTGGTATTACAGGTGTGAGCCACTGCGCCCGGCCGGACCCAGGGTTTTTAGATGGTGCCATGTGCTGAGATGGGGGAGACACTGGTGGGGAAGGTAATTTGAAGTTTTCAGACATTCTTGTTGTCTTCAAATTCTGTGTTGTATAGGTTTAGGAATGATTTATACCATATAGGAATAATAGGCAATTTCTAAATACATAGAAAAATAAGATGTCTAGAGATTTCCACATAACTTAAAGTCCTGCAAATTTCTCAGGATCCTATTAGCTAATGTTGACACCTGATCAATCCAAAAAGTCAAATTAATGTTTAAAAATAGTCTCTGCTTCCCGAAGTTAACATTCCCTCTATTTGACTCACTCCATTTGGGTGGCAGAAACAAAAGATGAAAAAACAAACCGTCATTGCCTTTCTGTGGATTCTGAAGGCTTCCAGGCAATGTCTTTAAGAGATGCAACCCCTGCTCTCCATAAAGTGGTAGTTTTCCTTTATTTAGGAGACTCCAAGGGCAGGGTCTTGCATGCAACCCAGGGAGGCTGGTTTTGCTTATATGCTCAAGAACACACTTGCAAATACTGGTTCTTCATAGCCAGGTCAGATGTGGTCCTCCTTGGACTAAACAGATATACTCTCTGGTACTGACTGGGATACAGTGTACCCATTCATCCTTGTCTTGGAGTGGTAGCCACGGGCAGGGATCATGGGAGTCAAGGAAAATACAGAAAATACAGATCAGAGAAAGAACTTGAAGCGTTCTTTTTTTTTTTCTCTCTCTCTCTCTGTTTTGTTTGTTTGTTTGTTTGTTTGTTTGTTTTGAGATAGGATCTTGCTCTGTGGCCAAGACTGGAGTACAGAGGCACAATCACGGTTCTCTGCAGCCTCGACTTCCTGGGCTCAGGTGATTCTCTCACCTCAGCCTCCTGAGTAGCTGGGACTACTGGCAAGTGCCACCATGCCTGACTAATTTTTGTATTTTTTGTAGAGACAGGGTTTCACCATGTTGCTCAGGCTGGTCTCGAACTCCTGGGCTCAAGCAGTCCTCCTGCCCCAGCTTCCCAAAATGCTGGGATTACAGGCGTGAGCCACTGCACCTGGCCACTTTAGTTCTTAATGATCAACTTAGATCAGTGGTTCTCAGCCTCGGCTGCACACTGGAATCAACTGCGTATCTTTCAATGCTGCTGAGGCCTGACTACCACCCAGGGATTCTGATCCCAGAGGTCTGGGATGTGGCCAGGGCATCAGTAGTTTTAAAAATCTCCTCCCCAGTGATTCTAATGTTCAGCTAGGGTTAAGACTTTGTTCCACTTGTTCCACTGATATTGTTCCACAC
Organism: Macaca mulatta; assembly: GCF_049350105.2. Classification (NCBI taxonomy): domain Eukaryota; kingdom Metazoa; phylum Chordata; class Mammalia; order Primates; family Cercopithecidae; genus Macaca; species Macaca mulatta. The sequence goes on along the minus strand of NC_133417.1, from coordinate 26,358,858 downwards.
TCCCTATAAAGATAAGCTAATTGTGTCCCTGAACTTGATAAAGGCCACATGACTAGTTAAGTGGGACATGAGGATTCAAACTCAGGTTTCATAAGTCAGTGGTCTTAAGAAGAGGTGAATATAGTCAGAGAAAAAAGAGAGGAAGACCAGTTTAGAAGGATTGGTGGGAACACTTGTGAATTCCATGAATTCTAAATAATTTCAGTGGTTCATGTCAGAATTGTGGTTACATCATTTTAAAACAGTCCCTAGTGGGAAGTGTGGCATGGAAACTCCAGACACCAGCCTAGGTAAAACTTTCTCCTCCAAAGTTGTGTCCTGTCTCTTGGGAGTGGTTCTCACCATCCTGGGCAAACAGAATTAAGTGAGAAAGAACAGAGTACACAGAGAAAGCTGGACATTCCCTAAAAGAAGAACTTTAAAAAAATGAATCCATTCTTTTATTATGAGTATTCCAATGAAAAAGTTTTTAAATAAAATTCATACATAATTGATGTACTTATTTTTGAGGTACATGTCATAATTTAATACATTCATATAATTCGGAATGATCAAATCAGCGTAATTGGGACAACCATCACCTTAAATATTTGTCTTTTGTTAGAAACATTCAAATCATTCTCTTCTGACTATTTTGAAATATACAATAATTATAAATATATATATGAAATTATAAATTATAGTCCCCCTATTGATGCCTGTTCTAATTTCTTCTATCAAACTGTGTATTTGTACCCATTAATCAATCTCTCTTTATCTCACCCTCCCGCCTCCTCTTCCCAGCCTCTGGTAACTACAAGTTTACTCTCTATCTTCATGAGACCCACTTTTTTAGCTCCCAAATATGAGTGAGCAACATGCAATATTTGTCTTTCTGTGCTTGGCTTATCGCACTTAACATAATGACCTCCAGTTCCATCCAGTTTGCTGCAAATGGCAGGATTTCATTCTTTTTATATGGTTGAATAATATTCTATTGTACATATATATCACCGTTCTTTCTCCCTTCCCTTCCCTTCCCTTCCCTTCCCTCCCCTCCCCCCACCCCCTCTCCTCCCCCTCCCCTCCCCCTCCCCCTCTCCCCTCCCCCTCCCCCTCTCCCCTCCCCCCTCCTCTCCCCTCCCCTCCCCCCTCCCCTTCCCCTCCTCTCCCCCTCCTCTCCCCTCCCCTCCCCCCTCCCCTTCCCCTCCCCTTCCCCTCCCCTCCCTGTCTGTCTCTCCCTCTTTCTCCCTTCCTTCCCTCCCTTCCTTCCTTCCTTCCTTCCTTCCTTCCTTCCTTCCTTCCTTCCTTCCTCCCTCCCTCCCTCCTTCCTTCCGTTCTCTCTTTCTCTCTCTCTTTCCTTCCTTTCTTCTTTCTTCTTCTTTTTTTTTTTTTGAGGCAGAGTCTCACTCTGTTGCCCAGGCTGGAGTGCAGTGGTGCCATCTCGGCTCACTGCAAACTTCCCTCCCAGGTTCAAGCAATTCTCCTGCCTCAGCTTCCCGAGTAGCTGGAACTAGAGGTGCCCGCCACCATGCCTGGCTAATTTTTGTATTTTCAGTAGAGACAGGGTTTCATCATGTTGGCCAGGCTGGTCTTGAAATCACATTTTCTTTCTCTCTTTTTTTTTTTTTTTGAGACGGAGTCTCGCTCTGTCATCCAGGCTGGAGTGCAGTGGTCGGATCTCAGCTCACTGCAAGCTCCGCCTCCCGGGTTTACGCCATTCTCCTGCCTCAGCCTCCCCAGTAGCTGGGACTACAGGCACCCGCCACCTCGCCTGGCTAGTTTTTTTTGTATTCTTTAGTAGAGACGGGGTTTCACTGTGTTAGCCAGGATGGTCTCGATGTCCTGACTTCGTGATCCGCCCATCTCGGCCTCCCAAAGTGCTGGAATTACAGGCTTGAGGAAATCACATTTTCTTTAACCATTCGTTTATTCATGGGCACTTAGATTGATTCTATGTCTTGGCTATTGGGACTATTGCTGCAATAAACATGGGAGTGCAGGTATATCCAAAAGAATCCAATTGATTAATATGTTGATTTCCTTTCTTTTGGATATATACCCAGTAGTACATTGATAGATCATATGCCAGTTTTATTTTTAGTTTCTTGAGGAAACTTCATACAGTTTCCTTAGTGGCTGTACTAATTTACATCCCCACCGACAGTGTACAAGGGTTCCCTTTTCTCCACATCCTCGCCAGCATCTGTTATTTCCTCTTTTTGATAAAAAGTCACTTTAACCAGGGTGAGATGATATCTCATTGTGGTTTTGATTTGCATTTCTCTGATTATTAGTCATGTAGAACACCTTTTCATGTACCTTTTGGCCATTTGTATGTCTTCTTTTGAGAAATGTCTATTCAGATCTTTTACTCATTTTTAATCAGGTTATTTGTTTTTTTGTTATTGAATTGTTTGAGCTCTTTCTATATTGTGGTTGTTAATCCCTTATCAGATGCATAGTTGGCAAATATTTTCTCTCATTTTATGAGTTGTTTCTTCACTTTGTTGATTGTTTCCTTTGCTGTGTAGAAGCTGTTTAGCTTGATGTAAACCCATTTGTCTATTTTTGCTTTAGTTGCCTGTGCTTTTTAGGTCTTACACACACAAAAATCTGCCCAGACCAATGGACTAGAGCACTTCCCCAAGTTTTCTTCTAGTAGTTTCATAGTTTTGAGTCTTGATTTAATTCTTTAATCCATTTTGATTTGATTTTTGTATATGTTGAGAGATAGGAGTCTAGTTTCATTCTGCTGCAAATAGTTATCCATTTTTCCCAGCACCATTTATTGAAGAGACTTTCCCTGTTGTATGTTCTTGGCCCCTTTGTTGAAAATGAGTTGGCTGTAGAAGAGCGGCTTTATATCTAGGTTTTCTATTATGTTCCATTTGTCTGTGCATCTGTTTTGTTTTTGTTTTTTTGAAACGGAGTCTTGCTGTGTCACCCAGGCTAGAATGTAGTGGTGCAATCTCAGCTCACTGCAACCTTCACCTCCCAGGTTCAAGCAGTTCTCTTGCCTCTGCCTCCTGAGTAGCTGGGATTACAGGCACCTGCCACCATGCCCGGCCTATGCGTCTGCTTTTATGCTAGTACTGTCCTGATTTGGTTACTATAGCTTTGTAATATATTTTGAAGTCAGGTAGCATGATGCCTCAACTTTGCTGTTTTCACTCAGGATTGCTTTGACTATGGGGGGTCTTTTGTGGTGCCATATAAATTTTAGGATGTTTTTTCTATTTCTGTGAAGAATGTCATTAGTATTTTGATAGGGATTGCATTAAATCTGCAAATTGGTTTAAGTAGTATTGTCATTTTAATGATATTAATTCTTCCAATTCATGAGCATGGAATATCTTTCCGTTTTTTGGTGTCCTCTTCAATTTCTTTCACCAGTGTTTTATAGTTTTCATTGTATACATCTTTGATTTTTCACTTCTTTGGTTAAATTGATTCCTTGTAGCTATTGTAAATAGGATTGCTTTCTTGATTTCTTTTTCAGATTGTTCATTGTTGGCATATATAAATACTGCTGATTTTTTTTTTTTTTTTTTTGCTGATTTTGTATCCAGCAAGTTTATTGAATTTATATATCAGTTCTGATGTTTTTTGATGGAGTCTAGGTTTTTTAAATTATAAGATCATGTCATCTGTGAACAAGGCTAGTTTGACTTTTTTTCGAATTTCAATGCCCTTGCTTCCTTTTTTTTTTTTTTTTTTGAGACAAGATCTTCTGGTTCTATTCCCCAAGCTGCAGTGAAGTGACATGATGTTGGCTCACTACAAACTCTGCCTCCTAGACTCAAGCCATCCTTTTACCTCAGCCTCCCAAGTAGCTGAGACTACAGATGCACATCACCACGCCTGGCTAATTTTGGTACTTTTTGTATATGGGGTTTGCCACATTGATCAGGCTTGTCTTGAACTCATGAGCTCAAGCCATCTGCCCGCCTTGGCCTCACAAAGTGCTAGGATTAAAGGCATGAGCCACTGTACCTGGCCTTTTTCTTTCTTTCTTTCTTTCTCTTGTTCATTGCACTGGCCAGGACTTACAGTATTATGTTGAGTAAAAACGGTGGAAGTGGGCATCCTTGTCTTCTTCTAGATTTTAGTGGAAAGGCTTTCAATTTTTCCCTGTTCAGTATATTAGCTGTAAGCTTGTCATATGTATGGCCTTTATCATGTTGAGGTATGTTTCTTCTATACTCAGTTGTTGAGGAATTTTGTCATAAAGGAATGTTGAGTTTTATTTAATGCTTTTTCAGTATCTATTGAAATGATCCTATGGTTTTTTTTTTTTTTTTTTTTTTTTTTTTTAAGAGTCTCACAATGTTGCCCAGGCTGGAGTGCAGTGGCACGATCTCCGCTCACTGCAACCTCTGCCTCCCAGGTTCGAGCAATTCTCTGGCCTCAGCCTCCCGAATAGCTGGGAATACAGGCACATTTCACCATGCCCAGCTAATTTTTGTGTTTTTAGTAGAGAGGGGGTTTCACAATGTTGGCCAGGGTGGTCTCGATCTCTTGACCTTGTGATCTGCCTGCCTCGGCCTCCCAAAGTTTTGCTGTATCCTAGTCTGGTTTTGGTATCAGGGTAATGCTGGCCTTGTAATATGAGTTTGGAGGTAGTCTCTGTTCTTCAATTTTTTTTGTAGTGTGAGTAGAATTGGTATTAGTTCTTTAAATATTTGGTAGAATTCAGCAGTGAAGCCATCAGGTCCTAGACTTTTCTTTGATGGGAGACTTTATTATAGCTTTGATTTCTGATATAGTTTGAATGTTTGTGCTCTCCAAATGTCATGTCGAAATTTGATCTCCAGTGTTGCAGGTGAGGCCTAGTGGATATGTTTGAATGATGGGGGCAGATCTGTTATGAATGACTTAGTGCCATCTTCATAGTAACGAGTGAGTTCTGGGTCTATTATTTCCTAAGAAATCTGGTTGTTAAAAAGAGCCTAGCATCTCCTCCCCTCTCTCTCTTGCCCACTTCCCACCATTTGATCTCTACATGCCAACTTTCTGTAACCTTCTATCATGAGTGGAAGCATCCTGTGAGGCCCTCACCAGAAGCAGATGCTGGCACCATGCTTCTTTTACAGTTTGCAGAACAGTGAGCCAACTAAACCTCTTATGTTTTTTTAAATAAATTACCTAGCCTTATGTATTCCTTTACAGCAATGCAAAATGGACTAAGACAATCTCACTACTTTTTACTCATTTGTTGAGGTTTTCTCGTTCTCCATGGTTCATCTTGGTAAGTTGTGTACGTCCAGGAACTTATCTGTTTCTTCCAGGTTTTCCAATTTGTTGGCATATAGTTGTTCGTAATAGTCTCTAATTATTCTTTGTATTTCTCAGTTGTTATGTTTTCATTTTTTATTTTATTTATTTGGGTCACCTTTTTTCCTTAGTCTAGCTAAAGGTTTGCCAATTTTATATATATTTTTTAAAAAGCACAACTTTTCATTTCATTGATCTGTATTGGTTTTTGTTTTTGCTTTGTTTTTTGAGACAGAGTCTCACTTCCATTGCCCACGCTGGAGTGCAGTGGTGCCATCTCAGCTCACTGCAGCCTCGACTTCCCAGGCTCAGGTGATTCTCCTACCTCCTGCCTGAGTAGCTGGGACCACAGGCATGTGCCATCATGCCCAGCTAATTTCTTGTGTTTTTAGTAGAGACAGTGTTTCGCCATGTTGCCCAGGCTGGTTTTGAACTCCTGGGCTCGAGTGATCCACCTGCCTCAGCCTCAAAAGTACTGGGATTACAGATGTGAACTACTGTGCCCGGCCTGTATTGTTTTTTTACATTTCCTTTCTATTTATTTCTGCTCTGATATTTATTACTTCTTTCCTCCTACTTATTTTGGATTTGGTTTGTCTGGGCTTTCCTAGTTCCTGGAGGTGCCCCATTAGATTGTTTAGTCTTTTTATGTTTTTTATATACATGTTCATTGCTACAAGCTTCCCTCTTAGAACTGCTTTTGCTGTATCCTGTAGATTTTGGTATGTTGTATTTCCATTTGCATTTGTTTCAAGAAATTGTCAAATTTCTTTCTGAATTTCTTCATCAACCCATTGCTCATTCAGGAGCATGTTGTTTAATTTCCACGTATTTGTGTATTTTCCGAGGCTCCTATTGTTACTGATTTTTGGTTTTATTTCACTGCAGTCAAAAAACATACTCAATATGATTTCTACTTTTTTGAATTTGTTGAGACATGTTTTGTGACATACAATATAATCTATTCTGGAGAATGTTCCAGGTACTTATTAAAGAATGTGTATTTTATTGCAGTAAATGTCAATTAAGCCTATTTGATCTAGTGTGTATTCAAATCTAACATTTCTTTGTTGATTTTCTGTCTGGATGATCTGTCCATTACTGAGAGTGGGGTGTTGAAGTCCTCTGCTGTTATCGTATTGCAGTCTATCCCTCCCTTTGGAACTATTAATGTTTGCTTTACATACTTGGGAGCTCTCGTGTTATTTGTAGAGATACTTAAAATTATTATATCCTCTTGCTGAATTGACCATTTTGTCATTATACCATGACCTTTTTTGTCCTTTTTACAGTCTTTGATTTGTAGTCCATTTTTTAATCTAAGTACAATTATTCCTGCTCTGTTTTGGTTTCCAGTTGTACAGAATATCTTTTTCCAACCTTTCACTTTTATTCTATGTGTGTCTTTATGGGTGAAGTGGGTTTCTTGTAGGCAGTGTGTAATTAGATCTTATTTCTTTATCAATTCAGCCACTCTATGCCTTTCTATTGAAGAATTTAGTCCATTTACATTCAACGTTATTATTTATAAGTAATTACTACTGCCATTTTGTTGCTTGTTTTCTGTTTTTTTGTTTTTTTTTAGTTCCTCTCTTCTGTTTTTTCCTTTCTTACTGTCTTCCTTTGTGGGTAAGTGGTTTACTCTGGTAGTAGGTTTTAATTTTGTGTTATTAATTTTTAGTGAATCTGTTGTAGGTTTTCACATTGTGGTTACCATGAAGCTTACAAAAAACATCTTATAACGAGTTATTTTAAAGAGATTACATCTTAGATGACAAAGAAAATAGCAACAAAGAAAAAAATGAAAAAACTATACTTTAACTCTATCCCCTCCAAATTTTGACTTTGTCATCTCAAATTACACATTTTTATATTTCTATCTCTTAACACATTGCTGTTGCTAGTTTTTTTTTTTTTTTTTTTTTTTTTTTTTTTTTTTTGAGACGGAGTCTCGCTGTGTCTCCCAGGCTGGAGTGCAGTGGCGTGATCTCCGCTCACTGCGAGCTCCGCCTCCCGGGTTCCCGCCATTCTCCTGCCTCAGCCTCCCGAGTAGCTGGGACTACAGGCACCCGCCACCACGCCCGGCTAGTTTTTTGTATTTTTAGTAGAGACGGGGTTTCGCCATGTTAGCCAGGATAGTCTCGATCTCCTGACCTCGTGATCCGCCCGTCTCGGCCTCCCAAAGTGCTGGGATTACAGGCTTGAGCCACTGCGCCTGGCCGCTGTTGCTAGTTTTAATAGTTTTGTCTTTTGGGCTCTATACTAGAGTTATGAGAGGATTACATATCCCAATTACGGTATTAGAGTATTCTGGGTTTGTCCATGTAGTTAATGTTACCAGTGGGTTTCATATGTTTAAGTGCTTTCTTTTTGCATGTCAATGTTTTGTTTTGTTTTCACTTTGAAGAACTCCCTTTAGCATTTCTTGTAAAACAGGTCAGGTGGTAGTAAATTCTCTCAGAATTTTATTTGTCCAAGAACGACTTGATCTCTCCCTCATATTTGAAGAATAGCTTTGCTTGACATGGTATTCTTGGATGAGTTTTTTTCTTTCAGAACTTTGAAAATGTCATGCCACTCCTTCCTGGTCTGTATGGTTTCTGTTGAGATGTCTGTTGCCAGATGAATTGGAGCTCCTTTATCTGTTATTTGCTTCTCATCTCTGCTGCTTTTACTCTTTGAGAGTTTGTCTTTACCCTTTGAGAGTTTGATTATTATATGACTTGGAATAGTCTTATTTTGGTCAACTCTGTTGTTCTCTTCCTTTTCATGCTATTTGTCTCTTTCTCAAGTTTTAGAAAGTTTTCTGTTATTATTTATTTGAATATACTTTCTACCCCTTGCTCTTGTTCAACTTCTTCTTGAACATCAATGATTATTAGATTTGATCTTTTGAGGTAATTTTCTGTCTTGCAGGCAATCTTCATTCTTTTCATTCTTTTTTCTTTTTCTCTTCTGACTGTATATTTTCAAATAGCCTGTCTGTGAGCTTGCTGATTCTTTCCTCTGCTTGATCTATTATGTCATTGAGAGTTTCTAATGCAGGGAATATATTTCTCAGTTCCAATATTTCTTTGATATTTTTTAAACTTCAATCTCTTTGTTTTAACAAAGAGTTATGAATTCATAAATTACTTCAAGTAATTTATGAATTGCTTTTCTGTGTTATCTTAGAGATCACTGAGTTTCCTTAAAACTGCTATTTTAGGAGGAGGTTCCAAGATGGCCGAATAGGAACAGCTCCAGTCTGCAGCTCCCAGGGTGAGTGATGCAGAAGACAGATGATTTCTGCATTTCCAACTGAGGTACCAGGTTCATCTCACTGGGGCTTGTCAGACAGTGAGTGCAGCCCATGGAGCAGGGCAGGGCATCACCTCACCAGGGAAGTGCAAGGGGTTGGGGAATTCCCTTTCCTAGCAAAGAGAAGCTGTGACAGACGGTACCTGGAAAATTGGGACACTCCCACCCTAATACTGCGCTTTTCCAATGGCCTTAGCAAATGGCACACCAGGAGATTATATCCTGCACCTGGATCAGAGGGTCCCATGTCCACGGAGCCTTGCTCACTGCTAGCACAGCAGTCTGAGATCAAACTGCAAGGTGGCAGCGAGGCTGGGGGAGGGGTGTCCACCATTGCTTAGGCTTGAGTTGGGAAACAAAGTGGCCAGGAAGCTCAAACTGGGTGGAGCCCACTGCAGCTCAAGGAAGCTGGCCTGCCTCTGTAGACTCCACCTCTGGGGGCAGAGCATAGCTTGACAAAAGGCAACAGAAACTTCTGCAGACTTAAACGTCCCTGTCTGACAGCTTTGAAGAGAGTATTGGTTCTCCCAGCATGGAGTTTGAGATCTGAGAACGGACAGACTGCCTCCTCAAGTGTGTCCCTGACCCCCGAGTAGCCTAACTGGGAGACTGACTGACACCTCATACAGCCGAGTGCCCCTCTGAGACGAAGCTTCTAGAGGAAGGATCAGGTAGCAACATTTGCCGTTCTACAATATTTGCTGTCCTGCAGCCTCCGCTGGTGATACCCAGGCAAACAGGTCTGGAGTGGACCTCCAGCAAACTCCAACAGACCTGCAGCTGAGTGTCTTGACTGTTAGAAGGAAAACAAACAAACAGAAAGGACATCCACAACAAAACCTCATCTGTACGTCACCATCATCAAAGACCAAAGGTAGCTAAAACCACAAAGATGGGGAGAAACTAGAGCAGAAAAGCTGAAAATTCTAAAAATCAGAGCACCTCTTCTTCACCAAAGGAGCGCAGCTCCTCTCCAGCAATGGAATGAAGCTGGATGGAGAATGACTTTGACGAGTTGAGAGAAGGCTTCAGATGATCGATAATAACAAACTTCTCTGAGCTAAAGGAGGATATTTGAACCCATCGCAAAGAAGCTAAAAACTTTGATAAAAGATTGGACAAATGGCTAACCGGAATAAACAGTGTAGAGAAGTCCTTAAATGACCTGATGGAGCTGAAAACCATGGCACGAGAACTATGACTCATGCACAAGCTTCAGTAGCTGATTTGATCAAGTGGAAGAAAGGGTATCAGTGATTGAAGATCAAATGAATGAAATGAAGTGAGAAGAGAAGTTTAGAGAAAAAAGAGTAAAAAGAAATGAACAAAGCCGCCAAGAAATATGGGACTATGTGAAAAGACCAAATCTACATCTGATTGATGTACCTAAAAGTGACGGGGAGAATGGAACCAAGTTGGAAAACACTCTTCAGGATATTATCCAGTAGAACTTCCCCAACTTAGTGAGGCAGGCCAACATTCAAATTCAGGAAATAGAGAGAACACCACACCTGGGCTCACAGGGAAGTCTGATCAGCTGTGTGGGCTTGTGGAGAGCACTGTGATGCCACATCTGCCTGTCATGGCCTCCCAGCCACAATAACTTTCATTTTATTTATTTATTTATTTATTTTTGAGATGGAGTCTTGCTCTGTTGCAGAGGCTGGAGTGCAGTGACACAATTTCAGCTCACTGCAACCTCCACCTCCCGAGTTCAAGCAATTCTCCTGCCTCAGCCTCCCAAGTAGCTGGGACTACAGGCATGCACCACCATGCCTGGCTAATTTTTGTATTTTTATTAGAGACGGGGTTTTGCCGTACTGGCCAGGATGGTTTTGAACTCCTGACCTCAAGTGATCTGCCTGCCTCAGCCTTCCAAAGTGCTGGGATTACAAGCACAAGCCACCGCACCTGGCCCCATTTTTTAAAAAATTGTAAAATGCACATACCATGAAGTTTACCATCTTAACCATTTTTAAGTGTGCAGTTCAGTAGTGTTAAGTACACTCATATTTTTGTGCTACCCTCATTACCATCCATCTCCAGAACTCTTTTCATTTTACAAAATTGAAACTTTATACCCATTAAACACTAACTCTCCATTCCTTTCTCCTGCTAGTGCCTGGCAACCACCATTCTACTTTCTATCTCTGAGTTTGACTAGGTACCTCATGTAAGGGGAGTCATACAGTATTTGTCCTTTTGTGTCTGGCTTTTTTCACTTAGCATACTATCCTCTAGGTTCATTCATGTTGCAACATGTATCAGAATTTTCTTTCCTTTTAAGGCTGAATAATACTTCATTGTAGGTATATACCAAATTTTGTTTATCCATTCATCCTTTAAGGGACCTTTCGGTTACTTCCAACATTGGCCCATTGTGAATAATGCTGCTGTGAACAATGCTGCTGTGAACATGGGTGTACAAATACCTGTTCAAGTCCCTGCTTCTGATTCTTTTGGGCATATACCCAGATGTGGAATTGCTGAATCATGTGGTAATTCCACTTTCAACTTCTTGAGGAACTGCCGTATTGTTTTCCATAGCTATGCCATTTTACATTTCCATAGCAAGTATATTTTGTGCATCTATTGAAGTGCATATGAAAGGTTTGTCCTTTATTCTTTTTTTTTTTTTTTTTTTTTTTTTGAGATGGAATCTCACTCTGTCACCCAGGCTAGAGTGCAATGGTGTGATCTCGGCTCACTGCAACCTCTACTTCCCAGGTTCAAGTGATTCCCCTGCCTCAGCCTCCCTAGTAGCTGGGATTACAGGCTCCTGCCGCCATGCCTGGCTAATTTTTGTAATTTCATTAGAGACAGGGTTTCACCGTGTTGGCCAGGCTGGTCTGGAACTCCTGACCTCAAGTGATCTGCCCGCCTCTTGCTGTGTTGCCCAGGGTGGTCTCTCTCCTCGCATGAATGTAAGCTTCTTACACACAGGACACTCATGTTTTTTCTTTCCAATGTCTTCCCACCACCAAAATCAATGTTGACACATGGTAGACAGTAAATATTGGTTGAAATAATGAACAACAATAACCACAATAATAGTTGCTTTGCGGCAGCAGGCACTGATTCAAATGGACTGATGTAGGACCAGGTACTGATTTAAGTGTTCACAAATACCATTTCATTTAGTTCTCTAAAATAATACTAAATGCAAATACTGTTTTCCCCTGTTAACTAAGAAGGAAATGAGGCTTAGGAGAGACTAAATAAGGTTCATGGCTACACTAATATTAGGGTGCGGGGCAGGGCAACCCCAACTAATCCGTACCTTGACACACATCCTGCCTCTTTGGTTACAGGCAGGAAGAGCCAATCCACCAAATTAAAGGTGGTGGCCTCGGGCTGACAAATCTCTGTGGAAGCCCAGGGTGAGGCCCTTTTGTTCCGAGCGGTGGCCTGTGTGAGCATTTGAGGAGCTGCTGTACAGCAAAGTCCCCACCCGTGGCACAGTCTTGATGAGTAACAGACATCTTTAGAGGCTTTGTTTTCACATCCTCTTTTTGAAAATGGATTTGCTTCCTTAAACACAGTTGGCTTAATCTTTTACGTAATACAAATTCATATTACTGTCTTTCATGAAGCTAGTGTCTTCTTGGCCTCCATGTGTGTCAGCTGAAGCTTTAGACTGACCACAGAAGCTGATGACCCACAGTCACTTGAGTGCTTTCTTCTGTTCCAAGAACTGCACCTAGAGCACCACGGGGATGACTTCATGTCATCCTTGCAATAGCCCAGCTCTGGTTACCTAGCCCACATTCTGGATTAGAACCCTGAGGCTCAAGGGGACTACATTTGGCACCCCAAATCACATAACTAGTCCATGGCAGGCCTACTGTCTACATTCCTACTGCCTATGTATGCCTGTGCAGTGACTGGCCAAGAGGCATGTGTTACGTGATGCTTACTATTTATTACTTCTCTACAACAGGGATAAGATAATGATGATGACGATGATAACTCCCAGCCTTGTGATAGGACTTGAGCTTCATTATCTCATAATAGCCCCATAAGGGGTATTGTTGGGGCCCCCACCAGGTACCCTTTAATCTGCCAGGCACCACCCCCTAACTGAGTGTTGGCTGCTCACAGGTTGCAGCTGCTTCCTTCTTCTGAATGCTCAGCTAAGGGGAGCCACCTTGCCCAGAAATGCCTGCTTTCGCCTTAGGGGAGGCCCCAGTCAGTGATTGACAGATATGGGGTGCAAAAGTCTGGTGCCTTGTCTCAAGGTTGCATAACTTTGTGGTGGTCTTCATGCTACCGTGGGATCAGGCTGAGTTGGGATCAGGCTGAGGTTAAACTGCAGCTGAATCTACAATTTTCTTGGCTTCCTTTTTCTTTCTATCTTGCCACCCACATTCCCTTTCTGAGATAACTTGCACCAAGAATCTCTGTCTCAGGTCCTGCTTCTATAGAACTTCAGACAAGCCCTATGAAGCCAGAACTATTGTCCATGTTTTGCTGAGTGGGAGCGTGAAGCTGGAGGTGGCTGTCTGACTTCATCTTGTCCTAGAGATGTGGCATGGCTCTGACCTCCTTAGCTATGTTGGGAGTGTTCACCCCCAGTGCCCCTCTTTGAAACCACTGCCTCCCAAGAACCAGGGGTGCAATCTCAAGGGCTCTGATCCTCTGGGCCCACTCTTTCTTATCTTCATTCTTTCCCTGGCTTCTGTCTCATCCTGGTTGTCCATCACCTATCATGAACCATGGCCATGGGACACTCTCAGACAAGCTGGAGACTGAGGTAACCATGAATTTGGCTTGCCTGGCATGACTTTCTTCCTGTGGCTTCTCCTGATAGTACATCCAGCCCTCCAGCTTTGCCCACAGTGTGGACACATGACCCAGGCTGGACCAGGGCACCATCCCTGGCTGGTAACAGAGATTGGCTCAGAAATGAGCGCATAGCAGGAACACAGGTCCCTGTCCCTGGGTGACCTTGGCCAACCCAGCTCTTCCCCTTCTTGCTTTTAATTCCCAGACAGAAACTACTGAGAATGCAGCATTCTGTAACAAGGAGGAAATGTCTGGAGCAATCCAGGCTACGTCCTTATTCCTTCTAGAATAAGATGTTCTGCAGTGCTTGTGTTCAGTGGTCCAAGTGGTACCCAGGGTATATAAACCCACGATGGAGTGCTTTCAGAGTCCCTCAGCTAGAGTGTAATGTGAGGCATGCTCAGACTCCATCTGCCCTTGGCAGCATTCCTGAACCTTGGGGAACTGCTCATGGTGGACCCTGGGCTTCTGTTGATTTTTGCTGCTTATCTGTAACCAAGTTGCTTTTCCTAAATTGTGCCAATATTCTGTTTCACCAGACTAAACCGAAAAATGCAAGTGGTGAGGGTCTGGGGCTCCTCTTTCTCCTTGCAGCTGTCCTGATGGTGTGGGGACTGCTGCAGCAGCCAGGGTTGCTTTGAGCCCCAAAGTAAGAACCCTCGCAGAACTCTGGAAGCTGGGTTTTGCAAGACCTCCTGCCAGACTTGGACTTTGCATACATGATCAAGCCAGGATAATTAAAGCCCTTCTTCGGGACTGTTTTATAGAAACTGAGGAAAAGGACAGTCTCCCGCCTCTGAGTTGCTACAAGGATTCGAATCTAGGGCTGTCGGCGTTCATCTTTCCTGCCATGTGAGAAAGGCCCTTCAGAGGTAATATAGAGTATGCCAACATTCAGGGAGTGACAGCACCAAGGTGTGGAGAGAGTAAACAGCAGTCTAACAACAGTGATGCAGTCCAGGGTCTGCCACACCTGGTGCACCCTGTCCTTCCTGCTGACACAAGCCAGCGTAGGCTCTGTGATCGATTTCTGTTTCACCCTGAGATTATCCTGGCTTTATTTTAATCACAAAGATCCTTATAAGAAGAAAGCAGGGGAATCAGAGTCAGAGAGAAGAAGGCTAACTGACAATAAAAACAGAGATTGGAGCAATTCGGCCAGGAGCCGAGGAGTGACAGCCACCTTTAGAAGCTGGAGGATTGCAAGGAAACAAATTCTCTTCTGGAGTCTCCAGAGAAAATCAGCTTTGCTGACACCCCCATAAGATGATTTCAGCCCCATAAGACTCATTTCCAGCTTCTGACTCCCAGAATTGTAAGAGAATAAATCGTGTGATTTCAAGCCTCCAAGCCTGCGGTAATTTGTTATGGAGCAATAGCAAATGAGTACACCCCGCTGCGCCTCAAGTTTCTTACTTGTAAATTGGGAGTCTCGCCAAATTTAACTGACCTGTGAGGCCTCATCTAACTCTCTTTTTCATATTTGCAATCTATAATGATTCTCTTGGCTTTCTTTTGGGCTAGGTGGAACAAGTATCTATCAGCTGGCTTTTTCAGACATTCAGAAACCGAGCTGCAGTGAGGTATAATAAGGACACACAGCTCTGGCCAAGGCGAACCAGAACCCAGTTACTCATCTCTTCAGTTCCATTAGATTACAAAGTCATAGAAGAGGTCTTTCTTGCTTATGTTTCATTTGGATATGGAACAATTTGAGTCAATCCCAATGGCATCAGCATCATGAGATGACAACTCAAGGTCAGACTAAGGGTGGACTTGAAAGTCAGAGTCAAGGTGATGAACAGCAGCCCTTCCCGACAGGCAGTGAGCATTAGAACCAATTATCAAGTTTATAAACAGCCACAAAGCTTCACAGTCTCCCAAGGTGGCAGAGACGCTTGCACACACAGGATTACTATTTCAGAATTAAAGTACTATCAGGACTTTTTTCCCCCACTTATTAAGGGGCTTTGCATCTGAAGATCTTGATGTCCATTTCTACCCAATGAGAACTTAGAATTTTCCGTCTTCACCTGAGAAAAGAGGGAGAAAAACATCACAGAGGAGAAAGAGGAACAAAAGTTTCCACCCATGTGTGTAGGTTCTTTAAACAACTATGTTTTGAAACATGTTCCTTAAACAACAGTAGTGAAAAGGACTACATTGAGTTCTTTTAATAGAGACATTGTTAATTAACTCTTTTTTTCATCAAATCAGTGAATATTTTTCTACTTTATAAATGTGTATCTACCTTATCCCAGGCACTGTTCTAGGCACTTATGATACATTTGTGAATAAAAGTGGCAACCCCTCTCATCCATGTGGGCCACACGTTCTCAGGATGTCTGATGGAGCCTGGCGTGAATGATGGTGGAAAAGCTGATGGCTGTGGAATTAGAGGGCTTCCTCAGGCTCATTCCTGGGAAGTGAGTCACATTGTCAGCCTGTGTCCCCAGCAGCCATTCCTCCTTCCCCACTGTATTGCAAATATATTCTTAAATTTTCTGTATATTATGATGTTTTGACATCATAAAACATAAAACCCCTTTTGAGTCTGGGGCTAGCCAATTCTTAGAGATAACAAAAGGCCCAGCCTGAAGCATTTTCTTTTTTTATGTTTGTTTGTTTGTTTGTTTCTGTTTTTGTTTTTTTGAGAGAGGTTCTCACTTACTCTGTCACCCAGACTGGAGTGCAGCGCTATGAACATGGCTTAATGCAGTCTTCACTTCCTGGGCTCAAGCCATCCTCCCACCTTAGCCTCCTGGGTAGCTGGGGCCACAGGCATGCACCACTACACCCAGCAAATTAAAACAAAAATTGGGGTAGAAACAGGGTCTTACCCTGTTGCCCAGGCTGGTTTCAAACTCCTAGGCTCAAGTGACTCTCCTACCTTGGCCTCCCAAAGTGCTGAGATTACTACGCCTGGCCCTAGAGCATTTGATTAGCAAACTAACCAATCAGAGCCCTCCCTTATCTGACCCATACACCCCAGGAGACAACGTCTGTCTGCGTTCATCACCCCAGGGCCAGGCGCCAGGCATCTAGGGACCACCTCTGTAGCCTAGAGCCTGCTGAAATTATTCAAACCAGCCAATCCTAAACTGTTCACCCTGCCCCACCTTGCTTTTTCCACAGGAACACCAAGGAAGGCTGTGGTTTAAACCTTGCCCTCACTCCTGTCTTCTGGCTCCTGAGCACCCTGGTGTCTTCCCCGGTGGCCCTGCAAGGCACACCATGCTTCCTGTCTCTAGGACCTGTGAGTATAATAAACTTCGTTTTCCTGAGCCTCTCCTGTGTGCCCTGCTGTGCCCACACGGACTCACCATCACACAAAAGAACACAAAGCAGCCACTCACCAAGCTCCTGTCTGTTTTAATGGATGAGCACGGGGCCCAGCAGGAAAGGCTGGAGCTCTCGGAGTCAGATTCTGTGATTCCAGTTTTGGCTCGGTCACCCCCTAGCTGTGTGACCTCGGGAAAGTCACTTTCAACCTCTCAGAGCCTCTGTTTTCTCAGCTGCAAGATGGAGGTGATAATAATGACTTGTTATCTACCACGTAGCAAATACTTGTTATCTACCGTGTAGCAAATACACCGTTATGTACCGGTAGCAAATACTTGTTGCTACCGTGAGGGTTAAAGAATGGAAAGTGCCGGGCCCAGAGTAGCTATGAGTCTCTCACCTATTCTCGCCCTAATTATGGGCTGGACGAGCTCTGGTATAAACAGTTACTCTGGGATTGAAGTAGATATGGAACATGGAGGTAAGGAAACACCAGAACTGAGGGAGCCAAGCTCATTTGTAAATGGTAACCAGACAGCAGGCGCTGGGCAAGGACACAGCTGGGAGAGGCCAGCTATCCATTTATTCATCCATTCAACAGACGTTCACCATGCTCTATCGTGCACATGCTGGGTACTGTATTAGGATGCAGGGAGACCGAGAATAAGATGGGTACAGTCACGAGAAGGGGACCAGTAGAAAGCAATACAATACAATGTGATATGTGCTCTGAAAGAGGGGTGCACTGGTGTGTTTTTGGAAAAGGAGGAGGGCCTATCTCCTCGCCTGAGCATGGGGAGAGTGCCAGGGAATGCTTTACAGATCATGCAAGCACTAAATGGAAGGCATTAGCCAGGTGGAAGGGCATTCCAGGCAGGTGGGAAAACAAAGGGCAAGACTTAGTGATTTGGGGGAACCCAGGGCATGAGTGTGGCTGGAGCTTAGGGGTCGAAAGAGAGACAGAAAGGTGCAGAAGCCCTAAGAGGCCAGAACATGGGTAGCTTTGGATGCCAGGCTAGGGAACTTGTAAACATTAGCCTGCCATAATGAGGAGCCATTGGTGGAGTTTTAGCAGGGAAAAGAAACTGCTAAGCTTGTGTTTTATTACTTTGACTGCACCGTGGAGAAGGAGTGGGGCGGAGAGCGCTGCTGGGGGAAGCAGAGCCAGTGGGAGGCTCTTGCTTGGTTCAGGTGAGAAATGATGACAGCCTGCTCTGGGAACATGGCAACAGGCTGGACTGGTGGTTCCCATTTGGTTGCATGTTGGAATTACCTGGACAGATTAAAAATACAATACCCGTGCCCCATTCAACAAAATCCAGCATCCCTTTATGATTAAAACTCTTAGCAAAATCAGCCATACGTCAATGTAATAAAAGCCGTCTATGACAAACCCACAGCCAACATAATACTGAATGGGGAAGAGTTGAAAGCATTTCCTCTGGGAACTGGAACAAGACAAGGATGCCCACTCTCACCATTCCTCTTCAGCATAGTACTGGGAGTCCTAGCCAGAGCAGTCAGACAAGAGAAAGAAATAAAGGCTATCCACATTGGTAAAGAGGAAGTCAAACAGTCACTTTGCTGACGATATAATCATTTACCTCGAAAACCCTAAAGACTCCTCCAGAAAGCTCCTAGAACTGATAAAAGAATTCAGCAAAGCTTCTGGACACAAGATTAATGTACACAAATCAGTAGCTGTTCTATAAACCGACAGTGACCAAGCGGAGAATCAAATCAAGAACTCAACTCTTTACAACAGCTGCAAAAATAAAATAAAATAAAATACTTAGAAATATACCTAACCAAGGAGGTGAAAGACCTCTCTACAAGGAAAACTGTGAAACACTGCTGAAAGAAATAATAGATGAAGCAAACAGATGGAAACTTATCCCATGCTTATGGATAGGTAGACTCAATATTGTGAAAATGGCTATGCTGCCAAAAGCAATCTACAAATTCAAGGCGATCAGCATCAAAACACTACCATCATTCTTCATAGAATTAGAAAGAACAATTCTAAAATTCATCTGGAGCCAAAAAAGAGCCCACATAGCCAAAGCAAGACTAAGCAAAAAGAACAAATCTGGAGGCATCACACTACCTGATTTCAAGCTATACTATAAGACCATAGTCACCAAAACGACATAGTACTGGCATAAAAATAGGCACATAGACCAATGGAACAAAATAGAGAACCCTGAAATAAACCCAAATACTTACAGCAAACTGATCTTTGACAAAGCAAACAAAAATATACGGTAGGCAAAGAACACCCTTTTCAACAAGTGGTGCTGGGATAATTGGATAGCCACATGTAGGAGAATGAAACTGGGTCCTCATCTCTCACCTTATTCAGAAATCAACTCAAGATGGATTAAGGGCTTAAATCTAAGACCCAAACCTATAAAAATTCTAGAAGATGACATTGGAAAAACCCTTCTAGACATTGGCTTAGTCAAGGATTTTATGACCAAGAACCCAAAAGCAAATGCAATAAAAACAAAGGTAAATAGCTAGGATTTATTTAAACTAAAGAGCATTTGCACAGCAAAAGGAACAGTAAGCGGAGTAAACAGACAACCCACAGAGTGGGAGAAAGCCTTCACAGTCTATACATCTGACAAAAGAATAATATCCAGTATCTACAACAAACTCAAACAAATCAGTAAGAATAAAACAAACAATCCCATCAAAAAGTGGGCTAAAGACATGAATAGACAGTTCTCAAAAGAAGACATACATATGGCCAACAAACATATGAAAGAATGCTCAATGTCACTAATGATCAGGGAAATGCAAATCAAAACCATAATGCGATACCACCTTACTCCTGCAAGAATGGCCGTAATCAAAAAATTTTAAAAACTGTAGATGTTGGCATGGATGCGGTGACCAAGGAACACGTCTACACTGCTGATGGGAATGTAAACTAGTACAGCCATTATGGAAAACAGTGTGGAGATTCCTTAAAGAACTAAAAATAGAACTACCATTGGATACAGTAATCCCACTACTGGGTATCTACCCAGAGGAAAATAAGTCATTATACGAAAAAGATACTTGCATATGTATGTTTATAGCAGCACAGTTCACAATGGCAAAATTGTAGAACCAACCCAAGCGCCCATCAATCAATGAGTGGATGAAGAAACTATGTTATACATACATGATGGAATACTACTCAGCCATAAAAAGGAATGAATTAATGGCATTTGCAGCAACCTGGATGAGATTGGAGACTGTTATTCCAAGTGAAGTAACTCAGGAATGGAAAACCAAACATAGTATGTTCTCACTGATATGTGGGAGCTAAGCTATGAGGATGCAAAGGCGTAAGAATGATACAACGGACTTTGGGGACTTTGGGGGAAGGGTGGGAGGGGCAAGGGATAAAAGACTACAAATAGGGTGCAGTGTGTACTACTCGGGTTATGGGTGCACCAAAATTGCACAAATTACCACTAAAGAACTTACTCATGGCCAGGTGCGGTGGCTCATGCCTGTAATCCCAGCATTTTGGGAGGCTGAGGTGGGCAGATCACAAGATCAGAAGATCAAGACCATCCTGGCTAACACGGTGAAAACCAGTCTCTACTAAAAAATACAAAAAATTAGCTGGGCGTGGTGGTGGGTGCCTGTAGTCCCAGCTACTGGGGAGGCTGAGGCAGGAGAATGGCGTGAACCTGGGAGGTGGAGCTCGCAGTGAGCTGAGATCGCACCACTGCACTCCAACCTGGGTGACAGAGCGAGACTCCGTCTCAAAAAAAAAAAAAAAATATATATATATATATATATGTATATATATTTATTTTGATATATATGTGTGTATATATTTTTGATATATATATATATACACACACACACACAACCAAACACTACCTATACCCCAATTACCTATGGGAAAAAAAATACCTATGCCCAGGCCTCATCCCAGACTAATTAACCCAGAATATCTAAGGTGGGCTTGGGCATGGGTGTTCTAAAGAGCTCCCCAGGTGAATCTCACGTGCAGTCAAGGTGGCAGGCCACCAGGTGAGAGAAACAGGAAAGAGGACATGTCTTCAGTGGTGTTTCTCAAAGTGTGGTCATTTCCCTCAGAATTACCTGAGAGTGTTTGTTAAAAGTGCAGGTTTCCCAGCCCCATCGCTGAACTAGTGAGTCTGCATCTCTGGAGCCGTGGTCTGGGAATCTGAATTCACAAAGCAGTGAGCCTTAAGCCCTGCAGGATTGGAAAACCATTCATCTACAGGCACCAAATAAAGGAAGTAAGCACCAACTCTAAGCAGACTGGTGGGCAGAACCTGGGGGGAGCAGAACTGGAGGGAACACCCATCAGAGGTCAGGAAGACACAGGGAAGAAGGGGCCTAGGAGCCACCCAGACAGCAATGGAACAAGCAAGGAGCAAGGAGGCTCCTTCTGGACCATTCAGGGGTTTCCACAGCACACTTGGGCTTGGGCACTGTATTCGTCTACTAAGGCTGCCATAGCAAAAACCACGCACCGGGGGCTTAAACAACAGGAATTTATTTTCCCTCAGTTTTGGATGCTGGAAGTCCAAGATCAAGGTATCCACAGGATTGCTTCCTTCTAAGGCCATTTCTTTGGCTTGTGGGTGGCTGTTCCTCCCTGTGTTTTCACAGGGTCTTCCCTCTGTGGGTGTCTGTGTCCTCATCTCTTCTTATAAAGATACCAGTCACAAGAGCCCACCCTAGTGACCTCGTTTCACCTTAATTATCTCTTTAAAGGCCCTGTCTCCAAATACAGTCACATTCTGATGTACCGGGGGTTAGGGCTTTGTATTAGTCCATTCTCACACTGCTATAAAGAAATACCCGAGGCTTGGTAGTTTATTAAGGGAAGAATTTTAATTGGCACACGGTTCTGAAGGCTTTCTGAAGTACAGGAAGCATGACGGCATCTTCTTGGCTTCTGGGGAGGCCTCAGGAAACTTTCAATCATGGCAGAAGGCAAAGGGAAAGCACACATTGCATGGCTGGAGCAGGAGCAAGAGAGAGAGGAGGGAGGTGCGACAGATTTTTAAACAACCGAATCTCATGAGAACTAATCACAAAGGGAACAGTGCTAAACCATTCATGAGAAATCCACCCCCATGATCCAATCACCTCCCTCCAGGCCCTGCCTCCAACATTGAGTATAACCGTTCAACATGGGATTTGGGCAGGGACAAAGATCCAAATCATGTCAGCTTCAACATATGAATTTTGTGGAGACACAATGCAGCCCATAACTGATATCTTAGAGCTGGAAAGGGAGATCGAGACATATAGGCCCTGATACCCACAGGAAAATAGATCAGAGGAATAGAAGGTTTCCATCAAGGGCAGGTGAGAACGCAGGTCTTCAGGAAGCCTCCGACAGGACGGAGGAGGCCACTGGAGCACCTCCTTCAGGGACTCAGTTGATTCTCTGTCAGGAAGATGAGGAAAAGGGAAAAAAGTTATAATAAAAACTACAAGTAAAATATTACAGCAAAGAGTAAAGAAAGAATCGTGTTTACAGTTGAATGCAATAGATAAGTTATTTCATGGAAAATTCTCCATATTAAATACTTTGTATTAAAGCTCTAAATTGCCTCCAGGTGACGTTCTAGCTAAGAGCTTGCATGTGTTTAAGTCAATTTGAGCTTGCAGGCAGGGGAATGGACTGGGCTTCCATGGATTTTGGTATCCACGAGGGTCCTGGAACCAATCCCCCAGTACCAAGGGATGACTGTATCTCTTCCAAAAATTACTTTACATTTTCTGTTTAAGATCTTGTTCAGAATGAAATGGTCAATGTAGAATTTTTGCAGAAGATACATTTAAAACAATCTAAATGTTCGTCAGGGAAATAGTTAAATAAATTATTGTTCACTCATACAGTGGAGTATCTTGCACCTATAAAAGGTGAGGTAGATTTATATGTATATAAAGGTGCAGAATAGTGTGAGTTGCAGAATAGTGTGATTCTATGATAGTTAAAAATTAACTGTGTGTGTCTGTGTCTGTGTGTGTATATATATATATATATATATATATGCAAAAAATGGCCTCAAAGAATATTTACAGCAATGAATAATATGGTGGCCTTCCCAGTCTCCATTCCAACTGTACCCCATCAGGTACTAGTCATTTATTTGGTTTGGGTGGAAGTAACCCCTCATTCTTCAGAGGTTGGTCCTATTGTTGGAATCAATTAGGATAATCCCATCCTTTTTGCCAGAGAGATTGATTCAGGAATGGGAACTGTTCCAATTATTACTTGACATTCCTCAGGCTTTAATGATTGGCTTGTAAGTAGGCATATAACCAAATTTGATCCAATCAGAATGAAGCCTAGGACTTTCACTCCACTGTTGTTGAGTTTCTCTCTCTTCCCTCTCTTCCTTTTCTTTCCCTCCCTACCCACTTCTCTCTGATAAAATATGTAGCCCTGTTGTCAACTATGATTCAACCTGAAGTGAGCCAGCCTCAGGATGCAGCTGATATCTTGGAAGCAGAGCAAGGAGGTAGAAACGGAGTCTTTGATGACATAGTTGAGTGACTGAATTAAACAAATCCCAAAGCCTGCCCAAACTCTGGACTTTCAAGATCTCTTTACATTTTCTGTTTAAAGTGTTCAAAATGAAATGGTCAACGTGGCATTGTTTGTAATGGCAAAACATTGGAAACAAATGTTCATTCACTCAGAAAATGATTAAGTAAATTATGAGAGGCAATACATTGTTTTACTGTTTTGTCCACTTTGAATTGAGCTTTTCCTTACTGGTAACATGGTTTGAACTGATAAATGCCCCAAACTGTTACAAGTTTTTAACCTTGGGAATGGTGCTGGTGGAATGGGGGGTTGAGCAGAGGGCTGATAGGGAAACTCTCACTTTCTACAGTTTTGTACTTCTGTTAAGTTTTAACTTTTTACAGTGAGCATAGGTTGCTTTCTTTTAGAATTAAAAACTTTTCAAAATAAATGGAGAGTAAAATACAGAAACTTTTCACAAAATAGTTTGTGCCAAAGCAAATTTGGAAATATTTTCATCTAGTCTTGGGCGGGGTGGGGTTAGTGCATGGAGGGGAACAAAGGAGACACTTTAGGGGTATGGATCATACTCTGTTTATGGAAATGTTTCTGTGTGTGTTCACTTGGTGAACATTTGTTGAGTGTAACCTTAAGATTTGTGTGCCCTCTTACATGTGCGTTAAACTTCAATAAAATGTTTATATAAAATATTGCTGGCTTTTAGAGAGGGGTTAAAACATGTGTCAGATTTGAAATCATGTAATCTCAACAGCGTCTGCCACACTGTACATACGAGATGGGAAGGGAAGGTTGTCCGTCATCTTTAGGAGGATGGTATAAAGTTACATTTTTTTTTTCCCCTGAAAGTTCGCCCGTCTTAGCAGTTTCGAAGCTAGACCATAGGTTTCTCTTTATTTTTCTACTGATGGAGGGGGAAGGGAGGAGGCTTAGGAGGAAGAGGCAATCTCTGGGAACTGCTTCAGTGGCTGGATGTGAAGTCAGTCACAAATGACCTGGTCAGCTCAATTATCTAAGGCTTGAAGACAGCAACTAAGCATTTACTCATTTGTTCCTTCAACAACCTTTTCTTTTTTCTGGGCACTTACACTCTGCCTGCATTCTGGTAGATGCCTGAAACACTAAGATGAATAAACTGTTCTTGCCTCAAGAAATCTTCCATC
This sequence comes from Macaca mulatta, assembly GCF_049350105.2. Taxonomy (NCBI): domain Eukaryota; kingdom Metazoa; phylum Chordata; class Mammalia; order Primates; family Cercopithecidae; genus Macaca; species Macaca mulatta. The sequence goes on along the minus strand of NC_133417.1, from coordinate 26,334,531 downwards.
ATGCAGAAAGAAATTGGTATATTAACAAAATTAGAGAAGTACAGTGTTATAAGGGCTGCAATGGAAGTACGCATAGAGTATCAATAGAGAGAGAGGGAAAAAATCAGAGCCCTTTTGTGGGTGGCAATGATCTAAGGGGTGGCAAGAAGGTGGAATGATCAGAGGTTGGTCACCTGCCGCTTTCAAGGTGTGAGGAAGAGTAAAGTCAAGGGGAGGTATTTCTCAGATCCTGGCTTGAGATGATATGGCGGATGGTGCTGAAATTCTCCAATAAAGGGAGGTTGAAGATGTATAGATTTTGGGATTCTGCTTTTGGACATATTGAATTTGGGGAGTGGGCTTACTCAGCAGGAGATGTTCAAGGACAATTGGATTTGTGGGTCTGAGGCAAGAGGCCAGAGGGGTAGGAAGAAAATCATGGAGAGTAGATGCCATCATTTTTTTTGATATGTGAGCAGAAGAAAATGAAACAATTTTTTGAGCGTATGTTACTCCCTTTTCCCATATCAGATTCAGCTGACTTTGTTCTTTATGCTTTTTGGTCCCCTACTCCTCCATATCTGTGACATTTTCCATGGAGCTGAGTGAGATGACTCATTAGTTCTGCATAGTCAGTAGCCCCTAGCAACCTCTGACCCGTTTCAGTACAAACTGTTTAGCCAAAGCAGACCTATCCCTCCCAATATATGTGGTCATTCCAGATAAACATTTTTATAAATATTTTTATTGTAAAGTAGTATTGTAAAAACACAGATACTAAAAATCACAGAAATCAAATGCATGGCTTAATAAATCGTTATGAAGCAAGTACCACCCAAATCAAGAAATACAACTCTCCCAGTCACTGCAGAAGTTCCTTCAATATGCCCCATCCAAATTCTTTTCTTCCCCCACAATTAAGCATTACTCAGAGAAAACTGTGGATTTGTACACTTAACAAAGTTTTAGCTTATTTTAGCTTATTTTTATGCCCACCATTGCCTTTTCCTGGGATGCCCTTCCACCCTTGTAAGTCAGTGTTAGAACTCACCACCATAAAGCGTTTCCAGATTATATGTGTCAAATACCCACTATGTGTAGTCAGTGTAGTAAGGAATCCAAGAAAATAATGTGTCTTAAAACCTGCTCCCTCTCCTTACTGCATTACTAGCTACTTATGTTTTATTTGATTTTCCCCCTTTTGTTAATTTCGTCCTGACATCCTTCTCTTCCTGACTGTATTATAGATTCTTTCAAAGTAGAAACAAAGCATACTGCTTGTGTTTTCCAGATCCTTGCCATTCAGAGGCTGGTCTGTACACCAGCAGCACTGGCATCACCAGGGAGCTTGTTATAACTGCAGAAAATTGGACCCCACTCCAGACCTGCGGAATTAAAATCTGCATTTTACCAAGATTGCTAGGTGATTCTTGTGTACTTTCAGGTTAAGAAGCCCTGCCCTTGAGCAGGGCTTTCTTGTGCTTTGCTGTACACTGGAATCACTTGGAGATCTTTCGGAAACATTGAAACCTGGGTCCCACCCCCAGAGATTCTGAGCCTTTTGTCAGGGGTGGGTTGGCTTGAACATGAAGATTTTTTAAAGCATCCCAATAAGGTGATTAACTGTCTCAATTTCCCTGGGACTAAGAGAATTTTCCAGGACATGGAATTTTCAGTGCTAAAACCAGGAATGTGTCTGGCCAACCAGGGTGAGTTTGTTGCCCTGTCCCTGGTGATTGTAAAGTTGAGACCCACTGCTGATGAGAATGCACAGTAAAGGCTGGTAATGCAGAACTATGCCATTCTGTTTAGACCGCAAGTCTCTTAAAGGCTGAAAGGACATTTAAACATTCTTTTTGTATGTGTATTTTCCAAATGAAGCCTCTTAAGAATGCTATAATCAACATGATATTTCTCCGAATGCTCTATAGTCATATCTCAAGTTTATACTTTTTTTTCCATGATAAAGGGAGTTCATAAATTTAAGATTCACACCTTCAGGCATGTGGACATACACACACTTCCCTCTTTCCGAGTGAAGATCTTAGAGCCCTTCCTATAAATGCTGTCAGAGTTGGCCTTGGCAGCCAGCTTAGATACTCCAGCACTGGACAGGTGCTCACTCAGCCCCAGCCCTGGAGTCCATGCCTGCAAGGGTGCCGCACCCTAGCTCTCGAGTGTTGCTTATGTTTCTTCAAGACATGCAAAAGATGAATATGTTTATATTTGGTTTTCCAGAGTCCATACAAGAAGCGAAGTAAAGTAACCATATGCCTTAACCTGAAATCTCATGGAGCTGTATCAGGTGTAGAAGTCATGTTCTTGGCCATCTGTAGATTCTTCCATAGAGGCTGTGCATGGTAGTGGATAAAAGCGGACCTCAGGAGTGAGACTCAGTTTCCTTATCTTCACAACTGGGATACTAATAATACCATATCTGATTTATAGGACTATGAGGACTATGTGATTTCTTACGTGCAGTTTCATTAGAACACTCATGACCCTTAGCAAGTGGCTCCACCAGAGATAACTGTGACGTTCCAGTGGAGGCTCTTATGTCTAATGTGCTTCCTTTGACTTCTTGGTCTTTCTTCTTTTTCCTATGTATATTCCTGAAATTAGGGCTCTGGGGACATTTACTAAAAATGTTAAAAAATAGATAAGAACAAAAAAGATACCACTCGATTTCTTACAGTCTTTCCGCTGTCGGGTTTTATGACCATGTGCTCTTACCTATACATTACTTTCCTTCATTTTTTATTTTTTTAACTTTTATTTTAGGCTTGGGGGTACAGGTGAAGGTTTTTTACATAGGTAAACACGTGTCACCAGGGATGTTGTACCGATTATTTCATCATCCAGGTATTAAGTGCAGTACCCAATAGTTATCTTTTCTGCAGCGGGGCATGGTGGCTCACACCTGTAGTCACAACACTTTAGGAGGCTGAGGCGGGCAGATCACTTGAGGTCAGGAGTTCAAGACTAGCCTCGATGACATGGGTGGCAGGGGCATGGTGATCCTCAGGTGGAGAGCTCGGGTAAAGGGTGGTAGCAGCTGCACTGAGGCCCTGCCACTGGAGAGGGTGGGATCATCCTCAGTGGTCACAGCCTGGGCCAGAAGGTAGGGAAAGCACATCTCTCTCAGGCTTCAGTTCCAGTAGGGCTTGTTCCCCACTGCAGCAGTAGTAGCCTGTTCGTAGTTTATGCCCCTTCCTGGCTGTAGGAGCTCCCACCCAGCTGGCGACTAAGACCAAGCAGCATCCCACACCCTACTTGCATCCCAGTCTCTGTCCCAGTGGCACTCACTTCTTGGCACCAACAGCTGCTGCCCACACCTTGCTTCTTTTTAGCTCTGGTTGTGGGACAACTTCCAGCTTGCTCCCCAGTCCCAGCAGCAACAGAGTCTCTGTAATGCCTCAGCCTTGGCATTGCTGGGCCGCAGGATAGTATGTAGTCTGCCAAAGGCTAGGTTTGAAAATGGCACCTTGCCATAGCTGCTTAGGCTCAGAAAGGGTGTGGGACCCAATGTGAGCTCCCTCCCTGGGGCGGTTCCATCCCATGATCTCCTCGCGGCTCCCTGTGTGAGTTTCAGGAGTTGGGAAGGTTGAGGGGCTCTCTTGTGGCAGGATTGTAGGATTCCATGGTGGGGATGTGGGCCTCTGGAAGTCACTCATCCTTCCTTTCTGTGCCTTGGGAAGTTACTCCTGCTCCCAGTTCATCCCCTCCAGACAGGCTGTCTCCCTCCCTTCTTACCTGCTTTCTGGTATTTCTTGTTACTTCTCTGTTGAATTCTGACATTCTCTCTTGGATGGTGTATTCAAAGTATGACGGTCTATACACACTAAGTGGAAGAGGCAGGGATGAAATGCTTCTAATCAGCCATCTTGAAGCCTCTCCTCAGCTTTTCTTTTTTAGAACAGTTATATATTTGCATAAAGTTGAGAAGATTAGAAAGTTCCATGCACCTTGCACCCAGTGTCGCCATTACTAATATCTCACGTGAGTGCACAGTTTTTTACAAGTAGTAAACCATAACTGAGACATTACTAACTGAGGTCAATACTTTATTCAGAATTCCTTGATTTTTGCCTAATGTCCTTTTTCTGTTCCAGGATCTCATCCACAATGCCGTATTTCAGCTAGTGGTTGTGTCTCCTCAGGATCTTCTTGGTTGTAATGGTCCAGTCTCCCTTTTTATACCAACTGTTTTGTTTGGTTATTTATTTACTGACTTATTTATTTTTTGAGATGAAGTCTAGCTCTGTCGCCCAGGCGGGAGTGCAGTGGCACAATCTTGGCTCACTGCAGCCTCTGCTTCCTGGGTTAAGCAATTCTCTTGCCTCAGCCTCCCGAGTAGCTGGGATTACAGGTGTGCGGCGCCAGGCCTGGCTAATTTTTGCATTTTTGGTAGAGACAGGGTTTCACCATGTTGACAGGCTGGTCTTGAACTCCTGGCCTCAAGTGATCCTCTCGCCTTGGCCCCCCAAAGTGCTGGGATTACAGGCGTGAACCATGGTGCCCGGCCCCAACTGTTTTAGATTATTCACTATTGTGATTATGAAATGAATTCATGGCTAATGTATATACACATAGTTGAAAAATCAATATAATGATCTGCATGATAATAGAGGAGGAATAAAAGTAAAGCAATACATAATTAATATTTAAATGCTCACTCAGAGCTACACCAGAGGTCATAAATAAGTAGTCAGATATTTGTACCAATTTATAATTTAAGAACAGAGAGACAGGCACTCTGGAATTTTTTTACACTTTTTCTTTATATTACTGTTATTTTGAAACGGGAGCTGAAGAAGTATACACATATGGAATTACTGGGCCTGTGGGCATCATATATGTGTTGATTGCTGAAACAGATACCATGAATGGAACTGGCTTCTGTGTCCTGATTTTCCAAAGTGGTAAACAGAGAACCATCCCTTCCTGGACTTATACAGTAGTTGCATTTCCAGAAAGTCCTGTGTGTATTCACAAGATGCAAAAACATTTTGCGTTTCTATGTAAAACAAAGTTAAAGTTCCAATGTAATGAGATGCACATTTTAACGGAAGCAAAGGTCAGGTCTGACATATGAAAGCCATGTGGGAAACAGACAGTCTCCTGCATCTGGGGCCACCCCCAACTAAATGTCAGAGGCCCCCTCCTCCCATCATTGTGACCAATGAAAGTACCTGCAAATTTCCAAAATGCCCCCTAGGGGGCAGTACCCCTGTGGATTATGGTGGTGGTCAGAGGTGGACAAGGCAGATGGGCCTGCGTTTTTTCATCTGTGAAATGAGGACAGTAGTAGCTGAATGAGGGAGACAATGCATGTAAAACACTTAGCTAGGTGCCTGGCACCATGGTATGTCCTCCAAAAATGTAAGCTAGTGTTATCTTCCAGTTAATCAGCAGCGATTGTTTGAGGGGACACTGTGTCCCTGACACCCAGGCAGGTGTGTGTGAGGAAGGAATGCACATCAGGAAAGCACCACTATCCCTGCTCCACACGTGAAATAAATGGTGAATTATTAATCAGTTACAGTTTAGAAAAAGGAGCACCCAGAGGGGAGCTGGAGTCAGAGAAATCTTTCTGGAAAAGACAATAGTGGCTTGTTTAATCAGGGCAGCTGGAACATGATGGGAAATATATTTATTCCATGAATAACAAACGACTCCTAGATCCTTGCTTCTCAAAGTGTGGTCTTCAGACCTGCAGCATCAGCAGCATCGGGAGGTTTTTCAGAAACAGAATCTCAGCCTGGTGGAAAACAAAAAAAAGAAAAGAAACTTTTAATCTGAGGAATGCAAGCCCCTTTATATTATCAGCCCCAGAGACTTACTGGAATGAAACAGCGGCAAGTGACAACCTTGAGTGAAATAATGATTGCTGGAAGCCACTGACTATGTGGGTTCTAGACTAATTTATGCCAAGTAGCCATAAAATGACCATACACTGGACACCGTAACTCCTACCCGACAGTTCAACAATCTATAGCCAATCACTAACCCAAGTTATCTCTGCAAACCAATGAGGATGCCTGTCACACAACTTTATATCAGCCCTCTCTTTGCTCCCTTTGCCTTTAAAAACCTGCTTATAACAGAGGCTAATGGAGCACTCCTCAAGGCAACTTAGAAATGTCCTGGGTAGCTGTCCTCATTTGGGCTCAAGCAAATTCTTTCAATTATATTTTGTGCCTCAGCCTCTTCCTTTTAGGTTGACAGCGTCTATCCCAGACCAACTAAATTAGAATTAGCATTTTAAGAATTACGGGTGTTCATTGGCACACTCACCTTTGAGATGTGCTGGACTTACAGAACCAACTGAGGAACCAGAGGAAAGAATAATGACACCAGCTCTTCTGGTGAGAATCTGCTGCAGACTGTGTGTGTGTGTGTGTGTGTGTGTGTGTGTGTGTGTGTGTGAAGGGCACAGAGCTAGATGGTCCATATTGTGGAGAGTAATCACAAAGGGTGGTTGCAGAATAATTGACATCAGAATGTGTGTTAGAGGCCGGGGGGGCGAGAGGGGTTTAAAGGAAGGTTCCCAGCCAGACCCCAGATCTATTGAAACAGAATCTCAGAGAGTCAGGGAGGAATAATTTTTTTTTAAGCCCCCAAATGACTCTTAGAATGGGGAAGGGCCCTACAAAATACCCATGCCAAGGTCTCAGCCCAGAACGATTACATTAAATATGATATCAGAATCTCTAGCAGTCAAAGCTTGGGCATTTTTGTTCTTAGACTCCCCAACCAGTTGAGAGCCATGGATAGGGGGATTAAATGGGACAGACTGGAGGGAAAAAGTGGAGGAGATGACTCTGCAAATATATCTGAAGGATGTTCTATCTTAGAGGATATATCGAACCAGGATTAATGGGTAGAGATTTTCATTGTCTGTATCCAAGTAATCATAGCATTTTTCTTTTTCTTTGCAATAGGAAGGGATCTTTGAAATGACCTAGTTCAACTCTTTCAGTTTGTAGTTGAAGAAATTAGTGGTCAACAAGGTAAAGTGAGTTGGTCAAGGTCAACTCAGATCTTCTCATTCCAATCCAGCAACAACAATAATAACAGCAGCAACGAAATAAAATAAGACCCCTCTCCCCATTTCTGGTGATATTTCCAGTGCACCACAAAGGCATTGAAATCCTACTCTCATTTCAATCACAAGCAAAGCAGACATGAAAAAGGAAAAGGGTGACTCTTCAAGAAATGAGGGGGACTCCTTTAAATGAGGAATTGACATTTTGGAGTACCCAGATTAAATTCAGAGACTGAATCAATCTAAAGTCGAAAGCCAGACTCTAGAGCTTGGATGTTGACACCATTGAAACGGTAGGGGCAGAAAAGGTGTGATACCTTTCCTCCCCATCATAAGGGGCACCGCTAACATGCTTAGAACAAAAGATAGGTTAACAAGAGAAAAGCGTAACAAATTTATTGAATCAAAGTTTTATGTGATACAGGAGCCTTCAGAAATGAAGATAGAAAGACTCAGGGAAAACTGCCTGTTTTTATGCTTAGATTCAGTGAAGAATGGACAGCCCTATAGAAATGTGATTGGACAAAGCGTGTGATCTAATGGTAATAGACTGACGGGTGAACCCAGCGAGGCCTGTTCAGATTCTTCTTGGCCTGTCTGTGCAGCATGTATAGAGCAGGACCTCTTCTGGAATGAGGATCTGCTGTCTACTATCAGACAAAGTAGGTCTGAGTAGTTCTTCATGGCCAGCTCCTACACAGAAAGGCAGGGGACCAGGGCGGTTGGAGTACTATTTCTAGGTTGTATGACCACCGTGGGGAAGAGGAATTCTGGTTTCTATGAATTGCTTAGTGGGGAGAAAGTCGGGCGGGAGACAGAGACTTTGTTTCCAAGGCGGCTTCAGAGGCCTGTTTAGTTTTATGGTTCAAACTTAGCATACCAAAGTGCCATACGTTGGAGTATACTTCTCTGAGCCCCAACAAATCCAAGCTGAATTTATTAAACAGCAGGTCCTCTTTTGCTCCTCTGTGGGCATCAGGAGAGCTGGCGTGTGCCCTGCTGTGGACTCTCACTGGTGAGACCAGCCCCACCGCACAAAATGAATTGAGAGCTGCAGGGGTCAGAGGTGGGGAGACTTCTTGTAGGAGGGAGGCTTCCATGGATTTCCGAAGACCACACAAGACTTACGATGAGCAGAGGGGAGCGAACTGTATGGGACAAATGCCCAGGAAGACTCAAAATGGGGAAGCCTCGGAGTTCAAGCATCTTCTAGAGCGCCCGCTGTCCTAAAGATACCCCATCCTTGGCTAAATGGGCGCTCCAGGTAGAAACTGGGAGGAGTGTTAAAGCTCCTAGAAGGACGGAGAGCGACGGGCTTGGGGACAGATGAACCCTTTTTCCCTGGATGAGTAGTGAGAATGGCGGCCCAGGCGAAGACCCTGTACAGCCTCTGAAGCCTGTGCAGCTCCAGAAGAGAAAGATGCCAAATTAGGGGCGCTGTCTGCAACCCACGCGCGGCCGCGGGCTTCGCGGACAGCAGAGGAATCCAGTGAGAGGGGTCTCCTCTGGGCACCATCCCGCGGCGCAGATGGGGCGGGTCCCCGCTACGCCCTAGCCAAGCTCTGCCGGGGCCCGCTGTGGGTCCCCACGCTGGGTGCCTCCCTCTCGTCCGCCTTGGTGCGCCAGCTCCCGCGCCCGGGCCTCGGGGCGGGTCCCTGCCGCCCGCACCTGCCCCCAGGGGCGGAGCGCGGCGGCGACAACGCGGCCCCAGCCTCCGCCACCGGCCGCAGAGCCGCGCGGCTCTCCGCTCGTCCCCGCCCCCGCCCGTGCACCTCCACTCCGCGGCGCCCGCCAGCCCTCCCTCGCTGTCCACGCGGCCGGTCCGTGCGCTCCTGCGCCCGCCGGAGCCGCGGCGCCTCGCACTTCTGACTCGAGTGCCCGCCGCGCTCGTCGTCGCCGCCGCCGGGATCCGCAGCCCCGCGCCATGCAGCCGGCCGCGGGCATCCAGCGCCGCAGCTCCCAGGGGCCCGCCGTCCCGCCGCCGCCCCGGGGCCACGCGCCCCCGGCCGCCGCCCCCGGCCCGGCCCCGCTGAGCTCCCCGGCGCGCGAGCAGCCCCAGCTGGAGGAGGAGCGGCAGGTGCGGATCAGCGAGAGCGGCCAGTTCAGCGACGGGCTGGAAGACCGAGGTGAGCGCGCGCCGCCCGGCCCGGCCGGCGACGGGGGCGGCTGCTCGGGGCCCGCCTCTCCCCACTCGCGGGCTGCGCTGGGCCGGGCGCGGGGCTCGGAGCGCGCGGGGGCACGGAGCCCCGACTTCCCGGCTAGAGCGCCGCGAGCCGAGAGCGACAGCCCCACCTTCTGCGGCCGGCACCGCCTCGGCTGCGGTTCTTTCCCTCGAAGCCCAGACGCCGGCTGCCTTCAGGCCGACCCCGTCTGTACTCGCGCCCTGCTCTCCGCCAGCTCCAGGCCCTCCGGCGCCCACGGGAAAAGTTTGCGGGAGGCATTTTTTTGCGTTCGGAACCGAGCGCTCCTGGGCCACTGCGGGCCCTACTCAGCTCGGAGGGACCCGGGCTCGTTGCATCCTCCTTTCCGTAGTCCCCTGCGGCCCCGCCGGCTGCCTGGGAGAACTTCCCTGCGGGAAGTCCCTTGCGGGTGTAGCCGCGAGATGTCTCTCGGCGACCGCCCGGCTGCCCGCCCCTGCGAACGGCGCAAGGAGGGGAGTGAGCCGAGACTTGGGCGGCCTCTGGTCTCGGGCGGTCCCCGACTCTCACTGCGGACCCGGGTCACGGTGGGTCCCTGTCCCGTCGTCTGATGATGGGGCAGAGGAATGGGACATTTGGATTTGGGCCACCAACCTCATCTGGATAGATGCCACTGAAACCTGATGGTTCCGGAGGGCGCGTCTGCAGACCCTTCAGAGCCCCCCTCCACTGACACTGGCCTGGAGGTCCGCACACGTGCCTCTGCTGGGAGACCACACTCTGCCTCCCACCGACTGCCGATGCCCCCTTGAGTCGCCAGCGTAGGACGGGAGAGACTCCCTGCTCATTCCCGCGTCTCTCTCCTCCATCCCTTCCGCGTTTCCTTTGGGCTTGGATTCTTTGCAGAGGGAGCCCTGTTCTTGGCCGCGTCGGCACCTTTTCTGCTTCTTGCTGAATCTGAATCCAAATTGTCCCCCTCAGAACGAATCTGTGGTTCTGCTAAAACCGCTTAGTGGCCAAAGCGGGATTCTTGCAGCCAGGCCCTTCAGGGGAAGCCGGCTCTTTGCACCTCCACCCCCTTTTCTTGGAAGCCTTATTTTGTTGGCTGTGGCGGGTTTATATATTTTAGACTTAGCAGGTTTTTGTCCTATTCTTAGTATCTCCTGTACATTTTTATTCCGGTTTAGTGTTCGGATGCACGATCTCTTTCTCCTTAGAAATTCTAAACTGTAGCATGTGAAATAAAATGACATGGAAACGGCAGTTCCCAGAGAATCCGCCTAGATGCTCAGCGAGAACTGGAGCTGCTCCAGTGGCAACGAATTCTGCACCTCTGTTGCAGTTTCTCCCCCTGTTCTCACAGAACTAGATTCCATTTAAGAGGTGAGGACAGGGGACATCACGAGCACGGAGCAAAACCTCTCACTTTTATTATAGGGTGTGTTCATTACCTTTGCCCCTCTCCAGCTAATACTGTAGGATTTAAAAATTCCATATTGAAGAAAGACAGAAGCCTGGGTTGAGCTTATTTTTGTAGCATTGCAGGTCATCTGTAAGAGCTGGCCTGTTTCTCCCTACCCCACAAAATAATAGGAGGGAAAACAGTGCTAGGGTGAGTTCATATTTAGCATCATTTTGTAGTTCATGTTCAAGTGTGAAAAGCCCTTCTGAATTCATTCTTAAGGTTATTTTTCTCTGGTCAACGGAATTTCATTTTCCATTATGTGATAGCATGAAAGCATTGACTGTTTGTAAACTGTCACTGTTTGAGAGCGTGGCATATCACACACAGCCTCTCTGTTAGGATGAACCCTATTCCCCAAAGAACCCGGTGCTGTGTGGCATTGAGAGCTGAACGTCAATGTGACATTCTTTTGTTTGACCTCTTCCTGATGGCAACCAGTATGCGGTGAATAAGTGATTTTTGTTAAGTAAACCAGAACGTTACCTGGGGAGGTTTATTGTGGGATTTTGTGTTTGTTTTTTGTGTTATTTTCTTTTCTTATGGGGCTGCATTTTTCCAATATTGATTTTTATATCCTTTGGGAATGGGTTGAGTGCAGCTACCTCTTTCCTGCTGGTGAGAGGAACTGGGGAGGTGGAAGCCTCAGCACTTGCCTGCTGTGTGTCTCTGCATCCTGCTTGGCTTGCTTTCTTTCAGGCCTAAATACCTATAGGCTGTCTGTAGAGGGGTTGAGGGGTACCTCGGATCTGCACCTGTATTTGGCATTCTCTTTTGTCCTAACTCCCTTTGGAGCTATCAGGATGTGGTTCCAGACCACGGCTAACTCTCTGCAAAGGTTTGCTTTAAAATCTAGTGTTTTGAGACTTTGGAGGCATTCACCCCTTACAAGCAATGTAGGCTGGTTCTCAGAAACCTAGCTAGCTCGGAACGCCAGTAACTGCAGTGCCATCTGGTTGAGCTTAAAGTTCAGGGAGCAAGAGCTCTGTGGCCTAAGACCTTTAGGGACTAAACACAAAAATTAGGCCAGGTTTATCTTAATCATTCTTCCCATCCCCCTTGAATACCTATTCTTCTCCCCACAAGTATTTTCTCATCATTCTGTCCATAACCTTAGGGCCCAGCTTAGCCTTAGATAATTATATGTGTGAGCATTTCCCACTACTTCCCCATCTAACAAAAATTTCCCTTTCTTCAGAGAGTTCAAGCTTGACAAACTAGGAGAAAGGAATTGGAACTAATGCATACTAGTGTAGAAATAACTGATGGCGTCAGCCTCTCCAAATGTATTTGTACCTTTCCCCTCTCCAAAATAAATAAAGGATCAGTCCCTCATTAGTACTATGCTTAGTATTCCCAGGCCAAAATTGCAAATATGTGAAATTTGAGTGAGTTTAGAAATTCAAATATGGGGGCCAACTATGGGTAGGGATGATCCAGCCCTGCCTGCAAATCTGAGGCCTGTCGTAGCTTCTCTAGGCTGTTCTGTCTCTTCAGGCTGCCTTTCTTCCAGCTTTAAAGCACAGCTTCCTGAAAACATTAGGAATTCTCGCTACATCTTTGTGACTTGTGAGTGTGCCTGCATCCAACATGTGTGGAGGTACCTGTGTATGAAACGTTCACTAGGAACTGAATCTTTATACGTCATCATACTCCACTTCCCCTTGAGGAGTACAGTTTTCCATTCTTAGGATTGCCTATATTTTGAGAAAGGAAAGTCAGCAGAAAATAAGAAAAGGTTGAATAGAAATGGGAAAGTCCTTCCATTTTTGGACAGTCTTCCCATTGTACTTATTCCATTTTATTTTTTAATTTTAAAAATCTCACGGAGGAGGCACACACAGGCTCAGATCTGGGGAAGAAGTACTGGTCGTAATGCTGAGAAGTCCCAAATGCCACCTTAGTGGGACAGTCCAGCTGTCCTGGGCTGTCATCTGAAACTCCTGCAGGGGGGTGCTGTTTCACTGGTGGGTGAAGCATGTAGATTGGTCTGCATGCGTGGTCAGGACCAGTTATATTATTGAAACTAGCTGACTTTGGATGGAAAAATAAATGTTATGTGGCTGAAGAGAAAATGGGCATGATTGTCATTCCTCTTAGCACATGAAATCTGCTTCTCAAAGGAACCTTGTTTTTACCTCAGTGGATGACAATCTGGAGATTGTTGCTGTCAAATTACCTAGCAAACAAACTGCTTATTTGAGTCAGTACCTAAATGTTATAACTTCACTTATCCTGAAAATCAGTTGGCCACGATGAAAGGAATATTTTTATATCATTTGGGAAAAGGGACATAAATTATTAAGGGTGCATGGAATCTGCTCGTTCTAGGATAGGGCTATAACTGGTGATTGTACAGTTGAAAACTGGAATAGGGTGGTTTTTGGCAGCCAAGGAAGATATAGACAAAGGGGCCTGCTATATTTTTATTTAAGTTACTTGTACCTGGGCAGAATTTGACAAGAGAGAAGGTATGTATCTTTTCCATCCAAGTCCACTTACGAAGGAAGGTTTGGGGAGATTTCCAGAGGGAGGATGGTGATGGCGTTTATGCCTCACATTTGCATTTCATCTACCTTTGATTCTATGTAAGCCTGTAGGTTTCAATTATTTAAAAATCTCTAGGCTGTGAGCTGGGCTCACTCACCAACCTTCTTGACATTCTGGCTTGTTTCGCTCAGGACTTGTTCAGCGATGCTTGAGTCTGGGTTATAAATGGAACTGAAAAGCTTTAGCAGGGTCCTGGTTTTAACTTTTGGTCAGGATGCAGTTTTTGGCAACCAGAGGCTTACTGTGGTACCCAGTTGGATGAATGAGATGGTGTCTTCTACGTGATGCGTAGGTGTGGTATGTCTCACACTGTGTGATATTTTACAAATTGGCACCTGAGCTTTCATTACCAATTTGTTCATTCTTTGGAGCTGCTCTGATGAGGCTGCCCAACCTCTGAAAGTTGTGTTGTGGGTTGTTTCATCAGAGATGGTGTAATAAGCTCCTGTTTATGTAAATGCATGGCCAGAAAATCTGGTGCTCTGTGCAACTAAGAGATGCTGTATATGATCTATAGTCAAAGGAGAAGGATAAACATACAAATCAAGATCATTCTGAAGACATTTTAGTCTTTGACCCCAGGCAGTTGTGGACATTGCCTGGGAATTGTCATGAATTTCTGTTGTCGAGGACTCTCCATGTTGAAAGCGTAGGAGATAAAAATAAAACTTGTCTTATACATGGCCTACCTCGGAAGCTACCTCTAGTTTTAGTAGGTTTGCCCCACTTTAATATTCTGAGAATTTTTTGACATGTGCTTGCTAAAAAGGATGTGTATACTATAGAACAGAAAAAGGAGGGAAGGAGACTTGGCTTATAATTTGGGCCTGGAGGCTCTTGCTGGATGTGGTTAAAGAGAAATGGTTCTTCTCCTGCTGATTGTTGGGGGAGCAGTGAGGTCATTTGTAGACTGACTCTTTGCTTTGGGCAAAACCCAATCCACCAGTTGGGACTGTGCTGGTGAATCAATGCAAATCAGTGCTCACAGCTGAGGAGCCTGAAGACCCGCTGAATGTGGGTGGTTTGTGCTGTTTTCCTAACAGAAAGGCCTTGTGGGCAGGAACAGCATCTACCTGAGGCCAAGCAACTTAACACAGGGCCAAAGGAGTGGCCTGGTGTGATATGTCAAGGAGTGGTGGGGTCTGTGGAGATCTTCGAAAGAGGACAGCTGCTCTTACCCTGCAGAAATACGCGGCCCATATTGTCAGAGCCTGTGATTTTTCAAGGGGTGCCAGAAAGCTTGATTTTCATGTGAAATCTTCTAATTGTTAAAACACAGTGTGGGCCAAACAAAACACATCTTGGCCCACGGGCTGTTAGTTTGCAATCCTTGGGTAAGAAATTGCAGCTCTTGCTGTGGGTTTCTTAGTAAGGAAATGTCTAACTTCCCTTTCTCCTTGTTTTTGTCAGGCTTACTAGAAAGCAGCACCCGCCTGAAACCTCACGAAGCCCAGAACTACAGGAAGAAGGCATTGTGGGTGTCCTGGTTCTCCATCATTGTCACCCTGGCCCTCGCGGTGGCTGCCTTTAGTGAGTATCAGGGGTCTCGTCGGCCAATATGTGCTGCTGTTGCCTGTTTTATTCTCTAATTCCTGTGGGATGTGCTTTTGCTTTTAGTTGACTATTATTGATGAGGAAATTTTTTTAGATGGGTGGATAGTCAGAGGACTTATAAATTAGTAAAATAGCTTCTCTCCTCTGCAGAGGAAAGACTGGTAAGAAGATGAGGTGGAGAGTGACTGGGAGCCTTGGCTCTCATCAGTATGCGGGCTTGCGGAAGTAGATGCTGGCTGCTAGCTGAATAGTGAAAATACTCTCGCTGGATGCCTTCAGCTTGGGCTGACACGTGACACATATATATCCTTAAGATTCTTATTTTGAGCCTAATGCAAGAAGATGGGTGCAATATTGCAGTGAGCCCTCTCCTTTTCCCTGATCGTATCTGTGAAATTCAGGCTTGGAGGAAAATCCTATGCACATTTTAGTGAAAGGGTAATGGGAGGGTCTTCTCTCAAGTTTTCGGTGGCCATGGAAACAAAACCATGTATTGCAATTAAGAAAAACTAAGGAAGTGGAAGTGTTTCTGCCAGATAATCCTGTTTGGGGGTTAGGAAGGCCGATGGCATGTGTTTTCTCGACTAACATTTTGCAGCCTATGGAAATGTACATGTGCTATTTATTCTTATGAATTGTGCAATGACTCACAAGCCTAAGCAGTGTCAGTTACAGCTCAACCTTGGTAGAAACCCGAGTGGGGTGTGTGTGTGTGTGTGTGTGTGTGTGTGTGTGTGTGTTTTGATGCTAGGGAAAAGACTGCATTTTGTGACGAATTTCTTACCTAACAGAAAGATCTATTTTCTCAGTGATAGGCATCACACAAGGTGTCTCCTGTGACAACCCTCAGATTAGGAGAAGAAAGCCCGTGTCTGCTAGAAGACAAGCTATGTGTGCGTGTTGCTTAAAATTCTATTCTGCAAGGTTAGATCTGCTGCTGGAAGTTGGGGTTGGCTCCCAAGAGGGAGTATTACAATTTGACCAAATGCTTCCTGCAAAACTAGGCATATATTACTTGAAGCAATTTATATTGGAAAGACTGTACCATATCTTGGCTCTAAAACAGCCAAACATTTAGAAGTGGAGGGCAATGCATTCCCGAGTATCAACATTTTTTACCAGTGAGCCAGAAATCTAATGAAGGGGAATTCTGATTCCTGAAAATAGCTACTCCTTCCCCTTGCCCCCACTTTTTAAAAGCTGAAACAAGAATAACAAGCTGGATTGATGTCCCTAAGGGATAATTGGGTTGCGGTGGCTGGTGGAGGACTTTGGATCAGACACCATAATTTGCATATGTAAAGAAAAAGGAAAGGAATGAAGGGAGGCGATTTACAAACAGATTAATAGTAACTCAGACGTGTCCATGTGCCTGATAAAGCTGTTTTGATTTATCACGTGGGTGTTTGAATGAAGACTGAATGTGAAGAAATATTGGGCAAGTCTTTCTTCTAGGAGAGTGATATTACATTTGCTGTACTTAAGTCTCATCATAGACAAAAATTATGAGGAAATTTTGATTTCACATGTTACACCTGATCAGTTGGGTTATCTTAAAACCGTTGTTCATTTCCTTTAATAAAGAAAGACAGTTGCATAGTGCATACAGAACTAGAAGGTTGCTTTGTGGAAAGGGCTTCTCTTTCTTTTTCTTTTAAAAATGATTTTACACCTTCTTTGCAGCAAGTATTTAATTTAAATCCTCTAACTTCTAGCCAATAAAATGTTGGTATTGGCATATAATATCATGATTTGTGTTAGCTATAGTACATTCAGTTTGTTCTCATGTTACTTACAGTTTGTTCTGGTTTAGTCAAACCAAAAAATGTAGAAGGTGAATTGTATTTTCCTCCACTTTAACTATAGAGTAGCTTTAGTGTTTGTGTGTGTGTGTTTGTGTTTCATTTTTAAACCCTTGATGTGGTCTCTGATTGTGTTGTTAGGGTTGTTGATTTTACTATTTAGTTTCCTAAATGTATTTCTAATATGCAGTATTTAAAATCTCTTCCAAAGCATCATTTATATGGTCCAGACTTTTGTGAAATTCTTTTCCTAGTTTTGAATGGAAATAAATAGAGATTAATCAATATAAACTGACTTTCGAAGTTATGTTTAAATTAGTGTCTTAAGAAAAAGGGAACATTTCAAAAATGGCAATAAAGATTTTTGTAAAGTATTACAAAAACTTCCAGTCGTACTCTTCAAGGAAGGAGGTAGTTAACAGAGATGGATGAAACGCAGTGCTCTGACTTCCTGCACCTCTCTCCAAACCAGTGAAATGGCTGAATTGAATCAATTGGTATTTTTAAGAGGATTGCTGTAGCATTACTGTATATGATGCTTTGGTGTGGCGGAGAAGTTCTGGAGTGTGTGCATGTGTGCATGTGTGTTCTGTGTGTGTACGTGTGTTGGCGGGAGTGTTAATCATGATGAAGAGAAAGCGACTGTGTTTATGGACGTGGCTTCTTGCTACTGTTGGATGGTGAAAAATTTGGGGCAGGAAGATCATCCATCCTTGCATGGAATCAGAACTCAAGACAAATAAATGAACTGAGAGGTTTTTTAAACTTTTTTTTTTTTTTTTAGTTAGGTGGAAGGACAATATTTCTTGGAAAATGATAAATTCTACCTGAAGATTTACATACAAGGCCGACATCTCATATATTTTATAAACAATTACAATTTTGGGGGGTAATAGGGTCATCCTATGGCCATTCTCTTGCTAAGGGAGTTGTCTTGGAGTCACATCTCCTGGGGTCAGCTGGAGTTCCTGTCTTCACCTCCTTAGCTGCCATTTTCTATTTATTTAATCATGGTTACTGATTTTTAGCTGAGTATCTTCTGAAGAAATGCTGTGGGCTCTTTGGAGTTTGGAAATGAGGAGGGTAGATACAAGTTGGGGGGCACACCTCTTTTTCTCGGTCAACTGGAAAGATTCGTATTTTTACCTGACATGTACATTGTAGGTTGTGAACCTGAAAGTCTCTGAGACAGGTCTCAATCAGTTAAGAAAGTTTATTTTGCCTAGGTTAAGGACGCGCTTGTGACACAGTCTCAGGAGGTCTGAAAACATGTGTCTGAGGTGGTTGGGGTGCAGCTTGCTTTTATACTCTTTAGGGAGACATGATATATCAATGAATATTTGTAAGATGTATACTGATTTGATCTGGAAAGTTGGGACAACTGGAAGTGGATGACTTCCAGGTTATAGGTAGATTAAAAAATGTTCTGTTTGGCAATTGGTTGAAAGACTTGAGTTATTATCTAAACACCTGGAATCAATAAAAATGAATCTCTGGATTCTGATAAGGGATTATGGAGACCAAAGTTTTATCATGCAGAGGAAGCCTCCAGATAGCAGACTTCAGAGAGAACAGACTGTAAATGTTTCTTATCAGACTTAATATCTGCATTGATGCTAATGCTGGTCAGCTTTTCCTGAATTCCAGAAGGGAGGCTGGTACAGTGAGTGTCCTCTGAGTCCCCTTTCCCATCACGGCTGGAAACAGGTTTTCAGGTTAACTTTGGAGTACCCTTGGCTGAGAAGAGAGGTCCATTCAGATGGTTGGGGAGCCTTAAAATTTTATTTGTGGTTTACAAGTTAAAGATTGTTACCCTTCATCTCCTATATGCTTTCAGGTAATCAATATACCATGTCTTCTCAAGTTAGTAGTTTCTAAAAGATCTGATGATAAAACTAGCTTATGTCAGTATTACTGAGTTATTTGTTATAAATCACATATGTAATTATGGTTGGCATTCACATGTCTAGGATAGTTTGAAAAATTAGGTGGACTTTCGAAGTTTGTGCCTTGAGTATGCTTTGAGAGGGACATGAACTATTTTTTAATGTGAACTATTTTTGATGATACTTGGTACTGTAGTGATTTTGGATCTGTTCAAATGCTGATATAAAACCAGATGGTAATACATCTTGACTATTTCAGAGAGAGCTCTAGTTTGGTTTTAAAATTCATTCTGTTTATAATCGGTAGGCAGCATGGAAAATGGCAATCCTGTTATGAACAAATGTGAAAAAAAGTCTGTTCTAATAATGAAGCTAGAAAGAGAACAGAAGTTCTGTTTCAAAACTCAGGGTTTTGACATCATTGATATCTTTGTCACAGTGATTTAGGAAAATGCATTCTGACTCTGTTTATCAGGTTTGAGTGCAAGTTAATTTTTAGGCACTCAATGCATGTTCTGTGGGAAACGAAGGCATATTTGAAACATTCTCAGGGGAAAACCTTTCCTAAGATACACAGCTCCATTAAAGAAGTACTTCAAACCCTGATCTTCTCAGAAAAAGCTCACTCAAAAACTAGGTGCAGCTGACCGGGAGTGGTGGCTCATACCTGTAATCCCAGCACTTTGGGAGGCCGGGGTGGGCAGATCATGAGGTCAGGAGTTTGAGACCAGCCTAGCCAATATGGTGAAACCCTGTCTCTACTAAAAAGAAAATACAAAAATTAGCCTGGTGTGGTGGTGTGTGCCTGTAGTCCCAGCTACTCGGGAGGCTGAGGCAGGAGAATCGCTTGAACCCAGGAGACGGAGGTTGCAGTGAGCAAGGATCATGCCACTGCACTCCAGCCTGGGCGACAGAGCAAGACTCTGTCTCAAAGTAAATAAATAAATAAATAAATAAACAAATAAATAAGGTGCAGCTGTAGATTTAAGAACTAGAAAAACACCTTGGAAAGGAGTGATTTTCTTTTTAGATGTGGATATTTTAAAATAATTTATTTCATTTTAATGTAAACTCTTAACCCTTAAAAATGGTAAGATATGTATTTTTATTCTTTCTAAATTATGAGACTAATAGTTGAGAGATAAAATGAAATTGCATGATTCTTCTGTAAACTCAGCAAAAAACGTTTGAGAACTTTCTTAGGTGTTCTCTCATCTGACAGACACACTGGGAGACGGAAAACACATAAGGCTCTTCAGGCACTTTCTGGTGTGCTGAGAGTAACACGGACGTAGTTGCAGTGGCCTTAAAGGTCTGGCCTTGGCCAGGCGCAGTGGCTCATGCCTGTAATCCCAGCACTTTGGGAAGCTGAGGCGGGTGGATCATTTGAGGTCAGGAGTTTGAGACCAGCCTGGCCACACCATGAGATCAGCCATGGTGAGATCCTGTCTCTACTAAAAATACAAAAATTTGCCAGGTGTGGTGGTGCGTGCCTGTAATCCCAGCTACTCGGGAGGCTGAAGTAGGAGAATCACCTGAACAGGGGAGGCAGCGTTGCAGTGAGCTGAGATCACGCCATTGCACTCCAGCCTGGGAGACTCTGTCTCAAAAAACAAACAAACAAACAAACAAACAAACAAACAAAAAAGGTCTGGTCTGCCCTGACTTTTGCCCCCCTTTTTTTCCTCAAACTTCTTCTCCTTGGGACTGGAGCCCACGTCCTTTGGGCAGCCCATCTCACGGATCTCACAGGACAGCCTCCTACTGACAACTCCCCTCCCCAAAGAGGCCTTACCAACTGCAGGCGCCCGTTCCCGCAGAGCAGTTTTATCCATGACACTGCCCGTTTCCTTCATCACAGTTCTTCCCTTTGTGCCCTCCTCCATGCACGAAGGCTGTGAAGCCCTTGTCGCTTCTGCCCGTGTCCCTAAACTCACCTGTTTCCCCTACTCCTGAAATACTTCCGTGCCCCAAGACCTTAACCGTGCAGCCGACATTCTGTGTGTGGAATGATCCTTTGTATAGTTTGCTGGTCATGTATTTATTTTACTGAAAAAAGCAGAATGTACACAAGATAAAAATTCCTGAGACCAAAGGAGCACAGTCCAAATCTGTGTCCTGTCCTAAAGTCTCTCTCTCCTGCCGGCAACCTTTGTTACCAGTGTCTTAACTGCTCTTCAAGACATTTTCTATGCATGTCCAGGCCCGGGCATGCTGCCTGCATACACTTCTGGCCGCTCCTCATGTCAGATGTGGCATCTAATCCTTGCTGGACTTTTCGCAGCCCCGGGCCTCTTGACAAGCTCCCGTGTCCACCTCCTCGTATGAGGTGGAACGATTGTGGAGAATCTGCAGGAATATTTTCCTGCCAAGCGTCCGGCTGCCGCCGCTGAAGCAAGCAATGGTGCAGGGGCCGGGGGATGTGGGCAGGAAGTTTGAGAGCCACATCCTGGCGGTGTTCTGAGGGATAGTGTGCTCCCCGTGGGTGTGCTCGCGACGATAAACCCGGAGGCTGCTTCTGAGAGGTGGAGACCAGGAGGGAGGAACAGGCAGACCAGCGGTTTGGGAACCTTGCCCTGACAACTGTCCCTCCCTCTACATTCTGCCTTCATACCCTGTAGCCACGTGATCAGGGATTCTGTACCTGTCGCCCTCTGTTCTGTGAGCTCAGACAGCACATGGAGTGCGGAGGCGCATTTCAGACAGGCCACTTTGCTTACCATGAGGTCCCTCATGATCTTGTCCCCTTCTTCCTGGCTGGCTTCACCTCCTCCCATCCCCATGCACTGCCGGCTGCAGCCCCCAGAGGCTCCTTGCGGGCACCACAGGCTGTGTCGTGTTTCTTGCCCCAAACCCATGTACCTGCTCTTCCCTTCATCTCAGATGCCTTTGGTTCCTGACCTCCATGCTTCTTTTTCTAGCAAAAGTTTACTTATCCCTCAAGATCAAGATGAAAGATCACCTTTTCTGGGAAGCCTTCCAGGCTGATTGGAATGCCTCCCTTCCCCCATAGCCCCATGGACACCCATAGATCAGGAACTCGATGCACGATACTTGAATCATCTTGGTATTGCTTTTGGCTCTAATGTGCACTCCTCCACACCAGGCCCGTCTTCTTCAGGCGGTGTTCTCAGCCGCTAACACAGTGGACACTCAGACGCTGGTTGGACTGGAGTCAGTTTTGCCCTGCTTGGGCACTGTGGTTGCAGCAGGCTGAGGATGTACATTTGCAGGTAGAGATGCCAGACAAAGGAAACAAAGAGAGCATCTTCAACTTTGTAAACGGTGGGGATGCAAGAGCTCATAGTCTTACCCCTCCTGCTTACTGCACTGCCCAGCATCCCCCCAGCCCCCAACTGAAGCATCCAGGCTTCTATTGACAGGGACTCCCCTGAGGCTGTTAGGAGGACTCATCTCCCTGAGTCTCCGCTCACAGTGGGCTGCTGTTCCCAGCAGGAGTGGGGGAGGGGTCTCAGCAGCTGCCTGCCTGCCCTGCCTGCCTTCTCAGTGCCTTCTTCACACAGCGTTTAATTGGAAGCGCGGCCAGGGTGCATTAGCACTAGGTGCCCCTGTCGCACAGCCATGGCAGTGACACAGGGTAGCTGGGCGGTGAGCCCCAGGTGGGCTCATCTCATGCCCAGGGTCCCTTGTCCCTTCTTGCTTGGCTCCTTGCTGGCAGGGGCCCTTTGGGACATTTGTCAGGGTTTTTCCTCTTGCCTCTCAGTCTTTTTCCCATCATATTTGTGAAGCAGTTGGTTGAGAAGGGGTTTTCTGGTCTGTGGATATCCCAGGGCTGTAATTTGGTCCTGTAGGAATTGCCTCTGTCAGGTGAATTTCTGGTGTAGCTCCTTTTGGACAAGAGGTGACTTCCCAGTGCCTTGTGCTGTGGGTTGAGATGCGGAAGTATTGAGAAACAGAAGGGACAGAGGAAGCCAGAGGTAGGGAGGGAACCCCTGCTCCTAACCCCAGCAGGGGAAACTCTTACTCCCTGTCCACCTTCTCCCATGTCTGACGGCCATGCCTCCTTCCCGCTGGCGAATGTGGGAAGTCCAAGATCAAGGTGTCAGCAGGGTTGGCTTTCTTCTGAGGCCTCTCTCGTTGGCTCGTAGATCACCGTCTTCTCCCTGTGCCTTTGCGTGGTTGTCCCTCTGTGTGTGTCTGTGTCCTCATTTCCTCTTACTATGAAGACACCAGGCATATTGGTTTAGGGCCCACCTTAATGACCTCACTTTAACTTAATTACCTCTTTAAAGACCCCATCTCCAAGTACAACTGCATTTTGAGGTACTGGGGGTTAGGGCATCAACGTTTGAATTCTTTTTTTTTTTTGAGACGGAGTCTTGCTCTGTCGCCCAGGCTGGAGTGCAGTGGCATGATCTCAGCTCACTGTAACCTCCGCCTCCCAGGTTCAAGCAATTCTCCTGCCTCAGCCTCCTGAGTAGCTGGGATTACAGGCACATGCCACCAAGCGTGGCTAATTTTTGTATTTTTAGTAGAGCCAGGGTTTTGCCATGTTGGCCGGGCTGGTCTCGAACTCCTGACCTCAGGTGATCTGCCCCCGCTCAGCCTCCCAAAGTGCTAGGATTACAGGCGGGAGCCACCACACCCGGCCTCAACATTTGAATTTTGAGGACACACAATTTAGTCAGTAACAAATGCTTTGGCCAGCACCAGGCGGATAGAGGAAACTAGTAATAAATTCCTTAAAAGGACTTTACCTTCAATGAAAGTGTGGACCAGAATAAACACCTCCAGCAGCCCAGAGACAATGAAAAGCTCATCTGTGTCAGTGTATTTCTGTGTGGACTGAGGAGGGGATGAGCGTGGGGGAGCCTTCACTGGAATTCGGAACCATGAGACTGACCTCATGTACATTTGTGTTTGGAATTTTTGTAGGTCGATGATTCCCTGGGAAATAGACTCGGAGACTCAGCTTCCCTCCAGGAGGTTTATTGGCAGTGGGGTGAGGGGCTGAGGGAGGCTGTCAGGAAGAACACCTTCCGGGAGCCAGGACTGGCAGAGGGGAGGTTGAACTGCAGTGTTCTTGCCTTAGAGGCTTGTCCCACAGGGACCTGGAAGCTGAGATGGCTTCCAGGTGAAGCATGGGGGCCAGACCAGTCTTTGGCGTGGGCTGCCGCAGGGACATGTACAACCACGGGGAGGCAGCGTCCTTCAGTGGAGGG
This sequence comes from Macaca mulatta, assembly GCF_049350105.2. NCBI lineage: Eukaryota > Metazoa > Chordata > Mammalia > Primates > Cercopithecidae > Macaca > Macaca mulatta. Next base: position 26,310,929 of record NC_133417.1, on the reverse strand, counting down.
GGGTTCTGGCAAAGGGATGCGGCCATTAGCAGTCCTCATTCCTGGCAGCTGGGGAAATGAGTGCCCAGGTCCAGGAGGAGAATTTAGGAGACACACCAGGGCATCCATTCTGGGAATGTATACCCTGAACTTAGCTTGGGGCCCCTCAAGCTGAGATAGTAACATGGACATGGTCCTAGGTTGGAAATACCCCTGGAGCATCTAAAAGAAGCAGGTGCAGAAGAACTTTGACTAAGGCCCAGCAGGTGTCCCATGCAGGCAGCCCCACCAAAGGTGAGCTCACAATCCAATACTAGAAAGCTCCCGAGAAGAGGAGCCACCATGATGGAGTGTCATACAGATAGCATGATTAGACCTGAAACTCTAGATGACAGAAGTAGCTGACAAAATCTATAAAATAAGTGTGTTTAATATGAGTAGAAAATAAGAAAGGAATCAAATACACAAATGCTGAAAAGAGCAGCTGGAGAATAACCAAATAAAGACATTTTCAATTTTTTTTCTTTTTTACTCTCTAACATGGATGTAGTTATAAGAACGTTAAGAATGACAGCAGCCCCCGTTCTCCATCCCTCTCTCCTCTCTATTTCCCCCTCATTGTCCTCCCAGCAACCTCTTCACCTCCTGTAGTTAGTTCTTGTATTTACTTGTGTAAATAACAGGGTTCCAATGCTAGTTCTTAATTTGTTTTTCAAGTTTAGGCATTATTTGTTAACTTCCCCAAATGGAAGGAAATAATTTACTCTTTTATCCTCCTGGCCCCGCACAAGCAGACTGACTTTCTGCATTTCCATCCTTGTATCATAGTTATGGTTTTCATTATTATGACTATGTAAATCCTCCTCCTAGAGCCGTAGGGTGAAGTATGATGACTTCTTTCTTGCACAATTTTTTATTTTTTCTGGATTTCATGTCTGTTTTGTTTATTCCTATGTTTACTTTTCTATGAATTTATTTCTTATTAAACTTTCATTCAGCATTTCTTTTCTAAGCTCAGCTTCTCTGTGATATTTTCGGATGCAGAGGTAATTCTATCAGTTTCTTCTTGAAGAAACCTCTCTTAGAGCACCTGATCTCTTGTAACCGGTGCTGGTTGCCCATTTCAACTGGTGCAAAGCTGCAGCTCAGAATCTTCCTTCCCAACCTTTTTTGAGATTTCCTTGATTTTTTCTCTTCTGTTGGAACCCATGTTTCCAGGATACCATGTTTTTCTCTTCTCTGGTTTACTCCCTTTTAGGGCGAATACATCTACTCCTAGCTCCCTAGGTAAGGTCGCACTGGAGGTGTAGCTTTCAAGCCATGTAATGCCTGAAAGGTCTTTAGTATATCCTGACACTGGATTGATAGCTGGATAGAAAATTCTCAGTAGGAAATAATGTTCCTTAAGAGTTCTGAAGACTTTGCTTCATTTTATTGTCATTTGTAGTGTGGCTATGAAAGTCCTAAGATCTTCTGAAACTTACACTTTTGCATGGGACCTGCTGTGGTGGGGGCTGTTTTATCCATACACACCCTACTTCCTATTTCTTTGTCTTTTTTGTTCTACTTCCTGGGAAATTTAATCACCTTTATATTCCTACCTTTCTATTGAGCTTTTCATTTCCATTATCAAGTTAAAAAATTATCTGAGTGTATTTCTTTAAAAAATTATCCAACTTTTGTTTCGTGGAACTTTTTTGAAAATTAAATTTTTTATTTTTTATTTTTTATTTTTATTTTTGGATAGGGTTGCTCTCTGTCACCCAGGCTGGAGTGCAGTGGCACAATCACAGCTCACTGCAGCCTCGACCTTCCAGGCTCAAGTGATCTTCCCATGTCAGCCTTCTAAGTAGCTGGGACTACAGAGGCGTGCCACCGCGCCTGGCTAATTTTGGGATTTTTTGTAGAGATGTGGTTTTACCTTGTTGCCCAGGCTGGTCTTGAAGTCCTGGGCTCAAGCAATCTGCCCACTTCAGCCTCCCAAACTGCTGGGATGACAGCTGTGAGCCATTGCTCCCTACCTTGGAGCTTTTTAATAGCAGTTATCTTTCTGAAAATATTTTTGATGGTTAAAAAGTACTTTTCCATTTCTTGCATTGTCTTCCTCCAGGTACTTCTTTACCCTGTTGCTTTGGATTTATCATTCATGTTAGGGGAGGAATCCTATGAGTGTGGTCCTAGATAGTTTGTTCTTGTTAAAAATAGGTCATTAAAAGGCTGTCCTGAGCTCCTAGCATGTGGGCAGTGTTCGCTGTAGGGTGACATGTTGGACTGTTTTGTTGGTGGATTCCAGTTTTAAACTTTCAGATCCTTCTTTCTGGCCTGCCCAGGGTTCCCTGAGATGGTTTCTCTGAGCCTCTGCTTTGAAGGTGAACTCCTGACTGCTTGAATTTTGGGAGCTGAGTTGGGGATGAGGATGGAGATTTCAGTCTTCTGTTTGAAATTCTTTTTTTTTTTTTGAGATAGAGTTTTGCTCTTGTCCCCCAGCCTGGAGTGCAGTGGCGGATCTCAGCTATCTGCAACCTCCGCCTCCCGGGTTTCAGTGATTCTCCTGCCTCAGCCTCCCAAGGAGCTGGGATTACAGGCACGCGCCACCACGCTTGGCTGATTTTTATATTTTTAGTAGAGATGGAGTTTCACCATGTTGGCCAGGCTGGTCTTGAACTCCTGAACTCCTGACTTCAAGTAATATGCCCACCTCAGCCTCCCAAAGTGCGGGGATTACAGGTGCAAGTCACTGTGCCCGGCCTGAAATTCTTTATTTAGCCTCTTTGAGTTTGGTTTCCCCATCTTTGGCTGAGTTTGGTATTCCTCAAAGAAGACACTGTTGCACCTTCTCCAGAGAAAAATCCTCCAATCATCCAATAGGAGAGTTGGGGATGAGTGGGTATTGCCCTTCCGGGCAGAGCTGGGGAGGGATTCTGGAGAACTCCTTTTTACACAGGCTTTGAACAAACCTCCCTATTGCCAGTCTTCTCTTTATTATACTGTGCTACCAATTTCTGCTTTATTGGGTGTCCTGAGGTGTAAATTGGGTTGCCTTTTTGCTTTCACACTGCTGTGTTAGGAGTTTGCTTTCTAGAGTCTGTTAAATCAATTACCACTTGCCCATATGCTTTCTAGCTTCTAAAAATTGTTTTTGTTGCCTTTTCCATTTTCTTTTTTTTAAAATTCACTCTGATTTCTTTCTAATTTTTATGGTTTTCCTTTTTAAATTTAACTTTTTAATTTGTTTTGAATTTACTTTGGAGGACCAAAACAACATGTTTAGTACATCGTCTGAGCTCCAGATCTGTGCTTCCAACTGCCGGTTAGACCATGTGGATCGTCCCTATGCACCATGCATCTGCGTTCATCTAGTTTCCTGGAGAGGTCTCTTCCTTTTTTTTTTTTTTTTAACTAATGGTTTTGTCTTTTCATTTTTTACTTTGTTTATTTATTTATTTTTGAGACACAGTTTTGTTCTTGTCACCCAGGCTGGAGTGCAGTGGCGTGATCTCGGCTCACTGCAACCTCTACCTCCCGGGTTCAAACAATTCTCCTGCTTCAGCCTCCCAAGTAGATGAGATTACAGTCACCTGACACCACACCTGGTTAATTTTTGTATTTTTAGTAGAGACAGTGTTTCACCATGTTGTCCAGGCTAGTCTCGAACTCCTTACCTCAGGTGGCCCACCCACCTTGGCTTTCCAAAGTACTGGGATTACAGGTGTGACCCACCGCGCCTGGCCACTCTACAACACTTTTGATTATAATATGCTACATGATTTTTTTGTACTAGAAAATAAAAAATTGCTGCTATTGAACTATGTGCTATGCTAGTCATTCTGTGAGCTATTAATACTTGATTTCAGAGTTGTTAAAATGTGAAAAAAAATTCACTTTGATGATTTCTATCCTTTTTCATTTAAAAAAAGTGCTGGTCACATCCTACCAAATTCATTTTATGTGTTACTAGTGAGTTGTCACCCTTTGGTTTAAAGAACACTGATCCAGTGGCTCAATGTAGACCCATGCATCCAATAAGGATGTTTGCACATTATGGAATATTTGTAAAAGGTGACTGCTTCCATCATATGCAAAAGAATTCTCATCATATTCCTAAGAATGTGTATTTTACAATGTTCTCTGACCACAATACAATAATAATTTGAAATAAAATATAGCTAAAATACCTCTACATATCATAATACATGTTGGGAAATTAAGCAACACATTTCTGAATAGTTCAAGGATAAAATTTATATTAAATATTAAACAATATTTAGAGCTTACAATGAGAAATTGAAAGTTGATAAACAAAACTGTCTAAAACAAGAAGATAAGAAACAGCAAAAACAGTAAATGCAAGATAAATAGAAGAAAAGAAACAATACATTGAAGAATACAAATAAATGAAAGATAAAAAGATATAAGAAATCAACAAAACTAAAAGCTGTTTATTTTAAGACTAATAAATGGGCTTAAGTCTGGTAAGATTGATTGAAAAAGAAAAGAAATGAGTGAAAGGTAATTAGAAGTGAAATGAGGAGTATAATTAGTAATCTGAGAAAATTTAGGAAATGAGACTATTATTTACAATTGTATGCCCATAAATTTGAAGACTTGGATGAAGTGCATAGTTTACTGGAATAACTTGCCATGAATGGTTTATGACCATTAAAGATGTTAATCCAAGACAGTAGTTCACGATCAGAGGTGACTTTGCACCCTCTCCCTTTCCTGGAGACATCCAGAAATGTCAAGAGACACTTCTGTTTGTCACAACTGGGAATGGAGGTGCTACTGGTATCTACTGGGTGGAGGGCAAGAATGCTGTTAAACATCCTACAGTGCACAGGACAGCCCCTCACAGCAAAGAATTATCTGGCTCAAAATGTCAGTGGTGCCCATGGTTGAGAAACTCTGATCCAGGCCAGCAGTGGCTTTATGGGTGCTTTCATATGTTCAGGGGTCAGATAATCCCAATCTCATGCACTCCATTCTACAGAAAAAGAAGGAAAACTTCCTATATCATTTTGAGATTACTACTACTGTGATACTTAAATCAAAGGCAATAGAGAATTTATAGGTCAGTATCACTAATGAATATAGATTCAAAAAGTCTTTAATAAGATGTTTGCAAACTAAATCTCATTGTGTTTATATAAAAATAAATAAATAAATGAACATGCTCAGCACATGTGTTTATTTTCGGAATCTAGGATGGTATAATCAGAATGTTTATTATTTAATTTACCGTGTTCATAAAAGATCAGGAGTTCGAGACCAGCCTGGCCAACATGGTGAAACCCCGTCTCTACTAAAAATACAAAAATTAGCTGGGCGTGGTGGCACGCGCCTGTAATCCCAGCTACTTGGGAGGCTGAGGCAGGAGAATCACTTGAACCCGGGAGATGGAGGTTGCAGTCAGCTGAGATCATGCCACTGCACTCCAGCCTGGGCGACAAGAGTGAAACTCTATCTCAAAAAAAAAAAAAAAAAAAAAAAAAAAAAATTGGGAAGAAACCTATGTGGCTCACGCCTGTAATCCCAGCACTTTGGGAGGCCGAGGCGGGCGGATCACAAGGTCAGGAGATCGAGACCATGGTGAAACCCCGTCTCTACTAAAAATAGAAAAAATTAGCTGGGTGCAGTGGCAGGCGCCTGTAGTCCCAGCTACTCGGGAGGCTGAGGCAGGAGAATGGCGTGAACCCGGGAGGCGGAGCTTGCAGTGAGCCGAGATTGTGCCACTGCGCTCCAGCCTGGGCGACAGAGTGAGACTCCGTCTCAAAAAAAAAAAAAAAAAAAAAAAAAAAAGTATCTCTCAATACAAAAAGCATTTGATAAAATTCAAGGCAAGATAAAAACTTTTAGCAACTAGGCTGGGAATTGCTGATAAAGGTTATTTAACCTAAAATATTAATTGTAACTGGTAAATTAGATAGACTCAGCCCTTTATTTTTTTATTATTTATTTATTTATTTATTTATTATTATTATACTTTAAGTTCTAGGGTACATGTGCATAACATGCAGGTTTGTTACATATGTATACTTGTGCCATGTTGGTGTGCTGCACCCATCAACTCGTCAGCACCCATCAACTCGTCGTTTACATCAGGTATAACTCCCAGTGCAATCCCTCCCCCCTCCCCCCTCCCCATGATAGGCCCCAGTGTGTGATGTTCCCCTTCCCGAGTCCAAGTGATCTCATTGTTCAGTTCCCACCTATGAGTGAGAACATGCGGTGTTTGGTTTTCTGTTCTTGTGATAGTTTGCTGAGAATGATGGTTTCCAGCTGCATCCATGTCCCTACAAAGGACACAAACTCATCCCTTTTTATGGCTGCATAGTATTCCATGGTGTGTATGTGCCACATTTTCTTAATCCAGTCTGTCACTGATGGACATTTGGGTTGATTCCAAGTCTTTGCTATTGTGAATAGTGCCTCAATAAACATACATGTGCATGTGTCTTTATAGCAGCATGATTTATAATCCTTTGGGTATATACCCAGTAATGGGATAGCAACTCAGCCCTTTAAAATCTAAAATGAAGATAAGGACGTCTACTGTTACCGCTTCTCCTCATTATTATATGTGATGTCCTAGCCAGTATAGTAGGGCAAGAAAAAGAAAGAAAGTTACTGTATATGGATTGGGGAGGAAAAAAGTAACCATCATTACTTGTGGATATTATAGACTACATAGAACTTTATATATACTATAATTATATCTATATATAATATAGATAATGTCTATCTGTAGAGTTATTATAGTCTATATAGAGCTTTCTATAGCTCTACATAGAAAAGCTAAGGGAAGCCGGGCGTGGTGGCTCAGGCCTGTAATCCCAGAACTTTGGGAGGCCGAGGTGGGCAGATCACCTGAGGTCAGGAGTTTGAGACCAGCCTGGTCAACATGGCGAAACCCTGTCTCTACTAAAAACACAAAAATTACCTGGATATGGTGGTGGGTGCCTCTAATCCCAGCTACTCAGGGGGCTGAGGCAGGAGAATCGCTTGACCCTGGGAGGTGGAGGTTGCAGTAAGCTGAGATCGTGCCATTGCACTCCAGCCTGGATAACAAGAGCAAAACAATGTCTCAAAAAAGAAAGAAAGAAAAAAGAAAAGCCAAGGGATTCTATAGACACTATTAGAAGTAACAAATTCCAACAAAGCTGCTGGGGATGGGTAGAAGTTTAATATACTAAAATAAAATGTATTCTTATATAATAGCAACACAGCAATACATTTTTAATTTTCATAATGATATCATTTCTCATAGCAACAAACCAAAAGGAATAAATCTAATACATGTATAATTCCTTCATGAAGAAAATTATAAAATGCTATTAAAATGCGTAAAATAAGATCTGAATAGAGAGAAATATCATGTTCAGAATTGGGAAGACAATCTAATAAGGATGTCATTTCTCCTTATATTAACCCTAATACATGCAATTTCACTAAGCATTCCAATAGGTTTTTTCCAATGCGGGTGGGTAAGCTCTAAAATGTTTATGGAGGAATAGAGGGCTAAGAATAGTCAAGATAATTTTCAAGAACAAGGTGTGTTTATATCTCAAAACTTCTAAAACTAGGGCAGTTGAGATTGTGATATTTTTAGGGACAGATAGACCAAGAAAGTTGAATATGGAGTCCAGAAATAGTAACCAGATATATGGAAATTGGATATGTGAGAGAGGTAGCATCACACATCAGGGAGGGAAATAATGATACACCACAATTGGCTGTCTATATGGAAAAACTAAAATAAGTTTGAAGTTTGTACCTCCCACATACACAAATATAAATTCCATGTGATTTAAGAAACTAAACCTGAAAAGCAAGAATTAATTTTTTTTTTTTTTTTTGAGACGGTGTCTCGCTCTTGTTGCCCAGGCTGGAGTGCAGTGGCACAATCTCGGCTCACTGCAGCCTCCACCTCCTGGGTTCAAGCAATTCTTCGGTCTCAGCCTCCTGATAGCTGGGATTACAGGCACCTACCACCATGCCCGGCTAATTTTTTGTATTTTTAGTAGAGACAGGGTTTCGCCATGTTGGCCAGGCTGGTCTTGAACTCCTGACCTCAGGTGATCTGCCCGCCTCGGCCTCCCAAAGTGCTGGGATTACAAGCGTGAGCTACTGTGCTCGGCCAAAACTTTTAAACAATAATATGAGACTCTCTGTTTGACCTGGAAGTAAAAGAAAGGCTTTTGAATTTAAGACACAGAAAGCACAAACCATGAATAGAAACTACAAAAAATTTAACTTCAAGCTGACTAAGAACTTTGTGCACAGAAAACACTATATAAAGCACTAAAAGATAAGTCACTGGGAGACGACATTTACAAAGGATGTAACTCATATGTGTTTAAGGAGACTATTCTAGCACTTTCATTTGTGAAAAAAAAAAAAAGAAAACCTAGGAGGGAGACGATGTCCATTAACAGAATATTTGATAGACATATTGTAGTGTCTTAATATAGTGGATCTACATTTTGGAACATTTTTCAGCTTTAGGAGACCTACTGTGCCCTTTTCATAACTAATATATATGTATTTTTTGTTTTTGTTTTTGAGAGAGGGTCTCACTCTGTCTCCCAGGCTGGAGAGCAGTGGTGCGATCACAGCTCACTGCAGCCTCAACCTCCAGGGCCCAAAAGATCCTCCCACCTCAGCCTCCCAGATAGCTGGGACTACAGGTGCATGCCACCGTGCCCAGCTAATTTTTTGTGTTTTTTGCAGAGACAGGGTTTTGCCATGTTGCCCAGGCTGATCATGAACTCTTGAGCTCAAGGGATCTATCTGCCTCGGCCTTCCAAAATGCTGGGATTGCAGGCATGAGCCACTGCGCCTGGCCTCCAATATTTTGTCATACCTGTTTTAGTATCTTAAAATGAACTTCTATTTATACACACCATTAAAAAATAGTATTATATCTTAAATGTAATGTGAAGGAGAAATGAGAGGAAGGTAATTTTGAAAATCATTGCATATAGTTATATATATACACACAGTGTATATAGTTATATAAATGCTTTGTATGATGATATTAGATACAACTAAGTAGTTAGTGGCTTACACCTGCATATAATGAATACATTTGAATCTAAGGGGGGTAAGAAAAGAGTCATACTGTATTGTTGACATTTCCCTTTGTATGACATTTTGAAATAAGTACTAAACAGGTATATTGGTACACATATGTAGAATCATCACGAATGTGGCAGCTCCAAGAACAGACGGATACAAGTGTTTGTATTGTATTTTGAATACTTTGAATAAAGTTGCCATTGGTGACCTCATTGTCTGAAGTGGTTTATAACTCTTTATAAAGGGTCTGAATAAAACCAGACTCTTCTCTTGATTTATCATAGTAGTTCCATTCCCGGAAAAATCTGTGTATATTTAAAGCTATGCAAAAGAAAATGAAAGAAACTCTCCTATATAGGTAAAATAGAGTTGAATTCTAGGCAGAGATAATTTTTCACCTTAATGAGTATCATTTTAGTTATCTGAAAATCTTATGGGTTGAGAGAAAATTCTTCATCGTGCATAACTGCTTTGAACATTTCAGCATATTAAGATCCCTGGCTCCCTCCCACCCACTAAATACCATGATCTCACCGGTTCAAAATTGTGACAACCAGTGACAACCCTACAAGTTTCCAGCATGCCCTCTAGGGTGGAATACTGCCTCACCGAGAGCTGCACAAGTAGAACTAGCAACATGGATGAATCTGAAAGGATAAAGCAAGTTGTAAAAGCCTACCGGTTTCATAATCATAAATAACACAGTATGTTGCTTGTGGGTCTGTAGGTAGAGAATAATAACAAGCATAGGAATAATGAATTAGACTCAGGATAGTGGAAATCTTGGGGTGGACAGAGACAGGAATCAATGAAGGACATGCAGAAAGCTTCAGTCATAACTGTACCAATTGTAAGAGAAAGCAAAGATGCTAAAGTGTTAGGTTTGTCAAAGCTGTGAGGAGATGGTTCCTTTATTATTCTGTAGTTCATCATATGCTTAAAACCTTACAGAATGGTCTCAGGTGAGACAACAAAGCAAGAGGCTAAATAAGGTAAGTTCAGAGGAATGGTTACCATTGTATCTATGCCTTTCCATGATACCCTTTATTCCCTCCTCCACTGATTTTCATTATTTTCTTTCTTTTCCTTCCTTCCTTCCTTCCTTCCTTCCTTCCTTCCTTCATCTGTTTTTTTGTTTTTTTTTTTTTTGACAGAGTCTTGCTCTGTCACCCAGGCTGGAGTGCAGCAGTGCAATCTCAGCTCACTGCAACCTCCGCCTCCCAGGTTCATTCGATTCTCCTGCCTCAGCCTTCTGAATAGCTGGGATTACAGGCACACGCCATCACACCTGGCTAATTTTTGTATTTTTGGTAGAGACGGGGTTTCACCATGTTAGCTGTGCTGGTCTGGAACTCCTGACCTCAGGTGATCCGCTTGCCTTGACCTCCCAAAGTGCTGGAACTACAGTGCCAGCCCTGATTTTCATGATTTTCTATTGATTCTTTCCTATGAATGGATAACGATTTCTTTCCTCTCCTCTCTCTTTCTCACAGCATCTAATTTGAAATAATATCCTTTTATTTACAGTCTATCCATAGGGCAATCAACAGATTTATTGTTTTTCATATAACCCCTATGAATATTTTTGTGTAATTTCATGTATTATTTTCCATTTTTCATATATCCTCTTCAGTGCCTCTTTTCCCTTTAAAATATACAGCATCTTCATTTTTAGATCATATAGACATTATATATTCTGTTTTTCTTGGAATCATCATTTAGTCTTAGTTCTACAAGTAAAAAAAAAATCGCTTTTTTTGAAACAGGGTCTCATTTTATCACCCAAGTTGGAGTGCAGTGGTGTAATCACGGCTCATTGCGGCCTCGACTTCCTGGGCTCAAGTGGTCCTCCCACCACAGCCTCTTCAGTAGCTGGGACCACAGGTATGCACTACCAAGCCCAGCTAATTTTTAAATTTTTTTGTAGTGATGGGGTCTCACCATGGTTGGTCTTGAACTCCTGGGCTCAAGCGATCTTCCTGCCTCGGCCTCCCAAAACGCTGGGATTACAGGTGTGAGTCACCGTGTCTGGCCAGTGCAAATATTTTTAATAGTCGCTCCCAATCCTTAGGTTCATGCTTCACTTCAGTCCTTTCTTTACTAGGTTCCTCAGGGAAAGTTCATTGGAACAATATTTCCTGAGCTCTTGCATGTTTTTAATATTTTTATTCCCTGTGGCCTTTGTACTTGAATTTTGGCTGAATATAAAATCCTTGACTCATATTTTCTTTCCCAAACATCTTAAATATGTTACTACAGTATATTATGGCATAAAGCATTACTGTAAATGTTTTATGACAACCTTATTTTCCTTTCCCTTAAAACTGACTTGTCCCTTGTGTTGGATACCCAAATAATTACTCCTTTTTAAAGGTTCAGAGTTTTGCCAAACTATGTCTTGGTGATAGCTATTCTGGGTTAACTTTTTTCAGGTAAAAGGTAGTTTCATGTCTGTTTCAAGAAAGCTACAGTTTTTAGTTTTCGTTCTGTTCTATCACTTTGATTTAATTCCTTAGGGATTTATAATGTGTGTATGTTGGCTCTTTTTTGCTTGTCATTTATATCTAGTATTTTTTTTCCACATCATTTCTATTTTTCATTTCTTTTTGATTAAAAGTGTGGCTGGGCACGGTGGCTCATGCCTGTAATCCCAGCACTTTGGGAGGCTGAGATGGGCGGGTCACCTGAGGTCAGGAGTTCGAGATCAGCCTGGCCAACATGGTGAAATCCCGTCTCTCCTGGAAATACAAAAAATTAGCCAGTTGTGGTGGTGGGCACCGGTAATCCCAGCTACTTAGGAGGCTGAGGCAGGAGAATTGCTTGAATCCAGGAGGCGGAGGTTGCAGTGAGCTGAGATTGCACCACTGCACTCTAGCCTGGGTGACAGAGTGAGATTCCGTCTAAAAAAAAAAATTTTTTTTTTCCTCCTTTCCATCATTTAGTTATCTAAAAGTATTAGCTTTGTTTTTAGTTTTGCTAGTTTTTCTGATGTCTTTAAGGAGAAATTCAGGGAGATTAAAAAACTTTCACCAGCATTTTTTCTTTCCAGAAAACCATGGAGTTTGTATTTCTTTTTACCTGGGTTCCTTTTACATTATGCTTTTATTTATCCAGGGAGATTTCTGGCATTCCAATTAATTGTACTTAGAGATGCTGTAGTATTTTTAGATATCAATTGACCTTTGTTCACTTGATAAAGTACATTTTCAGAATGGAAACTTTCTGCTATATTTTTTAAAGAGTAATGTGTGTATATAGTCATTCTGTGAGAGTTTGGATCTAATCCCAAGTTATTCTTCAGTGTGAATGAGGAGATATGGTGTCAGAACTGAATAGATATTTATTACAGAGTAATTGATGTACCAGTCTCCTGAAAGGAGAGGCTTAAACTTTACATGTCCATAAAGAGAGTATTCTTAGGGAATGAATTCTGCATTACAAAAGATGACCATTTTTTTTGTCCAAAGCAAGGACAGATGTGATTTACTTCTGGTGAAATAAGAATAAGTTCTTAGTGGTAAGTTAAATCTCAGCACCTTTAAGTGATAAAGTCACCATGGTAATGACACTGGTCCTTTAGTTCTCCAGTATTGGCAGTGCCATTCTTTCCAGATGCCATCATTAGAGATTTGTTACCCTCTTTAGGTCAATTCCAATAGTTCTTCAGCTTTTGTTTGAATACATCTGGTACTGGGATTCTGATAACTTAGTGAGCCCCAGTTTATGTTGCCCAGTCTCAATTTCAGAAAGTTTTTTTTAATGGTTAATTGAATGGTTTACCGTTTTCTAACTCCTCTTTAGTAGTCCTCGTTTTCGTAGCTAACACTTAGCAAGCACATAGTATGCTGGGCGCTAAGATAAGTCCTTCCCATAGATAATCACACTTCATTCTTGCAACGTTGCCCTGAGGCAACATTATCATCTCCACTTTGTAGACGGGAATTTTGAGACTCAGAAAAGTGAGGGAGCTTTCCTAAGTTTCCAAGCTCATAAGAGGTAGAGTATTCACCCTCTGCCCTCCTTGACCCAGAGTCTGTACTCTCCACCATGGGACCAGTCTCCATCGTCCATAAGACAGATCTGCAGTGCGAGCTTATTGTGTGGTCTTGTCACCTCTTCCAAAGACTGAACATCCCCAGACTCTTCAGCTGTCCCTCGTGTAGGAGGGAACCCACTCTCCTGGCCAACCCTGTCTGGACCTAAAGGTGTCCTGTTTAAAGTAGTGCCCAGAGGTGTCTTCTAAGTCATGTCATCAACAGAGAATAGAGTAGACCTGCTACCTGACAGGTGTGGAATTCACACCAATCCCTACTAAAGCAGGTCAAGGTTGATTTGTTTTTAAAAGCTCCATCATGCTGTAGGCTCAGTTTCAGGTTTTGTTTTGTTTTGTTTTGTTTTTTGATGGAGTTTTTGCTCTTGTCACCTAGGCTGGAGTGCAGTGTCCCAATCTCGGCTCACTGTAACCTCTGCCTCTTGGGCTCAAGCAGTTCTCCTGCCTCAGCCTCTCAAGTAGCCAGGATTACAGGCACGCACCTCCATGCCTGGCTAATTGTTTTGTATTTTTAGTAGAGATGGGGTTTCACCATGTTGGCCAGGCTGGTCTCGAACTCCTGACCTCAGGTGATCCACCCACCTCGGCCTGCCAAAGCGCTGGGATTACAGGCATGAGCCGCTGCACCTGGCAAGGTTTCAGTTTTTGATCACCTACAATTGCTGGAGTTTTAAAATAATGTTAAAATTTATTTTTTTTTATGCCTTACTCTTCAAGCAGGGCCCATACCAGTATCTGCTAATACTCAAGGTTTCTGGATGAAGAGGGAGAGTAAAGAGTTCCAGAGCTTAGAGGGTGGTGATGGCGGAATCTCTAAAAGAAATAAGGGATTAGAGACAAAGGGAGGATTCTGTGGCACTGCGGAGGCACAGGGGGGTCCGGAGGTGTCTTCAGTGTGAAGATCCTGGGTTATGGCCAGGCAGTACTTTAGGAAGGAGACAACTGATGATCAGTTGGAAACATGCAACTGGAGTGTGACCGAGATGCCAGAAGAAAGATGGATTTGGGAGTGTTTTGCTTTAGTGCAGTGACTGAGGCAGTGTGGTGGATGGGTGAAGTAGCCTGGGATCATGAGGAGGCGAGAACTGCTTTGCACTGAATTGTATCCCTCCGGATAAATATGTGAAGCTGTCACCCACAGTGTGATGGTATTTGGAGGGGGAGGTTTTGGGAGGTGGCTCAGTTTACCTGAGGTCATGAGGATGATGAGGTGATGAAGGCAGGACCCTCGTGATGGGATTGTGCCCTTAGAAGAAGAGATACCAGAGGGCTTGCTTCCTTTCTGCCTCCACCCTCTGCACTGTGTGAGGACACAGTGAGGAAGCAGCCATCTGCAACCCACAGGGAGCCCTCGCCAGACACCCATCCTGCCAGCCCCTGGATCTTGAACTTCCAACCTCCAAAACCGTGAGAAATAAATTCCTGGTGTTGAAGCCCCCCAGCCTGTGGTACTTTGTTATGGCAGCCCAAACAGACTAAGACAGGAGGGGAAAGGGCAAAGGACAGAATTTGGAGAATGACTTCTCTTGGGGTAGGAGGATGATAAGGAACTAGTGGAAGACATAGAGGTCAGAAAAGTTGAAGGGAATGTATTCATTTTCTCTGGCTGTTGTAACAAATGACCGCAAACTTGGTGGCTTCTAATAACAAGATCTATTTATTCTCTCACATTTCTGGAGACCAGAAGTCCAAAATCAGGATCGCTGGGCTGAAGTGAAGGATCAGCAGGGATGTGCTCCTGCAGAGGCGTAGGGAAGAATCCTTTCTTTGTTTCTTCTGTTCTCGGTGACTGCTGACATTCCTTGGCTCATGGGCACATCGTTCCAGTCTTTAAGGCTGGCATCTTCAAATCTCTCTCTGTTTTTCCCTGTGTGTCAAATCTCCCTCCATATGTCTCTTATGAAGACACTTGTGATGGCATTTAAGGCCCACCTGGATAACCCAGGGTCATCATTCCATCTAAGGTTCTGAAATTAATCACGTCTGCAAAGACATCCACTGCAGCCCCTGCCTCAGTCCTATTTGTTGCTTATTAAGGTAGTGTGCACAGATTCTAGGTATTAGGGTGTGGAGCAAGGATTGTACAAGGATACAGAAAGGCAAATAAAACACTTCAAGGTGTGACCAGCGATGTCACATGCTGGCCAGGGTCAAGGTTGAGGAGACTGTTCATTGGAGTTGGTGTTTAGGAGGTCACTTTGTGACCCTGTAGAGAACATTTTGTCAGAGTGGTAAACAAGGAAGCCAGGTTGCCAAGAGATGGGCATGAGCATAGGACAAGGAAAGGGACTTTCAGCATAGTGCTATCCGTTGGAGAAGCCTGGCGACACCCAGGGTTGTCTGACAAGGGTGTATGTGCACATGTGTGCGTGTCTGCGTGAGCATGTGTGTACGTGTACGTGCACATGTTTGTGTGTGTGTATTTACAATACAGTTGTTTGGACATGCAATGAATAACATTCATTTTCTCTTCCCAAGTTCAGAACCAGAGGAGCCAAACAGAGGGAAAGCGAAATATCAGCCTCGTGGCTGAGAAACCCAGATTGGAGAATGGGGCTCTCGGTGCAGCCTCAAGGGCTTCTTGACGTTTGCTGCCTACACTAGGCAGACTCAGTGACTTGGCTGCTCCTCCAGGGATGCGAGTCTACTTGTGGAAGGACAGGTGCTGACTCGAGGTCCCCTTTTCTGCAGAAGGCCAGCAGCAGAGAGATGAAGGGGGGCTTTGCTATCCTTGTTCTTGGGACTCACCAGGCATTTTGATTTCTCCCCTGTTCTCCCCAAAGTCTTGCTCTGGGAGAGTTGGCTGCTCCCTGCTCAGGCCCTCACTGCTGTTTGTGTGAACCGCTGCCCTCCTATCTCCCCAGTGATTGGCAGAGTGCCCCCCCGCCCCGCCTGCCATTCCTGCCAGCCACACTGTGAGCGCCTGGAGTGCAGGACCTGATCTCCTCCGTTTTATGTCACCCATCCCTGGGGCACCGCTTGTCTGGACCAGGTAGACGGGTAGTCAGGGTTTCTTGAATAAATGAATGAGGAAGTTGTCTCTCAAAGTCGTTATCCAGGGCCCTGTCTTTACTTTACTAGTGTATTTCAGTTTCACTGATATTTGCATTTTGCTAGGAATAGGCTTTACACTGGTGGGAATGGCCACAACTGTGATTATACAAGGTATAATTAGTCAGCCTTGAGAATAGCTGTGTAAAGAAAGCCAAAGTCATGAAGTTCTTAATTGTGTCAGAGGGAAGGATTGGGTTTTTTGATAGTTTGCTCAAGGCTCTGAAGAATTCACTGGCTTTTCTTGTGATAAATTAAATCCATCCTTCACCTTGATTTGTTACTTTTCTCCTTTATAAAGTGCTGATATAGGCTGGGTGCAGTGGCTCACGCCTGTAATCCCAGCACTTTGGGAGGCCAAGGATGGCGGATCACTTGAGGTCAGGAGTTCAAGACCAGCCTGGCTACCATGGTGAAACCCTGTCTCTACTAAAAATTTAAAAATTAGCCAGGTGTGGTGGCACACACCTGTAATCCCAGCTACTCAGGAGGCTGAGGCAGGAGAATTGCTAGAACCCAGGAGGCGGAGGTTGCAGTGAGCTGAGATCACACCACTGCACTCCAGCCTGGGTGACAGAGTGAGACTCTGTCTCAATAAAGAAAAAAAAAAATTGCTGTTGTAGGTAAAGTTTGATAAATCGATGGATATCCAGTGTATATAAATGCAAAGAGGCCAAGGTACAGTGGCTCACTCCTGTAATCCCAGCACTTTGGGAAGCTGGGCTGGGTGGATCACTTGAGGTCAGGAGTTCAAGAGCAGCCTGGCCAACATGGTGAAACCTCGTCTCTACTAAAAATACAAAAATTAGCCAGGTGTGGTGGTGCGTGCCTATAGTCCCAGATATTTCAGAGGCTGAGGCACGAGAGTAGCTTGAACCTGGGAGGCAGAGTTACAGTGAGCCGAGATCACACCACTGCATTCCAGCTTGTGTGACAGAGTGAGACTCTGCCTCCAAAAACAAACAAACAAACAAACAAACCGCAAAGGGGCAGGTTGACTTTTGCTTTTGGGCTCTGCTTGCAGTTCTTTGGAAAAACCACATTTTTGATGGGGACCTATGTTTGCTTGGGTGTTCATTTGAAATAAAGTTAAAATGTGTAACTTTATGGTACATTTGGCTGTTAAAATTTAGGAAGCCATAACATTTGGTCATAAAAGCACAAGATATTAGTTTTTCTAACTGTATCTTTCCCTCTGAACTCATCCATGTGCACTAGGGAAAGATGAACTGTGAACGTTTCCCCCACCTCCCTCATCTTGTTTTCCTCAAGGAAGCCCCATCCCTGGAGCAGGCCTCCCTGGGAATTTCTGGACCTCTGAGTGCCTTTGAGTGGCGGCTGGCCTCTGGGGAGTGGGCAGTTGGAGGGGATGTCGTAGTGCTGGTCATTTGGGGAAGTGAGCTGAGTCTCTAGACCAGTGTTGTCCAATAGAAACAAAGTATAACTCTAGTCACAAATGTGACTCACATGTTTAATTAAAAATTGTCTCTAGGCGTGGTGGCTCATGCCTGTAATCCCAGCACTTTGGGAGGCCAAGGCAGATCACCTGAGGTCAGGAGATTGAAACCATCCTGACCAACATGGTGAAACCCCACCTCTACTAAACATACAAACTTAGCCAGGCGTGGTGGTGCATGCCTGTAATCCCAGCTACTTGGGAGGCTGAGACAGGAGAATTGCTTGAACCTGGAAGGCAGAGGTTGCAGTGAGCCAAGATCGTGCCGTTGCACTGCAGCCTGGGTGACAGAGTGAGACTCCATCTCAAAAAAAAAAAAAAAAAATTTTTTTTTAAGGCACTCCATTAAACAAAGTAAAAAGAAACATAAAATGAATTTTGCTGATATTTTTATTTATCCCAGTATATCCAAAATATTATACTTGGTAATAAAATACAAGAATTATGGAGATATTTTACATTCTATTTTTCATATGAAATCTTTGGAATCCAGTGTGTGCTTTACACATGAAGCACATTTCAATTTGGACTAGTCACCTAACCACGTTTCATGTACTCAGTACCTACATGTGGCTAGTGGATACCATAGTTCCAAAGAGAGTGTGTGCGTGTGGTAGCGGGGAGGGGCGTGGGGGCAGTGTGTCTGAGTCCTGAAAGGAAGATAATCTGTTGCTTAGTATTCTGAGTTGGTGGGTGCTGTTGGCAACCAATAATTAAGCTCCTTAAGTTTGAGAATTGTCTTGATACTTTTATGTCATCCCATGGTGCTTTGCATAGAGTTAAACATTACATTATTGGTTGATAAACTAGGTTCTGCTTTTACCAGTGATATCTTTTCTGGTGAAAAAATACAGCGTACCTAAGTAGGATATTGGTCACAGTACGCGATTTATAAATAATTGACCTTCACTTGGAATAACTTTACTGAGCTGTTATCTGAATCATGCATTTCACAGTTGAATGCCATTTAAGAACGAGTTTTGACACCTTCGCCATATTCACTTTGTCACAGCCACACTGCATCACTTTTAGAGAGGCCTCTGATGTTCAGCTTTTTCATGACATTGTTGAAATTGTGTATGGAGATGAATATACATTCATTTTGCATTGTTACTGAACTTACACGTATTTTAACATTGATTTGGTTTATCAGCATAATATGTGTTCATGATTTAAGTGAAATAGGGCTAAAGTTGATAACAAAAAAACAGATGCCTGTGGGTCCTTTCCCCTCTCTCCACCTCCCATGGCTGCTTCTTACCTGAGAAGCAACTCTTCCCAGTATTTTATCTGTGCTTTTTTTGTCAACCCCATTTCTAAAAGCCACCAAGTTTTGGCGTTTCTGTGGACCTGTTTCAGCAAGTGGAGATTTTTACTCTCTTCCTTTCTGGGTGACGATTCTTCCTGGGTCTCACACATTTCTGGCCATCTTGCAAGCAGGGGCACTATCTCGCTTTGTTGCTGACTATTTTTTCCAGGATATTTGTAGAGTCTTGGATGATATAGCGTCTTCCGCCAGAGCAAAAGGCTATTTGCTTACAGCTTGGGAAGATAGAGATGTTGTGGGCTTACTGCCCATTGTAAAAAATTCAGCTTCCCTAAGCTGGGGTTCCTCTCCTCTAGTGTAACTCACTGTGTCTGCAATTTTCACCCGCACTTCTTTGGATGGCCAGGGGAATGGGGGCTTAGGGAACCAAGGCAGAAATATTGATTCTCTGGTTACTACTATTGCTGTGAGTAATAAATCGTCCTTTGTCTCTGACTCAAAAAATCTCATGTCTTCTGCCAGCATTCATGAAACTGGCTGACTAACTTGTTGCCCTGCAAGTAGGGTAAAATCTCTGATCCTTCACAGCTTTTCACTTCCACTCCTCCAAATTTCTTAGTATTACAATCTTTGGTTAAATTTGTATCAAATGTATTTATAATTTTTACTGTGTAAAAATTGTATCATGATGAGCTGAGTAGCATGCTATGATTCTGTCTCCTTTTCTGCCCCATGAGTCAGTCAGTCATTGCCTTTGAAAAATTTTTAGCTGGTGAGTTTTCTTTCACTCTCTGGTCAAGTAGACCCTTGCTTTTTGACAGCTCTGTAATACAGAAAACACAACTCATGGGTCAGCTGTCATATAACCTAGCAGTTCTTTGTTTTGGCTGGGGTTCTGCCCCTGGAAGCCACCACCATCCTGCTTTAATATGTACAGAATGCTTTTTAGGCTCTAGGCTGCATGGTTGAGCCTGGGGTTAGGCTTCCCAACCCATACTCATGGCCTCCTCTCACTTCCTCCACCTGCTGTGGAGGCTGGATAAGCCGTTCACTTAAAAAGCTTTTACCTGTTCTCTTCCCCAGCCTTTCCTGCAGTCCAGGTGGCTATGGAAAACTTCTGCAGGTGAGATGTGAGTAGAGGCTTATCAGGCTGTGGTGGGGAGGGCAGCTGGGTTCAGGGAGAGTTTGTCCTTTTTTGATAAAAGAGACGAATGGACCCAGATGCCACTCCTTTCCTTCTAGCTAGACTCTGGGTATGACACCAGGACCTGTGGCAGCCATTTCTGTGATGAGGACAGACCGGCATACAGGCTGGCAGAGTCTTTAAATCAATCTATAGCTGAAGATAGCCTTGTTCTAGACATTTGTTGGTGTGTGTGACATGAGTCAATACATTTCCTTTTTGCTTAGGCCAGTTGGGGTTGGATTCTCCATTTCTTGTAATGAAAAAGTACAAGTGAATGCAAAACCTGTTTGCCATCCCTAAATAGGTAATGGAGAGTGTAATCATGCTCAAGAATCTATGAGGTGGTCGTTTCAGAAAATGGGTTTAATGATGATTGTATGTTTGAATTTTGGACAGAGAATTCTTTCCTAGTTTTGGCTGTGTTTCTTTCTTCCATGTTCCTTTTGTAAGTTTTATAATGATTGCATAAGATGCTGATGGGGACGAGAGGGAAAGTGGGAGCCGTGCCGTGGGGTTCTCCAGATCTAATTAGGCTAACCTTGGACCTTACAGTGACTTTTCTTGAAAATACCTTATTTTATAACTCAAATAGTAACATTATGCTAAATTATGCTTTCTCATAAATAATTCATTTCCATAATTTAGTATTCCTAGCATTCTGAATTGCTTCACTTAGCAAAGAGCAAAATTGCTCTCCCAAAACTGCTCATGATAAAAGACTGCAAGTTACACATCCAATTATTGGTTTGTTGTTTTCTACCTACTCACAGCTCTTTCTGGATTAGAAATTAATATGCTATTAAGATATTATGATGACTTATATAAAGGAAGAGAATTGTGAGTGGTGGGTTTGTAGTGGAAATCTAGGGCAATTAAATGGGAATTTTGGAAACAGTTATTTTTAAGGGTCAGACATCTTTAAGATGTGATGAGTGGCTTCAGTAGCCGACTCAGCCAGGACCTTTAAACATAATACTGTTTGACCCTTGAGAGAAGACATATTCTGTCAATTATCTTGTCAACTCAGCATCCAAGGGAAGGTTGGGGGAAGCAGTTCCTTTTTTATTTTAGTATGACATCAGCAAGTTGTGGACATGCAGTTTGAGAGTTAGGTAGGAGAGGATACATGTTCTTGGAGTGCCATGTTTGTGTAGGCCTTGCTCTTGGGAACTAATTCATTCTGCTTTTTCTTTTTCCTTTCTTTTCTTTTTTCTTTTTTTTTTTGAGACAGAGTCTCGCACTGTCTCCCAGGCTGGAGTGCAGTGGCGCAATCTTGGCTCACTGCTACCTCTGCCTCCTGGGTTCAAGCGATTCTCCTGCCTCAGCCTCTTGAGTAGCTAGGACTACAGGTGCCCACCACAATGCCCGGCTAATTTTTGTAGTTTTAGTGGAGATGGGGTTTCACCATGTTGGCCAGGATGGTCTTGATCTCCTGACCTCATGATTCACCTGCCTCGGCCTCCCAAAGTGCTGGGATTACAGGCATAAGCCACCTTGCCCATCCTGCTTTTAAGGTATCTTTCTGTGTTTCTGAAACATGGGGTGTGGGGCTCCATCCTATTCTTGTGCCCTTTTATTTGATGCCTCTGAAATGCAGCCTCATTAGCTGATAGCTCAGACTCCGAGGTGCCCCTTGCTCATGGGGTTCCCTCAGAAGAAAAGCCTCTTCCCATTGTCCTTGGGCTTGGAGGAACCTTCAGTTCCTTCAAGGCACCACCTGAGCCTTCACTCATGCTCATAGAATTATTAATAATTACCATCCCATAGCACTGCTGCCTATGGTTTTGGCTGGGGCTCATTTTGCCTGTAGGTGGTAGTTGGGTATGTCTGTAACCTTCACTAATGAAGCCTCTCGATTGTAAGGTCTGTGCCTGATACATCTTTTCATTTACTCGTAGACAGAAGGTGCTCACTTCAACTTTTGTTAAGAGAATTGGGGGAGTGATATATATCATCAGGCAAAGAGCAAGAGCTGTTTGTTTGCTCTGTGACCTTGAACAAGTCACTAAACCTTGTTATAGGTCTTGCTTTCCTCATCTGTAAAGCAAGATAATAGTACCTACCTCCGGGACATGGTGAGTATTGGTCCCAACACATACAATGGCTTAGGTCATTTCGGCACAAATAAATGGCAGTGATTATCATTCGTCATCGCTGGTAAAATGCCCATTTTACTGCTTTGAATTCACCAGAAGTTAAAGCATACCCTTCAGAGACCTCTATAAATTGAGGGCATATTATGTCCATAGTCACCAGTGCTAAAAGTGTTTGTTCTGTGTTTCCCCCAAAGATGACCTTGGTGTTGACATGTCAAGTTCAGGGAATTGCAGAAATGAGTCATTCTAGTTGCAATCATTTCCCTTTTCCCTGTTGCTGGCCATATTTGTTTTCATAGCAAAATCTGATAAACTTCTTCCTCCTTCCCTCCCTGTGTCTACTAAACACCTGCTATTGAGCCAGGGGCTGTGGTGGAGACAGAGGAATGAGTAAGGCCCAGTATGCCCAGAAATCAGCATGACTTATTACAGATTTAATCAGTAGAGTTGCAGAACCGCTAATAAGCAGAAATGTAGGTAACAGTGTCAAGTTATTCATGTTTTGTAATTGCCACCCCTGTTGTTTGCTCTATGACCAGAAAAGTTGTTCTGGTGGTTTATGGCTTCACAAATGAGTTTAACTTAGGTTTCCATTTTCTTTTCTTTTTTTTTTTTAAAAAAAAAAATTAAAGACTTTGTTAGAGCAGTTTTAGGTTCACAGCAAATGTGAGAGGAAGGTGCAGTGATATTCCATATAGTCTGCCCCCATACACACATAGCTTCCGCCCATTATCAATAGATCCCACCCGAGTGGTGCATTTGTGACACTTGATGAACCTACGTAGACACATCATTATCACCCAAAGTCCATTATTTACATCAGGCCTCACTGTTGGCGTGGTACATTCTGTGGGTTTGGACAAATGTACAATGACATGTATCCACCATTACAGTATCATGTAGAGCATCTTCACTCTCCTAAAAATCCCATCTTTTACCTATTCATCTTTTCCTCCCTTTAGGTAACCTGTTTCTATAGTTTTGCCTTTTCCAGAATGTCATAGAGTTGAAATCATGCAGTATGTAGCCTTTTCAGTTTGGCTTCTTTCTCTTTGCAATATGCGTTTAAGGTTCCTCCATGTCTTTTCCTGGCTTGATAGCTCATTTCCTTTTGGCACCGAGTAACATTCTATTGCCTGGATGTACCAAAGTTTATCCACTTATCTACTGAAGGACATTTTGGTTGCTTCCAGGTTTTTGGCAAGTGTGACTAAAGCTGCTATGAACATCTGTGTGCAGGTTTTTGTATGGACATAAATTTTCAACTCTTTTGGGTAGATACCAAGGAGCATAATTGTTGATAAGAGTGAGAAATTGCCAAACTGTCCTCCAAAGTGGCTGCACCATTTTGTATTCCCAGCCGTAATGAATGAGGGTTCCTGTCGCTCCACCTATTCATTAGTGTTTGGTGTTGACGGTATTCTGGATTTTGGCCGTTCTAATAGGTGTGTTGTGGTAGCTTGTTGTTTTAATTATTGGTTTGTAAGTGTGAGAATGAAGAACTCTCCCAAGGCTCTTCGTGCTCTTAGCCTGTGGTGCTGCAGACTTGGGCCTAGTTTCTCATTAGTTTTCTTTCCGTATAAAGAGGTGGCCCCTACTCACCTCAGTTTACTGAGGACACTGCAGACACATGAAATGGGCAGCGGACTGATACACAGCTCTGACCCTGCAAAATAAGCTGAGTGTGACCTGTGTGTGTTCTTGGCCTCTCCCCAAACAAGAAGAGAAGTTGCAGCTTTGTGAAGTGATAAGGGCAAGTGAATGAAAATGTACGAGAAAGTCCCCCTTCCCCAGCCTTTCTCAACCTGGGTTCTGTGAGAGATTTAAGCTCTAATACCCTGAGAAGAGTGTTGTATGTGATGGATTCACTGCAGTCCCATGCATTAAGAATAGCAATAACCATGTACCATGCCTGGGAGAATTGAGAACACTGACACCAGTCATTTTCTGTGCTCTGTGGGTCAGATGAGGAATCCCAGTTGAGAAAGGCTGAAAGACTAAGTAGGATCCTTTGGAATAATTGCCTGCAGATTCTGTATTTGTTTTCTTAGGCATCTCCTAATTAAGTGTTTGCTGTAGTAAGGCCTTTGCTGTGTGTAATGTGTGTCCCCCTCCCCCAAGCCAATTGTTTTAGAAGTTTCCTTTGAATCTGGGTTCTAAATGTACACTTGTGAAAATATGTCTACTTCGAAGGTGCTTTGGGGCATGTGAAAACTAAATTGGCAGTAGGCGGGCATCAGGCTGTTTTGTTTCTTGGAGAAGAAGGTGCTTGTTGGTGACCTGTTTATCTGTCCATTCCACACACCCTGATTGAGATTGCCATGTGCTGGGCACCAGGGTCATCGGGGGAATGCAGTGTGGGATGATTTGTAAACCAAGAGTATACTGTGTCCTGGAGGTGACGCTCTGCTAAAAGAAGGCATGATATCTGTGCGAATGATAGAAGCTGAGTGGTAGGACTTACAGATGGAGCCTTCTATTCCTGTTTGCATGGGGTGTATGGGGTTGGGGCAGAAAGAGAGAGAAAGAGAAGGAGTGTGGGATAGAGAGAAAGAGGTTTTGTGTGTGTGTTCCGCGGGGCAAGAAGGCTAAGAAGGCAGAGTTCTTCAAAGGCCTTTGCATCTGGGGAATTGCTGGTGGTTGGCTCAGCTTGGCCAGGACACTGGAATGGAGTTTGTGTGGGAAGAGCTGCAAGACTGAGCTGGAGAAGAGGGTAGGGGGCAGGAAATGCATAGCCAGCCTTCCTGGCATGGAGCTGAGGCTCTGTCAGTACCCATCAGGGTCACCAAAGGAGGTCAGACTGGAGAGAGGCGTGACCGGACGTACCTGTCAGAGATGGCCACGGTGACCCTGTGGAGTGGGGTGCACTGTTGGGTGGCTGTGTCGGACATTTGGAGAAAGGAGAGGCTTCCATGAGCCGGTGGTGTAAGTTGGATGGAGGGAAGAGGATGACTTGGGAAATGATGGGAACTGTTCAGCACCCTTAAATGACCCGAGAATCTCAGGCAGTTGATCCAAGTGGTTATAAAGATGGGTGGAGGCTCCATCCTGGATTATCGAATGTTGCTATTGAACTACTTTTATTCCAATAGTTTCCAGAGGTTGAGAAGCTCATTTTATTTATTTTTATTTTTATTTTTTTGCTATTTACAGAGGTCATGATTATGTCTGCAAAACCTTGAAGAATTGGTGAGAAAACTCACATAAACAAGATAATGTAGTAAAGTACCAAATGTTTACAATCAAATTAACGTATCAATACCAAAGACATTCATACATACAAACTAGAAACAGAAGACATAATGGAAAACAAGACCCTATTTATGACAGCACACAAAATACCAGGCATAAAAATAAGAGATAATGTCCGAAAGATGACAACTACAAAATATTTCTGAAATCACAAAAATGAATTTGAAAAAGTAGAAAGACATGCCAAGTTGCTGGATAAGAAGATTCAGTCTTATAAAGATGAGGTTTTATGTAAGGTATTATAAAACTAATGAGAAGCTCATCTTTAGCTTACTGTGTACCAGGCGAACTAAGCTCTTCGTGTGCTTTTGTGTAGTTCTCATGACAACTCCACAGAGAAATGGAGGTATGGAGAGGTTAGTAACTTGCCCGTGGTCACAGCTGACACGTGGCGAAGCTGGGTTTGAACCCCCCTCTGGCTCTAGTGCCATAGTCCAGCCTTTCTCAACGTGTCCCCGTGATAAACCCTGTCTGCCCCAAACTTTCTGTGACTCTGAGCAGGGATGGGGGCCGTCCTTACTCCTTTGACCTGGCCAGGGAGAGGGTAACTGCCCAACGTACAAAGTAGCTGTCAGAAGAACTGAGAGAACCTTGCACATTAATGTGGTCCATAATGAGCCCTTGAGAATATAACACTAGAGGAAAATTCCAGGTTTTGATGATTTAGTTAATAAGAAAGTGAAAGATTTGTGAGAGGTGGACGTTTAGTCAAGTTTGAACAGTAACTTGAAAGGCTCATGTTTTCGTTTGTTTTTGAGGCAGGGTCTGGCTCGGTAGCCCAGGCTGGAGTGCAGTGATGCGATCTCGCCTCACCACAGCCTCCATAAAGAGGCCTTTCCGTGGGTCTCATCTTTGTGTGTGAAATCCTTTCTTTGATTTCAGTCTTTTAATTTAATCCTTTTGTCTATCCCTTGAGGATAAATATTTATTTAAAATGAAAATTTCATGAAAATAGTAATTAATTATTTAGAAAACAATTAAAAATTCTCTTAGGGCCTCATTTAAGATTTCTTGCTCCAAAACATTATGTAGAAAAGCTTCTTTTCTCATGCAGCCATTTACATAAGTTAACAGGCTTCTGGAACAGTCAGAGCCACGGAACCTCAGGTTGCCTATATTTTCTGAGCCTTCTGTATGCCCGGGTTCCTTGGTATTTTTGTTGGAATTAGCACTTCAAGAGCAACTTAAAATATGTTTATTCTGGCAGGTATAGGGTGGAGTCATTAGGGTTGCTGGGGAAGCCAGTGTGGTTACAGAAGGAAGTCATGGCTGAGTATCTGGGCAGGGTGGGTGGGGACCTTGTGGGTGAGCTCGTCACCTCCCCATAATTCAGCTGTGGGGTGCTGGTGGAAGCTGGCGACGAGGGTCTGGGATGTTTCTAGACAGGGCGCCTCTTACTAGCTTGTGTAAGACTGAGTATCTCTGGGCCTCTTTGGTCATTTGTAGAATGGGGGTTTAGTTATCCTCATCTTAAGTCCTTTCCAGAATAGGTGTGAGAATCAAATAAAACGTCTTCGAAAGCTCCTGAATGCATCTTACCTTTCTGTAAGCACTTACTTACAAAGTGCTCTTCCTTCCAACCCGGAGCACTGGGTCACTCACTTCTATCACTGGTGAATTGTTCTAAGTGTAAATTCTCACAGGGGCCGGGCAGGTGTGAAAATGATTGAAGCGGGTGGCTTGGGTGGGGCCATGGCCCATATCTGTCACCTACTTGAAATGCCAGTCTTGTTTTTATGGAAGGAAATCTTTCCTGATCTTATGGTGCATGATATAACATGCATGAATTTGTCCTAGAGTCATGGAACAAACACATGAGACTGGACATATATGTATAGTCATGTACACATATACATGAACTGCAGGGCCGCCGTTCAGGGGGTGCGCTCCAGCATGGCTCTGCTGATTGTTAAAACACCACTTGGTAATCGGCCACTGCCCAAGCCCCCTACCTCCATCCTTGTGCTCCCCAACCCAGGTCATCTGGACATCCTTATCAGCTGGCAGCTGAAAGGGCTTAGGCCTGGCCTGCACTCTGGGACTTTCCCTAGGCCAAGGACAGACACTGTGCCTTATGCCTGACAGGGGCCAGAGCTCTGCTCGCTGTTAAATATGTTGATTGTCACCTCTGTGGACAAATCCATTATTTTCATATACATAGATAGATGTTGGAAGAGATTTTCTGCTTGGTGAAAGACTGACATTCAGCAGTTGAATTAATAGCTGTTTGCAAATACAGTAGCCTCATTGAAGTGTAGCTTACCCACTTGAAGTTAGGACAAAACAGCTTAATAAAAATTCAAATTTTAAAGCAATGGAAAACCAATAACTTGAGAGGATTAATTTCTTCTGAAGACATTTATTGATCACCTGCTTTGTGCTTGGAAAAATAATACAAATGTGCCAGGGCTTGCTATTGCTTTTGGTGCTTGCAGCCCTGTGGACCTGGGGAATGGGAAAGGGCTCCCCAGGCTGACACAGCTTGTGAGTAGCAGAGATGGGACTTGAGCCCAGGTCTGAAGATACTAGGACCTCTGCTCTGACCTTCAGCCTCTCTCTCAGCGGATATGTGGAAGGAGAAGGTGGAGATGCCACAATCCTTTCCTCATCAATAATCCTCATGGGAGGATTTATATGTAAACTGGGAAAGTCCCTACAATTGTATTTGATTTACAAAAAGACAAAAGCCTTTTCCTGTTTTTCTTTTCTGAGACCATTTGCAACCCATAAAGTCTGAAAAGGCAGCCAACGAGAATAACAGATTCATGTGCTTCCACAGGCTTGAGAATGAGACAGGGCGTACTGCCACTGCTTTGACCTTGAGGCTCAACGGCCATCTGCCTGGATTTAACAGTGAGATTCCTCCTTGTCCTGGTGCTCGCACCCCTCGGGTGTGAAGCCTTGGAGTTCCTGCAGTCGCTCCGTGGCTCCCTTTACCCGTGGGTGTTTGCAGCTGGGCTCAGGAAGGGAGCAGATGTGATAAAAACCACTTTAAATAGCCCAGTGCAGTCCAGGAAAATGGACGTTCTGGAGCAGAAACAGCAGAATCAATTAGCTAGGGTCGATCTGCTTTCCTGAGACCGGAAAGAAACGAGGACCAAGAGTGCACTGCAGGTTGCATTGGGGCACTGCTGGCACGCCTTAGTTTTTTGTGCTTGGCTGCAGGTGGGCTTACTGGAAGGTGGAGGGGTGTCTCCTGGCCAGAGTCTCTCCTTACCGTCAAACTGTACGTGGAGAACTCATGGCCTCATTAGTTTGGTCCTATGTATCCAATGACGTTGGAAGAACTGCTGCCCATTTCATTAGGAACTGTTGACAAGGGGACGCATTTATTTAAGAAGATAAAGATTGCAGAGTTAATTACTACAAAATAATATTATAGAAGTAACACATCATTTTGGAAAAAATGGGAAAATAATCCACTACTCTTCTGTATCTCAGGGACAGCCATTTTAATATTTTTTGTTCATTCCTACAATGTTAATCTATTTTAAGAAACATATAGCTATGGTCATATTATAGATACAGTTTTTCTACTCTGCTGGTCTTGGGTGACTTTATTATAAAAAGACTTTTCAGAGACAGAAACTACCTTCCCTCTGCTCCCCGCAAGATGAATTTAACTTTTTTCTTTTGCTTATAAAAGCAATACATGGCTTGGCTTTAAAAAAATCAAACTATATTGAAAGCCGGTAGTTTCTTTATGATTCAAAAGGCCACTGCCACTTTTATTTTTGTCTTCTGCATGCCTTTTCGTGTGTGGATTGCGTAAGCTTTTTTCTGTAGTCTTTCTCTTGTAAGGAGTGGGATTTGGTTCTGAGGGAGGGGGTCTGGCAAGATCCGTTGCTGACACTTCAGAGATGCCTTTAAAAATAGCTCCGTGTCGCAGGCCCGCGGGCCTCACTGCTCTGCAGCCTCCGTCCCAACGTGAGGGTCTGAAACCTCTTCAAAGGC
Organism: Macaca mulatta; assembly: GCF_049350105.2. NCBI lineage: Eukaryota > Metazoa > Chordata > Mammalia > Primates > Cercopithecidae > Macaca > Macaca mulatta. The sequence goes on along the minus strand of NC_133417.1, from coordinate 26,281,559 downwards.
ATAATGCTTTGCACAGCCAAAGCCACGAGGTCTGTGGAAGGAAGCGAGAAGAACGGGGTCGCCGGAAGCTGACCTGCTTTGATTTGGAGCATTAGAAGTTACACTCAGGGAATGTGGACGTTTTCATAGTGTTTTCTCTCTCTCTCTCAGGTGGGCTGCATCTGGTTAAAATGCCTTCTGCAGAGAACTGTAGGAGAGAAGCTGCTGACAGAAAGCATCAATACAGACTCTTGTATTTTTTTTCCTGCCCTATTTATGGTGATTTATCAGTTGGTTCTACAAGATAATAGTGAGGGTAGTTAATTTTCTCATTTAGCCCTGTCTCCTATAGTGCTCATTCATTATGGGCTGTTCATCTCAAATATTTTTATGTTTAGACGTATATGTATGATATTGTAGATATTGATTCCATTTATGTGAAGTCTTGATTCTGCTTATGTGAAATATCCAGAATAGGTAAGTGTATAGAGGCAGAAAGTAGATTCGTGATTGCCTAGGACTGGGGCTGTTGAGGGACTGTGAGCGGTCACTTCCAAGCACTGAAGAATTTTGGGGGGTGGGGGAGCGATGAAAATGTTCTAAAATTAAGTCTGGTGATGGTTGTACGGTTCTGAATACACTAAAAACCATTGAATTGTATCCTGGAAATCAGTGAATTGTATGGTGTATAAATTATATATCGATAAAGATGTTAAAAAATGAATATTTATGTATATCTGTATCTACTGCAGTACTAAACAATGCAGCCAATACATCACCATTGCAAGAGCATGTCCCTTAAAGAGAGAACAGACATGTGAGAAACAACACTTTACCTGCAGGAATGCGTGGAGATTCAGGCCTCTGAAGATTATTTTTTGTTTGTTATATTTTTGAGGAAGGATGGAGGGCTACTCAACAGTGAACTGGAGTGGGCTGGCTCACGAGAGTTGATGGTTACATTTTCAGTGCTTTGCAAGCAAATTGACATCAAATTGGTAGCTTGAAATTGGCAATAGGGGCAGTGTATTTACACCATGGAAACTGGCAAATGCTGCAAGTCAGGGCCTTTTTTCCTCCCAGAGAGCCAGTGAAACATTGACCATCATGCCACTGGCCCCATTCTGTTGTACCTTATGTCACAGGTCAGCTTTACTCCAGGCAATTGAATTAAGAGCTGAGTTTAGGAGAATTGTCTTCATGTGGGGTGGGGTGCTCGGGAGGACTGACTGTGAAATCTGCTAGGCTCACATTCCCTCCACCAGGAAGCATCTGGCTAGCTAACCTGTCTATTTAGGGTTGGGGTGCTGACCTGAAGGCCCTCCTGTTTCGGGGGAGTTAGGCTCTGTGAATAGTCTGCTAATCATCAATGACTGCTTTTGCATGGCCTTTCTGCTTTTGAGAAAGAAAAATTTGATTCTCAAATCCTGGGACCGGATTAGTTAATTAGTGCTGCTCTTGCACTGGAGGCTGCCCTGTTGGGAGCTCTGGATGAAATTTGCAACAGTAACTTGTGAAACTAAGCAACGGAATCCACTTTACTTCTCATTCATCTTCTTTAATTTATTCAATCTGATTTAGGCTTAGATATCTAAAAGCCATTTTTTTTTCAGACAGGAAATATCTCAATTATTCATATCCTTCTCATATTATGAGCTGAGCATATCGGTCCCTTGAGAAATCATTGCCACATATCTTACTGCTGTTCCATGTGTTACTTTGTCAACATCTCTGAGATTAGTAATTAGATGGTCGGGCACACCGGAAATTGTGGAAATAATAAAGGTTTTGAAAAACCTCAGGCGATACAAGTGGCTAAAGTTTAAACCCATATATAAATTCTCCTTATGCCTACATGGTTTAGATTTCTTTCACTTTTTGATTATTTTTTATTAAAAGGAAAAGTCACTGCATGATCTTAGTGTTTTAATATAGTTTACTAATATTTGGTCTGTATTTTTTCCTTTGGTAATGATCAAAATGAAATTTTAACAGGAAACTTTCCTGAGAATGGATCCTTCCCCCAAATGGAAACATTCATGTATTTCTTTTCAATAATACATATTGTAAAATTCAATCAGTACATAAAAAGCAAAAGTGATCCTGTCAACCTAAATAGGAAACAGAGAGAGAGGCTCTCTAAATGAAAAAGATTTATTTGGAAATGAGCTTTGCCGTGGGAGTACACTTGCCATAGTAAACTACGTAGGTATTCAGGGAGGTGAAGGAACATTAAGGTTTTTAGAGGAAAATGAGTAAGGTTACATAATTGTTTTGAGATAATTAGCCTTGGCTACAAAGATCAATAACAAGGGTGGTGCCAGTCCGAGGCTGGATAGGCGGTTGCTGGGTAGATGTCCTTGCAGAGGTATTTTTAATGTAAGGTTGTGAGGGCCTTTGCACAAGATTGTGGTTTTTGCAGTCATTTGTGATCATTTTTGTTATTAGGCAGACAAGCATGAGAACTCTCTCTTCATGGCCTTCTTTGGCTCTATTTGTCAGGTGTTTTTTTTTTTTTTTTAAAAAAAAACATTAGTTGGCCGGGCGCGGTGGCTCACGCTTGTAATTCCAGCACTTTGGGAGGCCGAGGGAGGCGGATCATGAAGTTAGGAGATTGAGACCAGCCTGGCCAACATGATGAAACCCTTTCTCCACTGAAATACAAAAAATTAGCTGGGTATGGTAGCGTGCGCCTGTAGTCCCAGCTACTTGGGAGACTGAGGCAGGGGAATTGCTTGAACCCGGGAGGCGGAGGTTTCAGTGAACCAAGATTGTGCCGCTGCACTCCAGCCTGGCGACAGAGCGAGACTCTGTCTCAAAAAAAAAAAAAAAAAAAAAAAAAAATTAGTGACTTTATTTTTATTTTGACAGCATTCACATCCTACGCTCCAGAGATGAGTGAGCGATACTTTTTATAAAGCTGGACTGATACCTGTGATGTAATGTGTTAAGTGCAAAAGGCAGGTTAGAGAGCAGTGTGTATAGTATGATGTGATTTACGTACAGAAAGTATACTCTCAGATATGGGAGAATTTATACCCTTGACAAAAGCATGTGTTTGTGCACATAAATGAGGAATAGACCAGTAGCCACCTTTGCCTTCCCGATAGCTGTGAGGTACTTCATTGTACATACGCACCATAATATGTGGAACCAGTCTGCTATTTGTGGATGCTCAGAAGATAGTTTTAGAATTCGAAACAGTTATGGAATGAAAATGTACAACATTCTCATTCCATATAGTAATTTGTATTAGTTTCCTATTGCTGCTGTGACAAATGACCACAAACTTAGTGGCTTAACACAACATAAAGTTATTATCTGACAGTTCTGAAGGACAGAAGTCCAAGATCTGTCTCAGTAGGCTAAAGTTAAGGTGTTGGCAGGACCTTGTTTTTCCGTAGGCTTTGGGGAGAATCTGCTTTCTTGCCCTTTCCAGTTTCTAGAGGCTGCCCGCATTCCTCGGCTCGTGGGCTCTCTCCATCCAGCAGTTACGTCACTCCAGCTTCTGCTTCCATTGTCGCATCTCCTTCTCCCACTCTCCTACCTTGCTGTTTCCCTTATAAGGGTCCCCGTGATTATGCTGGGTCCACCTGGATAACATGGGCTGATCTCCTCATCTCAGGATCCTTAGCTTAATCAAACCTGCAAAGTCCTTTTTGCCTTGTAAGGCAGTATATTCACAGGATCTGGGGATTAGGATGTGAACATCTTTGGGGAGCACTGTTTGGGGACCTTGCTGTAGGTCCTAGGGATACAAAAATGAACAGCACAGCTTTCTGCATCTCAAGAGATTGTAGCCTTGAAGGGAGTGGGAACTCATGAAAGGATGTGGGGTATTGGAAGATCTGCATTCATTGTGGCTGAGCCTCGGGTATAAGGTGGGAGGTGGCCAAAAATGAAAGTGGAGGGAAAATTGGAGCCAGACCAACACTTGCCTAGGTGAGCTCATGAAATGGGACTGTATTTTGTGGATGAGGACTTCTTGTCCTGGGGTTAGTGGAAGGCTGCCAGCTGTTCCTGTACCACCTGGCCGTGTCTGTAAAACTTTAGGCATGTGTGCATTTTTCTGTGGAGAGGGTCCATGATGATATTCATCAGATAATAATGGGGTTTATGAGCCAAAAGTTCAATGCTGCAGCTGTGGTTGATGGGATGCCTTTGGAAGACTTTAAGTAGGGAAATGACCTAATTAAAGTTGTGCCTTGGAAAACTGGCCCTGAGTGGAACTTGGGGGTATAGGAGTAGAGGCAGGGACATCCTTAGGAGGCCCCCCCAGTAATGGGAGCCAAAGATGATGGGCAGGGCAGGCAGTGGGAGCAGAGCATTGGGATTGGGTCCAAGGTAGATGGGGAGGTGGAATTGACAGAACTTGGATAACTTCATGGATGAGCAGGACAGAGGGTAATTGGCAGCATTCTGGATGGATGAAGGCCCTGTTAGTAGACCAAGGGAATATAGATGGTGAGCAGGCTTAGGGGTTATCGTGGTTTGGGAGGGAGCTGATAAATTCGGCTTTAAGGCCAGGCACAGTGGCTTACGCATATAATCTCAGCAATTTGGGAGGCTGAGGTACGAGGATTGCTTTAGTCCAAGAGTCTGAGACTAGCCTGAGCAACAGAGTGATACACTGTCTCTACAAAAAATAAAAAAAATTAGCCAGGCAGGTGTGGTGGCACATGCCTGCGGTCCCAGCTACTGGGGAGGCTAAGGTGAGAGGATCACTTGAGTGAATCTTATTACTGCACTTCAGACTGGGCAACAGAGTGAGACCCTGTCTCAAAACTCAAAGGCAGTAAATACATAAATTTGGTTTTGTACATATTCATAGCATAGATCCTGTGGGACATTCAAATGGAGGTAAATAGTATACAGTATGTGGTCATAGCAATTTCTAGAGTCCACAGGTATAGAAATTCATGAACTTTCTATATTTTCATTCTTATTTAATATCTCCACTCTGTTCCTCTTCAGTAAAGCTAAACCCTTAAAATATGCAGGACTTAGGAAGTTTTGAGGCAGAAATAGCAACAGCTAATATACTTTTTATTACTTTTATAATTTATAGGACACTTTTTATAATCCAAATCCCATCTTATCATTGCATCAGTCTGATGAGGGCTGGTGGATGAACTGTCACTGACATGAGGGTGATGATAATAATGAATAATAATTATAGATAATATATGTGAACATTCACCATGCCAGGCTAGGCTCTGAGCACTTTACATTTATTAGTTTAGTTTATCCTCACAGTAGCCCTATAAGAGTTGCTTTCATCATCCCATTTTATAGATGAGTCAGCCAAGTTCCAGAGAGGTTGAGGAGCTTACCCTGAGTCACACAGCTAGGGAGGGGTGGAGCTAGGATTTGGACTCAGATGGCTGGGTGTGGTTCTAAAGCCTGTGTCAAGCCCCTTAGGGGTGGGGCTGTGGCCCATATTCATGCTCATCAACCCCAGTTCTTGTATTCTTTCTACTCTGTGACCACTGTCTTTCGGGGTCGGGGGTGGGGGACATGGAGGAGGTTAACAATGGCATTTCATAGCCAGTGGTGGGAAGAAAGGGATCCCAGAAGAGGGGATGGGGGTATTGTCAGCAGGGAGCAGAGAGCTGTGGCATCCCTGGGGGCTGCAGCACGATGCAGCAACAGCCATATGCAGAGGAGTAGGTTTGGGGCTTGAACCCAGGGAGGTCAGTGTTCCTGTAGAGCCAGGCTGGAGAGAGAGCGGCCAGACACGGGAGAGGGAGGGCAGCACCGTGGGCGTCTGTGGCTGGATCTGAAATGGTTTGGGAAGAAGTAGCAAGTGATCCTGAGACTGCAGGAGCCAGGCGTTGGGGAGGGATGGGTCTCCTTGCTGCAGGGGCGTCTGTGCTCCTGAGAGTCGGCTTAGAATCTCAGGGCCGGCCGAACTGGCACCACTAATAGTGAGGATTCTGCCACACGACAGGACTCACAGCCTTTGGGAGCCTGAGCACTATGGGCCAGGGGCCGGTCTTTGCCTTCTTTGCTCTTCGTCTTTGCTGAGGGCCAGCTCACTGCTGGTGAGGAAGGCAGAAGGGATGCAGTCCCCAGTCCCAATCGCTGCGCTGCTGACACGGCTGGACAGGGGCACAGCGATTGTTTCCAGAGGGGGGCCTTTGAGGGCAGCCTGGCGTGCAGAGGGCAGGCCTTCCACAGGGCGGGGACTGAGTTCCCAGAGTCCTGTGAAGTCCCAGCAGCTGATAGGAAGAACGGGGCAGTGCTTGAAAGAAAAGACATGAGCCAGAATATCACAGGCTGACATTTTGTTTATGCAAGCACTTATGTGGTGTTGGTTTCAAAGTCCTTTAGAATCGGGGACTTTAATGTGAAGTAATTGGCTCTTTATGGAAAGGTTTCCAGTTACAAATGGGGAGCAGGTGATCTCAGATTCCAGCCAAACTCAGTTAAAAGGCTAAGTCTTTGGTTTTCTGAAATCGAAGCTCTGGGCTCCCATGACATGCCTTCTTTCCCCTTCCCTGCTCTTGCCCGAGCTCATTAATGAGCGTTTCTGTGTCATTTGCTACTGTTGCCCACAGCCATGGGATTCCAGCAGTTCTCAGCAAGTTCGATGAACATCACCGGTGCCGTTTTGCTTTTATTTATTGACAAGTGTGCCGATTGTGGTTTTTCAGAAGGCTGCTCTGTAGTTGTGGCTGTTGTGGTAGAGGAAGGGTAGTGTTGGGGCAAGATTGCTAGAGAGGGGGGGAGAAGCCCAAATCTTGCCCAGCCCTGCCAGTATTCCCCCACCTGGGGTCTGCCCTTTGGAAGCACAGGAGGCCATGCACTTCTAGCCGTGGCGATTGCCCAAGTCCTGTGTGAGATTCGGCAAGTTCTCCAGAGTGACCTTGAAAGAGGCATTGTGAAATTCTTAAGAGCTTGAAGTAAAAAATTAAACTCTTACTTTTTTTTTAAAGGTGCCATTTACTCTACTAGGAAGTAGAGTTGTGAAATTAAACACTGACAAGATGTTCTAAACCTACCCTGGAGGAGGTAAATTACTATTTTGAGAGAAGGAGCCACGTCTACTGAAGTTTCCATGTTTCAGTCACTATGGCTGCACAGAAAATCATCCCCAAACACAGTGCCCTAAAACAGCAGTAATCGCTTTTATTGCTCATGGTTTTGGTGGGGCAGGAATTTGGGAGCTCCTCATCTGGGTGGTTCTGGCCCACGGTCCCTCGTGGGGTTACAGTTGAAGGGTTGCTGGGGCTGAGGTCATCTCTCAGACTTCTTCCTCACATGCCTGTTGCCTGGTCAGGGAACCCTTGAACAACTGGGGGCTGGAACAGATGGGGCTGTTTGTTCATCTCTCTTCTCGTAGTCTTTCCAACTCATCCCTCCAGCATGGCGGCCTTGCAGTTGCCAGACGTCTTCAGTGATGGCTCTGGGTTCTGAAGGCACGTGTCCCAAGAGCCAACCAGGTGGGAGCTGATTTTCCTTGTGTGACGCAGCCTCAGGAGGTGTGCCGCATCACTTTTGCTCTTGGTCAGTCAAGTTGCAGTAGTCTTCCCAGGTTCAAGGGAAGGGAACCAGCCCCACTGTCAGTGACAGAATGTCGGGGTCACACTGAGAGAGATGCACGTGGAATGGGAACCACGTTGGCATAGCCATCTTCAGAAAAACAATCTGCTGCACCCCGGGATGGGGAGCTTTGTTGGAATTAACTCGTTATAACTGATGAGCTTTGGAATGAAGGTGTTAGAGAATCTTTACTAGGGATCTGGTTTCTGTCTTCCATCTGGAGACGATCAGAATTGAAAGCAAAAAGTAAAGGACATGGAGGCAGCTGGGCTCTTGACTGTTGATTCTTCTTTTCTGTGTGATGAGGGATAGAACTAGGACTGGAGAGACTCGGTACCTTGTGACCAAGTAGGGGACCTCGTGCCCAAAGTCGGAGGGAATCTCCAGGGGAAGCAGAAGCTCAGGAACACATGAGTAGGCATCAAAAGGATTTGAGTTTGCTGTGGTGAGGGACTTTGGTCCTTATAGTGCCAGCATATCCTGGTCGTGATCAAAGGACTTTCATCCAGTCCCCCGGCCCCTCCTGTTCTTTGGAAGTGAGGGGGAGCAGCCCCAGGCTCTGCTCTCACAGACGCCTCTCTGGTGAGGAAGTGGCCACGGGGCACCCTGGCTTCTTGTTTGAGTCACTCCTTGGCAGTGGCCTCTTTCATGTAGCTCATGCTGGAGGCTGTGAACCAGTGAGTCTCTCGGTGTGAGAGGTCCTTTAGGAAATGTTGTAGTTGTTCAGCAACTGAAGTGGAGAAAGGTTTGGCCTTCCAAGTGTGAACACAGGCCTATCTTGCCATATATATATATATGTGTGTGTGTGTATATATATATATGCATGCCTAGTCCCCTTTGTATATTTTTTGTTGTTGTTGTTCTTTTGTGTGTGTGTGTGTGTGTGTGTGTGACTCGGTTCTTAGAAGATCAGACATTTGTTTAAGATATATTCAGTTAACTATGTGCTTACTATGTATTCACCCATGTTATGGGGTGGAGAGGAGAAAGGGCACCAGAAAACCCATTTTTCTTTTTTTCTTTTTTTTTTTGAGATGGAGTTTCCCTCTTGTCGCCCAGGCTGTAGTGCAATGGCACGGTCTCAGCTCACTGCAACCTCTGCCTCCTGCAGAAAACCCATTTTTACAACCTCTGTGTTCTCTAAGCCCAGTGGAAGAGGAAAAGAAATGGCAGTGAAGACCCCTAAAAGTGAAGACTGGCTCTCTGGGTTCAGGAACTTGAATTTGGGGTCTGAGTGTTTGGAAGAATGTTAATGCCTATCAATGAGCAAGAGATGGGACTCTGTTGGCCCCATCACCACTGCCATCCTTCCCCTTCCAGCCCCTTGACACTGGGTCTAGTGACCTCAGAGAGAGGGATATGTGGCCACTGATGAGTGCTGATGGAAACTGTGGGCTTGTTCCGGGAAAGGGTTGTGTACCAACTGGGGACACATGGTTATAAAGCAGTCTGATGGACAACTCAGATTCTGAGTTTCGATTTTTCATTTTCTGTTCTTAGTAGTTTTCTTTCTCCTTTGAGTTGCTACTTTTGGACCATTTCTTTCTTTGGTTTGCAGGGTTTTGGTGCCTGACTCCATCTAAGTCCCTCAGCCTTAGTATCTGCAGATGCAGAAAGCGAGGTCCAGCAGGTCTTTCTGCCCTTGGCAGGGCTGGATCTGCAGATCGATCTCCCAGCAGCTGGGCCAGTGCTTGACCTGTTGGAATGGTCTCTATTCTTCCAACTGTGGTGTTCAAAAAGTTTGTTAGAATAAAACATTCTAAATGTCACTGAATGTGTCATTGGTGGATTTAGACCATTGGGTTGCTTTTTCTTCCCGTTTCAGGAGATGTAACGATTAACTGTGTGACTCATTAAACAAACAGCACACAAATACTCCAGCTCAATGAGTGTTCTTTAGTAAGTCACTTTGGGAAAATCCATACGGTGTTATCCTTTCTTAAAACATATTTTAAACTTTTCTTTTGCAGGTGCTTTTAGAAGCGGTTATATATGTGAATTATTAATAATTGAAACATAGGTTTGGTTGTCATAAGAGACCCCAAATAGTTATGGTCTAAACACATAGCTGGGTGGAAGCAGTCCAGGGCTGCTGTAATGACACATGGCATCAGAAATGCTGGTTCCTTCCTTCTGCTCTGCTTTTTCTAGAATGTTGAGTGCGTTAACATGGAGAGAAGAGGTTTCCATATTCTACATCCCATGTCTGCCATGTCACATGCCAGTTAGGGTGAAGGGAGAAGGGGGAGGAGAAAGCTTGGCTTCTCTCTGGAAGGGAATCTCTTGGAAAATACAGTTTGCACTCAGATCCCATTGGCTAGAACTTCATCTCATGGCAATTCCTGGCTGCAAGGAAGGCTGCGAATAAGATTTTTATTCTCAATACCAGGTTCCCAGATAAAAGCTGTGGTTCTGTTACTATAGAAGAAAGAGGAAATATCACAGCATAGCCAGCAGCCTCCGTTACAATGTTGGTTTTGATTATTCTCAGAAGGAGCACTTCACTGGGTGCACGTTTGGTTTGGGAATCAAACTTGAGCCAAATCTGGTGAATAAGGATGTTCAAGCACTAGGCCACACTCATGCCGGGATGCACAAGGGGTAATCATGAGTGATGAGTAGATTTTTCTAGTGTGGCTCATACATTGGTTCTGGAAGCCACAGCATCACAGAGGGGCTTCGGCGGTGCAAGGAGTGGAAGCTTTGATGGAGAAGACAACATCCTCCCAGGACAATGTCTCTGAAGGGGAGCGCTCAGATTATGCAACTTCTGGTGACAGTTTACATTTATTGAACGCCTACTCTATGCTGGCCTTCATTTGTTATGTGGGTTATCTCATTTAATCCACATAAAATCCATATGTGGTAGGCAGATACTATTACGATCTCCTTTTTATAGATGAGGAAACGGGCGTAAATTGCTGGAGACCCTAAAATGAGGAATTGGTGGAACTAGGTTTTGAACAGGAGAGTCCCTGCTCTTAGTCTTAAGTGAAAGTCTACACTCTGGATGGTGCAGCCCCAAAGTTTGCTTCTCCTACTCAGTTCCAGAAGAGGGATAGCCAAGCTTATTCCACCCCCAGGCAGGAGGGTGGAGGATTCTGCTCTGGAGAAGTTCACGCATCATGGCTGTGCTGAAGGTGGAGAAGGTGGAGACCTGGAAGCGCTTTCAAGGCAGAGCAGGTGGCATAGGTGGAGGCAGAAACAGCATCAGCTTCGGAGGAACTGGAAGTCATCTAGTTAAGTTTGGAATAGATGGTCTGTATGGGTGAGGGAGAGCCATGAGAAATTAGACCTCAGAGATGGGCAGGGGCCCAGTGTTGGAGTTTCTAGGCTGTGCCAGGGCTTGGGTTTTATTCTGTAGTGCAGTTCGGGGGTTGGGGGCGGTGGGAAAGGATTGGGGGAGATGAGATGAGAGGAAAGGCAGGCAGCAGTCGGCTGTTGTGAGCCCCATGGTGGAGGGTGGTGGTGGTTGGGATTTGGTCTCTGGGATTTAGTCTGATTAGCTATATGTGTGGTGCAGTGTCGAGGATATGATTTTTTAAACTTCCTGTATATATTTTTCTCACTACTATTCTGTCTGTTAATTTGCAGATGACAGGATCAGATCTCAGAGGGAGCTGCTTACTAATTTGGGTCAAGAAACACACATCATTAAGAAAGAGGCTTCTGTTGATCAGAGTGGGGCATATGCATTCAGCTACTTTAAAAGCAGTTTTCAGTCACAAAAATAATAGTAGCTGCAGATGTTTGGTGAGAGCTTGCCACGAGCCAGGCGGAGCTTACACGCGCTCTCTCGTTTAATGCTCTTGAGAGTGCTTTGAGGATGGTGGTGGTGTACCCGAATTTCAGATGCAGATGCTGAGGTCCGGAGAGGCTGAGGTACTGGCTTAGCCACAGGGCCAGTGAGCGGTAGAGGCAGGGTTGGAATTCAGCTCTGTAATCCCTCTGCTGTGTGCTTTCCCACTGCCTGAGTTAAAGAGAAGGGGGTAGTGGGTGTACTGTATACTCACCTTGTAGTGCACTATTGAGAATCATGGTTCCAGGGGACCATTCACACAGACCCTGATCCTCCAAGTGGCATTAGGTATGGCCAGGGATAAATGTTGATATGGTTGGGCTGTGTCCCCACCCAAATCTCATCTTGAATTGTAGCTCCCATAATCCCCAGGTGTCATGGGAGGGACCTGGTGGGAGGTAATTGAATTGTGGAGGCGTGTTTCCCTGTGCTGTTCTCATGATAGTGAATAAGTCTCATGAGATCTGATGGTTTTATAAGGGGCAGTTCACCTACACATACACTCTTGCCTGCCACCATGTAAGACGTGCCTTTGCTCCTCCTTGACCTTCTGCCATGATTGTGAGGCCTCCCCAGCCTTGTGGAACTGTGAGTCCATTAAACCTCCTTTTCTTTATGAACTACCCAGTCCCGGGTATGTCTTTACTAGCAGTGTGAGAACAGACTAATACAGATGTCTTGCAGTGGTTTGCAAACTGTGGACCCCCAAACAACAATGTAAGCTTCACAAGCTGTTTTTGTTTCCTGTGGCTGTTGTTATAAATTACCACAAATTTAGTGGCTTAAAACACCAATTTAGGCTTGGCATGGTGGTGCACTCCTGTAGTCCCAGCTCCTCAGGGGAGCTGAGGTGGGAGGATCACTTGAGCCCGGGAATTCGTGAGCTGAGATTGCGCCACTGTGCTCCAGCCTGGGTGACATAACAAGACTCTGTCTCAAAACAAAACAATCCCAACAATTTATTCTGTTACAGTTCTGGAGGCCTGAAGTCTGAGCCGACTCTTACAGGGCTAAAATTGAGATGGCAGCAGGGTTTGTTCCTTCTGGAAGCTGCAGCAGCAGAGAATCCGCCATTCCTTGCCCCTTCCAGCTTCTGGTGGTGGCCCGTATCCCCTTGCTTGTGACCACACCACTGCAGTCTCTGCTCCTTCCTGTCATGTTGCCTTCTCCTCTTCTGTCACCTAATCTTCCTCTGCCTCCCTCTCATAAAGACCCCTGAGATTATACTTTGGGTTTAGCAGATAATCCAGGATAATCTCCTTACCTCAAGTACCTTTACTGAATCACATCTGCAGAGTCCCTTTTGCCCTACAAGGTAATGTTTACAGGTCCCAGGGATTAGGACCTATATATCTTTGGGAGCCATTATCTTTCACACCCAAGAATTTATTAGAAATACAAAAATTTAAACCCCACCCTAGACCTACAGAATCAGAGACTCTGGGGCCGGGGCCAGCATTCTCTGTCTTAAGCAGTCCTCTGGGCGATTCTCATGGATCCTGAAGTTGACACTGAGCTCACACAGCTCAGCCTGTAAGTGGAAACTGTCCACTGAGCCAGGCGCTGGGAAGAGATCAGTTCAAGCCATGGACATTATAATCTCTCCACAAGGATATGAAGTGGCAACAAGAAGCAGAGGCACTTGCCGTGAGGGAGCTTGCTTTTGCTGCTCTTGGGGAAAGCTGGTCTGAGACATTTAGACCCGGAATTTATGCAAGAGGAGAGGGACACATGATCTAGATGAAAATGCCATGACACAGATGGGAGGAGGAGAGGCATGGAACAAAAATGGGAGAGGTGACATTTGACTTGGGTCCTTCAGACAAGCCTGTGCCTATAGCGCTACTGAGGATGAGCAGGCTGGCCAGGTTGGGTGCTCACCTGCCAGAGAGGCCTCGAAGCATTGTGGAGACAGCTTTCTACTGTTGAGGCTTCAGTGGTAGCTTTTGGAGCATCTGAGAGGAAACAGGTGTTGTAAAAAGGGCAGGAGTCAGATGTGGAGGGTCCTGGCTTTGCCACCCGTTAGCTGGGCAGCCGGGCGTGCTGCCTAACCTGTGGCATCTCTCTGTCCTCACCTGTGGGGTAGAGATGATGCCGTATTGCAGGGTTGGGAGAGGATGCAGGAAGATGAGGGAGGATGCAGGAGGATGCTTGCAGAGCATCTAGCATTCGTGCCGGGCATGGAACAAAATGAACACAGGCTGACAGTGCTTTCACGTGTGGCTGGAGTAGTACACTGCAGAAAGGGACCTGTGGTGCACGCATTTAGAGCACGTGACCGTGGCTCCTAGGACATCCTTATCCAGACTCCTCCCAGCACCAAATGCAGTACTTGTCCAAACAGCCTGTCAGGGCCTTCCACAAAGAGTTTATCGTCTTTGATTTTTTTGGAAGTAGCAAAACTTTGATGAGGCATTTTGCTCTGTTGGCTCCTACTGAATTCTGTCCTGCATGTTTGCCTCACTTACCAGATCACAGGCCTTGGGGTCCACCCAGCAGGCCTTGAAATATTAGGACAAACAGAAGGTGTAAGTCACAGAAGCCAGCCTGAGCTGTCTTAAGCCAAAATCGGTGTTTATCATAAGGAATCGTAAGGCTCGTTCCTATAGAAAGGGAACTCTGGCCATCATCTCCACCTATGTGCCTTTTTGCAGTTCTGTTTACTTGGTTTTTTTGTTCTTCTGGCCGCAGGGTGAAGTATGGCTGCCCGTGATAGAGGGTTGGTCACACAAAGAGATATAACAATCCTGCAGACCCAACTCAAGACTCCCACGCCAGAGAGTGTGACTTGTCCGTAGAGGGGGCCTGATCCCAGCCATGCTGTTAGCTGTGGCTGTTGGGGACTGGTGGGGTGGGCATGGAGGATACATCATACAAGGTGCCCACTGGAGTGTGCTTGGTTCCCAGAGAAATGGGATTTTTCAGCTGGGCAGGCAGCCCCGTCTGCCAGGCATGGCGCAGAGAAACCGTGATTTGGTTATTAGGTACCCAGAGATATGAAAGCATGTTGGAAAGCTCCTGGCTCTTCCTCAGTCTTTTGAAACCCATGATCTGATAAGTCCTGACAGCACTGGGTGGATTTCAGGTCAGCAGGGTCAAGTCGCTTGATAACAAATGCATAAGTCGCACCCTCTTTTCTTCCCTCCTAGGAGAAAGATAAAAGGAGAGAATAAGAATTGCTCACTTCCCAAATCCCAGCATGAACCACTATGAACCTTTCAGTCATATTTACAGCTAGTCTTTTTTTCCCCTGTGTGCATATTTTGAAATTATATGAATAATTATCTTAAGAACAGAGCATTGTAGATGAGAAGTTAGTCTCATCTTTTTAACCAGTACCCATTCTGGCTCTGCCTCCCCCATATCTGAAGGTACCCATGAACTTGGCACATATCCTTCTGGTCCTTGTATTGTCTCTTTACTTACATCTTTATGTTTGAGGAGATCACTTTTTACCCAGTTCAAAATATCTGTTTTAAAGAAGGAGAAACTATATAATATGATTGGACCTTGTTTCCAAGGGTGGCAATTGAATGAATGAAAAGTAATGAATCCATGAAAACTTACTTGAAAGACTGTATCGAATCTTGTTATTTATTCTGAATTTTGACTGCATTAAAACTCCCCTTTTTGAAATCACACAGTTCTCCAGAAAATATGCAGAACAGAGCCTTTGGGCTCCTAATCTTGTATTGGCAAAGTGCCTTCTCAAGAATGTGTGTGAGCTTTATGTACATTTGCGTAATGTGTGAATGGAAAAAAGAGGTTAAAATGATTTTTATTCTGTAGAATTTAAATGGCCTATGTATTGTGAATTATGTGAAAAATCATCATAAGTCCCTTGAACTTAGCAAATTAGCAGATGTTTCACCTGAAAAATTAAGAAGCCATAACGTTTAAAAGCCTTTGAATAGGGTTGCACGAGCTTCATCTGGACTTGCCGTAAAGGAACACTTCGCAATGGTGCTGGGCTGTGGCATGAAGCCATTGTTTTGAAACATGAATGTGGCTGCATTCATTTGATTCGTCCATCAATATAAGTTCTCCCGCAAATAAATACCCGGTAAAAATTATGCCTGCGTATGTGTGTCTGAGTTTGTTTTGTGTTGCTATAACAGAGTACTTGAGACTGGGTAACTTATAAAGAACGGAAATTTATTTGCTCGGTTCTGGTAGCTGGGAAGTGCACGATCAAGCCATGCATCTGGTGAGGGACTTCGTGCTGCATCCTCATGTGACAGAAGGCATCACATGCTTTCTCTTTCACATCTCATGAGAGAGAGAGAGTGTGAGAGCGAGCAAGCAAGAGCTGTGTGTGTGTTTTTGTGTGTGTGTGTGTGAGAGAGAGAGAGAGTGCGTGAGTGTGTGTGAGCACAAGAGGGGGCCAAACTCGTACTTTGAGAAGGAACCCACTCCCGCAGTAAAGACCGTAATCCTGCAGTGACAGCACCCATCCATTCTGAGGGCAGTGCCCGCATGACCCAAACGCCTCACGAAGGCCCCACCTCCCAACACCCTCTCATCGGAGATCAAGTCTTCAACACATGAACAATGGGGACACATTCAAACCGTTGCAAAAGGAAACTACCTTTCCTCAGAGCTGCCTTTCATTTCTGAGCTATCAGGAAATACTACTTCTGTCTCCTCCGACCCCTCTGTTAACTGACTGAGCAATATACTGAGGTCTTCAGCAGTGCCACTGGGCATGCACGCTTAGACCGTGGAGCTAATGAGGGTCCGACCGGGGTGTGTCTAATGGCCTGGTTTCTCTTGCTTCTCTCTGCCATGGACTGACTCCATGGTGGATGTCATGTGGCTAACTTCAGAAGCTGGCCATGGGTTACCATTGGGCACATTGAGAAGATGAGGCAAATCTGTACCTCCTACAGGGGGACACCTTAAAGCATGCACTGCTGATTTTTGGATAAAGAAAGGAATTGTTTCTGTTCAAAAAAGGTTTCCTTTCAAAGTAATCTCTGAGCTTCTACCTATAACATTCTTGATCTAGCCTTTTTTCTTATGCCTGTATCCAGTCCATTTGTGAGTTCTGTTAGTAATCATCCGAAATATGTCCCGAACCTGCCCCCTGTCTCTCTCTCTGCTGCTTTGACCCCCATTGTCTCTTGCCTTCCTGATTGCAGAGGCCTCCTACATGTCCTGTGTCCAGGGCCCTCCAAGCTGGCTTACGCTCCTTCTCATAACAGGCAGCATCATATTTTTTTAGTTAGAAATTAATCTTCGCACTCTCTTAAAAACCCTCTGGTGGTTGTCCATTGCATTTCAACAAAAATCTAAACTCTCCAACATGGTGTCTGGGTGCTGAATGGTCTGCCCCCCACCTGCCTCCCCACCTCATAGGAACACTTGCTGACTTATTCCCCTCTAGCCACAGCCGCCTTCCACGCTTGCCACACATGTCCAGATCTGGGCAAGGCTGGCTCCTTCCCTCATTCAGGTCAAATCACCCTGTTTCACTTTCTTCATAAACTAAATAAACATTGTGTGAAGTAATTTTCTTGTCTTTTTTGACCTTTTTTTTCCCTCAGAGACGGGGTCTTGCTGTGTTGTCCAGGCTGGAGTTCAGCAAAGCAGTCGTAGCTCATTGCGGCCTCAAACTCTTGAGCTCAAGGGACCCTCCCTCTTTAGCCTCCTTGAGACTACAGGCTCACACCACCACCCCCAGCTAATTTTTAAATTTTTTGTAGAGATGCGGTTAATCTCTCTTTATTGCCCAGGCTGGTCTCAGACACCTGGCCTCAAGTGACCTGCACCTGGCCCTTTGTTGACTTAAAATATTTGTCTGCCTTCACTTGAATGTAAGCTCCCTGAGGACAGGGCAAGGACATGTCTTTCTCTTTCACCATGGCATCTGCAGAGCCTAGAACAAACAGTAGGCACTTGGTGAATATTTGTGGAGCGGGGAGGCTAACGTGCCAGCAGGAGATGGTACATCCCGGTGAGGAACAAGGAGGTCGCTGCCATCCACACTTAATCATGAGAGGACCTGGGCAGTGCACACCCAGAGCCGCTGCAGTCACTCTATGCTTTAGCCTGAGGGATCCCACCATGGTCTGTGCTAAGCATGAGGGAAGCAGGAAACCCTGAGTCTTCCTGGACTCTCAGACTTTAAACCCTGTTTTCCTAATTCTTTTTGAAGTACAGTTGTATGCTGCATAATGATGTTTGGGTCCGCTGCATATATGACGGTGGTCCTATAGATTAAAATGGAGCTGAAAAACTTCTCTTGCTTAGTGACATTGGTAAAGTCAAGTTGCAATGCATTACCTTTCCTATGTTTAGATGTGTTTAGATACACAAATACCATTGTGTTACAGTTGCCTACAGTGTTCAGTCTAGTGACATGCTGTAGGTTCGTAGCCTAGGAGCAGTAGGCCGTACCTCGTAGTCTAGGTGTGCAGTAGGCTATCCCGTCCAGGTCTGTGTACGTACACTCGGCGATGTTTGCACAATGATACAATTCACCTCATGATGCATTTCTCAGAATGTATCCCTGTTGTTAAGAGACACATGACTGTATTTGAGTTTTTTTGCAAAGCACATGCTTCATACAAAATTATGTTTTGGGCTGGATGCAGTGGCTCACCCCTGTAATTCCAGCACTTTGGGAGGCCGAGGAGGGCGGATCACAAAGTCAGGTGATCGAGACCATCCTGGCTAACATGGTGAAACCCCATGTCTACTAAAAATACACAAAATTAGCCAGGCGTTGTGGCACATGCCTGTAGTCCCAGCTACTTAGGAGGCTGAGGCAGAAGAATTGCTTGAACCCGGGAGGCAGAGGTTGCAGTGAGCCAAGATCACACCACTGCACTCCAGCCTCGGCAACAGAGCGAGACTCGGTCTCAGGAAAAAAAAAAAAAAAAAAAAAAAATTATGTTTTATAGAAAAATAACTGATTTGTATGTTACCTGTTGGTTTAGAATATGCATTCCACTTTTTCTCCCTGAGTATGACAACTGGGCAGTAGGCTCTGCTTTGCTCGTACCAATACTCACAACAAGGCCAGGATCTGTGCTCCGAAAACTCATGAAAAATATTTAATTTTTTGTATTATACATTGACCACCTGTCTACCTAGTGCTGCTGGGAGAGTTTGTCATTTAAACAAAACTTCACAGTGGCCTTTCATGTTGCTTTTGTTCTCTAAAACGAGTAGAATCCTGAATTGAGGGCTAGGTTTTTGTGACCTTTGAGCTGTTAAATTGGAACAGTGTATGTTACTACATTTTTCTTAGCTGCATTCTTTCTGCAACTTCTACGGCCTTTCTGGATGTTGCTTCATGTTCTCGTAGGCTTTGACCTATCCATGGTGGGAGGTTTCTGAAGTCTACAGGAATCTGCAAGTGGATAGCTCTGACCAGCCTGACGATCAACAAAAGTAGCAATAAAATAGTCGATTCTCATTTCTTCCTGCTATAGCTATTTCTCTGTAAAGCAAATGTTTGTTTGTTTATTTCTTTGTCTTTTTTTTCAACTTTTAAGTTCAGGGGGTATGTGTGTCAGTTTGTTACATGAGTAAATTGCGTGTCGCTGAGATTTGGCGTACAAGTGATCCCATCACCCAAGTAATGAGCACAGCACCCAGTAGGTAGTTTGTCAGCCCTCACCTTCCTCCCGCCCACCCCCTCTAGTGACCTCCACTGTCCGTTGGTCCCATCTTTTTTTTTTTTTTTGGCGGGGGTGGACGGAGTTTCACTCTTGTTGCCCAGGCTGGAGTGCAGTGGCATGATCTCAATGCACTGCAACCTTCGCCTCCCAGGTACAAGTGATTCTCCTGTCTCAGCCTCCCAAGTTGCTCAGGTTACAGAGATGTGCCACCACGCCTGGCTAATTTTTTATATTTAGTAGAGATGGGGTTTCACCATGTTAGTCAGGCTGGTCGCGAACTCCTGACCTCAGGCGATTCATGTGCCTCTGCCTCCCAAAGTGCTGGGATTACAGGCATGCGCCACCATACTCGGCCTGTTGTTCCCATCTTTATGTTCATGAGTACTCAATGTTTAGCTCCCACTTATAAGTGAGAACATGTGGTGTTTGGTTTTCTGTTCCTGGGTTACTTCATTTAGAATAATGGTCTCTAACTATATGCATATTGCTGTAAAGGAGGTGATTTTCTTCTTTTCTATGGCTGTGTGATACTTCATGGTATATACACAACTTGCTAAGACTGAGTCAGGAAGAAATTGAAATCCTGAGCAGACCAATACTGAGTTCTGAAATTGAGTCAATAATAAAAAAACCTACCAACCAAAAAGAGCTCTGGACCAGATGGATTCACAGCTGAATTCTACCAGATGTACGAAGAAGAGCTTGTACCAATCCTACTAACTAAAACTATTCCGAAAAATTGAGGAGGAAGGATTTCTCCCTAACTCTTTCTATGAAGTCGGCATCACTCTGATACCGAAATCTGGCAAAGACACAACGAAAAAAGTTCTTGCAGGCCAATATCCCTTATTAACATAGATGCAAAAATCCTCAGCAAAATACTAGGAAATTGAATCCAGCAACACATCAAGAAGTTAATCCACCATGATCAAGTAGGCTTCATTCCTGGGATACAGGGCTGGTTCAAACTATGCAAATCAATAAATGTGATTTACCACGCAAGAAGAATTAAAAACAAAAAGCATATGATCATCTCAATAGACAAAGTAAAAGCTTTTTATAAAATTGAACATCCCTTCATGATAAAAACCCTCAACAAACAAGGCACCGAAGGGATCGATCTCAAAATAATAAGAGCCGTCTATGACACACCCACAGCCAGCGTCATACTGAATGGGCAAAGGCTACAACCATTCCCCTTGAGAACTGGAACAAGACAAGGATGTCTAGTCTCACCAATCCTATTCAACAGAGCCCTCAATGACCTCGCCAGAGCAGTCAGGCAAGAGAAAGAAATAGAAGGCATTCAAATAGGAAAAGAAGAAGTCAGATTCTCTCTCTTCATTGATGATATGATTCTATACAAATGTTTATTTAAAAATAAATCTTTCAAGTTTGATCTGTATCATCACCTATAATCTTGCTGCTTCAACAGTATTATTTAAATTTTTTGCTTATTTAATTGAAGATACAATTTTTTAAGTAAAAATTGTTCATGTGTATGCAACAGAGAAGGATAAAAAGTTAAAATATAAAGGTTCCAAGTTCCTTTTTATGTGTTAATGAGTTGAAATGTATACTTCCAGATGTTTTTGTACACATACGTATACATACTAAAGCATATATAATGTAGTGCAGTTTTTTAAATACAAAAATGTGGTCCTACTGTGCATATTGCCCTCTACCTTCCTTTTTTTCACTCATTGTATATCATGGACATTTTTACATGCCATAATATACAGACCTACATCTTTCTTTTTTTTTCTTTTTTTTTGAGACAGGGTCTCACTCTGTTGCCCAGGCTGGATTGCAGTGGTGTGATTATGGCTCACTGCACCCTCAGCCTCTTGGCCTCAAGAGAACTCCCACCTCAGCCACCCAAGTAGCTGGGACTACAGGCCTTCGCTACCATGCCTGGCTAATTTTTTGTAGAGACAAGGGTTCACTACATTGCCCAGGTTGGTCTCAAATTCCTGAGATCAAGCAATCCACCTGCTTCAGCCTCCCAAAGTTCTGGAATACAAGCATGAGTCGCCATGCTCAGCCTACAGTATTCTTTATTATGGCTGCATAATGTTCTATAGAGATACCTTATGTTATTTTACCGATTCCAATACTGATTGACACTTAAATGGTTTCAAAGTTTTGGTTGTTAAAATATGCATCCATATTTTAATGTAATTTCACTGTACTTACAAGTTTAAAATCAATATAAACATTTATCCATGTGTCTATCTTATTAAGATTGATATCTTTCAACCAAGAATGCACCTAAACATTACCAAATTGTTATGCTCTTAAATGTGTCTTTTTCTCTGCTATAGAGAGTGCTTCAGTGGGCTCCGTTGCACTATTGTTTGAAAAGGGATTATAAACATTTCCAATGCATTAGCACTTTGAGGGTGTATTGGTCGCTGATATCAGTCACAGGCGCCAGGACATGGGAGGGATGGAGGGGAGCATGAGGATTCCTCAAGTTTTGTTTGATCATTAGTTGACACTGAACATTTCCAGTGTTTGTTTTTGTTTTGTGTAAATTGTGTGAATCTCTTTGCTCATTTATCTCTTGATGCCTTGATTTTTTAGTGAGTTTGAAAATTTTATATATTATGGGTATCATACTTTGTTGTATTTTGTATGAATATTTCCTTTAGCCTCTTTGCCTATTATTTTGTTGCACACAGTTTTTTACTGTGATGGACCCAAATGTGTTAAACTTTTTGATATGTTGCAGGTCTGAGGATTATGTCTCCAGTGTTCTGACATTCAATTCTTTCTTCAATTTCAGTTTTTCCCCACTACTAATAAATGGATATATAATGATTTCTTGGTAGTCAAAATGATTCTTCAGCACCAGGGAAGATTTTAGCCATGAGCCATCAGCTGTGGTAATACCCTGGGGAAGTATTTACTTCTGGTTGAAGCGAATCATTTACATCCCATATTAGCAAGGGCTAAATGGATATAAGAAATATTACAGTTTAATACTGTTGGCAGGAAGCAAGTTCTTAGCAGCAGGAATCATAGTACCCATTTCAAAAAGCCTATTATAATTAGAAGCAACAACACTTACACAGATTGAGGAGTTACCAGTCTGTGTGGAGTTATCGCTTCCTTTCACATCTTTGTGTATACAATTCAAATAGAAATGTAAATACAACAATCTTTCATTGTTGCCAGCTGGATGATGGTTCTTTTTCCATATCCTTAGTATGTATCTTTCCTACTCATCAGGTAGTGATAGGGACAGGAGGTAGGGAAATTCTGGGCAGAAGAGGGTGGGTCCCCAGCAACCATCCCATCCTCAAGCCTGGAACTGTGGCCCAAGGTAAGAGCATGCATTCCTGTTTTCCCGCTCAAATGTTCCCTTTTCCAAAACCACCCATAGCCCGTCCCACACCCCCATCCTGTGCCCATAAAAACCCCAGGTTCCACACAGCAGAGAAGAGAAGAGGAGAAGCAGTGGGATGCCAGAGACTATGGTTAGACGTTCGAGAGAAGCAGCTTGACTTCAGAGGGATGGCTTGATGGTGTTGCTTCAGAGAGGAGTCCAACTGGGGATGGCCAGACTCCTGGGGAAGATTATCTTCCTGCTCCATCCCTTTTTCAGTTGTCCTTCCTGCTGAGAGCCACTTTCATCGCCCGGACAATCTCCCACATTGACCATCTCTGATTTGTTTGTGTGACCTCATTCCTTCTGGATGCTGGACAAGAATTCAGGTGCAGGTGCAAAAGGCTGTCATGCTGACCCTCCACTGAGCTGTTAACACTTAAGCCATCTGTGGACGGCACTGAAAGAGCACTGACTGTAGCACACCTTCTGGGGCTTCAGGAGTTGTGGGCACCCTCCTAGATGCTGCCACGGGGCCACACAGAGTTTTGCTCTTGCCAGCATCCAAAAGCGCTTGCCCTGGCTCCTGCACCCACTTACCCATGCTCCCCACTCTGCAAGGGGTGGAACACAGTGGGACTGAGTGAGTGGGGTCTGCCCCTGCTGGCAACGAAGCGGCCAGCTAGCTCTAGCACCCATGCACTCCAGTTCCCACCTGTGCAGGAGTAAGGGAAAGTTTCCTGCTTCAGTAGATTTTCCAAATGCTCAAAACTGGTGGTGGGTGATGTGGTTTTGATCTGTCAGCTATTTTCTTAGTATCTGAGGGGTGTAGGGAATGTAAATCCCTCTATCAGTTGTGACCTAGTCTATAACGTCCACAATTTATATTGAGCCTTATTGCTTAATGTACAGTGCGACAGATTGAGGGTCCAGATGCAAACCCCACTGTCCATGAGTACTCAGGAAGTTTTGGAGAAGATCCTGTCAGTGATTTTGGAGGTTGGTAGCACATTCAGAGACCATTTGCTTCCAGGCACTTTTGAGAGATGGGGGATGCTGGGGGAAACTAAGAGTCTTCCTCTTTAAATTTTATAAAAAGGTCCAGACTATTTCTTTTGTGATTGGTTTCCTTTTTGCCATAAATGTTCCTTCTATGTCAGTTTTCTTTTTAATGTTTAATAAATGTAGTTCCTAGACATTTTGACTAATGAACTGGAAGATAATAATCATATAAACAATTTGGGCTGGAAGCTCAAATAGAGGATATTGGGACTCTTCCTTTTGTAAATGAGGAAACTGAGGCATGCAGAGATTGAATGACTTGGCCAAGGCACACGGCTGATGATTGGCAGGTCTGGATTTCCTGAGCCTGTATTCCTGTTACTTCTTAAGCTGGGGGCTTGGCATATGGTGCCCTTTGTCAGTGTTGATAGTGTATTCTGAGAAACTGGAAGAAGGGACCCACATTGGGAGTGAACTTCGGCTGACTTGCCTCTTACCAATTACACAACTCCAGGTGGATGCAGAGTGTGAGGATGAATAGTTTATGAATATGACTTATCCTGTGGTCTCCTGGGATTGTTTCTTGTATGCCTTCATCATGAGTCCAACCACAATGGGTTCACATGCCTGACCCCCTTATTGTCCCAGGATTTGTATTTAGTTTAAAAACACAGAATGGCCCAGACATGGTGGCTCATGCCTGTAATCTCAGCACTTTGGGAGGCTGAGGCAGGTAGATCACTTGAGGTCAGGAGTTCAAGATCAACCTGGCCAATATGATGAAACCCCATCTCTACTAATAATACAAAAATTAGCCAGGCGTGGTGGTGCACACCTATAATCCCAGCTACTTGGGAGGCTGAGGCACAAGAGTCACTTGAACCCAGGAGGTGGAGGTTGCAGTGAGCCGAGATTGTGCCACTGCAGTCTGAGTGACAGAGTGAAATTATGCCTCTAAATAAGTAAGTAAATAAATAAATAAATAAAAGCATAGAATGAGGGTTGACGCTGAAAAGAAGCAAACCAACAACTAAAAAGGCCATCTAGGCCAAGCACAGTGGCTCATGCCTGTAATCCCAGCACTTTGGGAGGCTGAGGCGGGTGGATCACCTGAAGTCAGGAGTGTGAGACCAGCTTGGCCAACATGGTGAAACGCTGTCTCTACTAAAAATAAAAAATTCAGCCAGATGTGGTAGCGGGCACCTGTAATCCCAGCTACTCAGGAGGCTGAGGCAGAAGAATCCTTTGAACCTGGGAGGTGGAGGTTGCAGTGAGCTGAGTTCGTACCATTGCACTCTAGCCTGGGTGACAGAGTGAGACTGTGTTAAAAAAAAAAAAAAAAAAAAAAAAACCATTCCGTAAGTTACACATTGAGATTATGTTTGCATGTTAATCCTCAGATACTGTAAGTGAATAAATGTCTTCTACAAGGAAATCATAATATTAAGAGTAAAGTTTATCTTTAAAAATTTTTACTTTCTAACTTAGCATAGAGTAAAATCAACTTTGTTTTTTAGTGTATACAGTACTATGACTTTTAACAATTGTAAGATTTGTGTTAACTACCACCATAATCAGAATACAGCACAATTTTATTATCCCTCAAAAGTCACTTTATATATACCCCCAACACCTAAAGCCTGGCAACCACTGATCTGTTCTTGCCACTATAGTTTTGTCTTTTTGGGGATGTCGTATAATGGAATTGTATAGTATGTAACCTTTTGAGATTGTCTTCTTTAACTCAGCTTAATGCCTTTGAGATTCATCCAAATTGTATATATCAATAGTTAGTTCCTGTTTATTCTTGCATAGCAATCCATTATATAGATACACCACAGTTTGTTTATTTGTTCTTTTATTGAGGGACATTTGAGTTGGTTCCAGTTTTTGGTAATTATGACCAGAGATGCCATAAATATTTGCATACAGGTCTTGTGTTAACATAAGTTTTCTCTTTTTTGGACCAGATGTTGGCAAACTTTTTCTGTAAAGGGCCAGATAGTAAATATCTTTGGCCTTGCTGACCATGTAGTCTCTGTTACAGCTATTCCACTCTGCTCTTATAGCACAAATGTAGCCATAAACAATACATCAATTAAAAGGACACTGGCGCAGTGCAGCTGCTGCTGGATTTGGCCTGAGGACATAGGTTGAACCCTGTTCAAGGGTAAATACTTAGGTGTAGGATTGCTGGGTCATATGGCATGTGTATGTTTAAATTTATAAGAAATTGTCAGACTGTTTTTCAAGACTGGTTATACCATTTTGTACTCCTACTAGCAATGTGTAAGAGTTCTGGTTCCTCTACATTCTTGTAAGCATTTGGTATAAGCAGCATTTTTAACTTACGCTATTCTAACAGGTATGTAGTAGTATCTCATGGTTTTAGTTTGCATTTCCCTAATGGGTACTGACGTCAAATACCTTTTCATGTGCTTGTTTGCCATTTGTATATCTTTTTTAGTAATGTGGCTTTTCAAGTCTTTTAACCATTTTTCAAAATTGTGTTGTTTACTTACAGTTGAGTTTTGACAGTTTTTAATGCAGTCTGGATACATGACCTTTGTTGGATATGTGATTTGAAAATATTATCTCCCAATGGGTAGTTTGTTGTTTTCATTCTCTTTATAACATCTTTTTTGCAGAAAAATGTTTTTCATTTTGATGCAGTCAGTTGATCAATTTTTTCTTTTATGGAGCATGCTTTTAGTGTCATGTCTAAAAACTCTTTGCCTAACTTCAGATCCCAAAGGATTTCTCCTATGTTTTTTCTAAAATTTTGATAGTTTTATGTTTTATACTTAGATTTATCTATTTTGAATTAATTTTTGATGTATGAGGTATAGATTACAACTAATTATGATGTATATAGATTGTGACTTATTTTTTACATATGAATGTTTGGTTGTTCTAACATTATTTGTTGAAGAGACCACCTTTTAAAATTGAATCACATTAATATCTGTGAAAGAAATCATATGGCCATATTTCTGTGGGTCTGTTTTTGGACTCTGTTCTGATCTACTTGTTTTTCTTTTGCTAATACCACATGGTCTTAATTACTGTAGCTTTCTAGTAAGTCTTCAAATTGGGTAGTGTATTCCTTTAATATTTTTCTTTTTCAAAATTGTTTTAGTTGTTCTAGTTCCTTTGCCTTTCCCTAAGAATTTTAGAATCAGCTTGTCTATATCTAGAAAATCTTTCTGGAATTCAATGGCCTTTTCTTAAATCTATAGATAAATTTACAGAGATGTACATCTTTACTCTGTTTAGTCTTTCAATTCTTGAATATAGTATGTCTCTCCATTTATTTAGAACTTCTTTAACTTCTTTCAGCATACTGTTACTGCACACATTTTATTAGATTTACCTGCATTTAATGTTTTGGAACTATTGTAAATGCTTTATAAAACTTATTTCCAATTATACATTTTCAATGTATAAAAATATGGCTGATTTTAGTGTGTTTATCTTATACCCTGCATACTTGATAACTTTATTTATTAGTCCTAGGAGTTTCTTTTTTACTTTTTTGAAGATTTCTTGAGATATTCTGTTTTGAAAATCGTATCATCTGCAAATAAGGACAGTTTTATTTCTTCCTTTCCAATTTATATGCCTTTTATTTCTTCTTCTTACATTACTGTACTGGCTAAGACTTTTAATGTAATGTTGAATAGGAATGGTGAGAATGAACATTCTTATCAGCTCCCAGAAGTCTTCTATTTGTAGTTTCCTAAGAGTTTTTTTTTTTTTTTACATGAATGAATATTGAATTTTGACAATTGTCAATTGATGTGATCATGTATTTTTAATTGTTTATACTCTTAATATGTTAGGTTGTGTTAGTTGATTTCTGAGTACTGAACCAGCCTTGCATTCCTAGGATAAACTCACTTCGTTTATGGTATATTATTGTTTCCTATATTTTGCTGAATTCTTTTTACTAATATTTTGTTGAGGATTTTTGCATCATACTCATGAAGAATATTGGTCTGTAGTTTTCTCTTTTTATACTTTCTTTGGTTTTGGTATCAGGATAATGTTGGCCTCATAAAATAACTTAAGAAATATGACCTCTTCTTATATTTTCCAGAAGACTTTATGTGGAATTGGAGTTATTTCTTTAAATTCTCGGTAGAATTTGCTAGTAAAACTACCTGGGCCTGGAGATTTGTTCTCCAGAGAAGGACTGTAAATTATGAATTCTATTTCTATAACAGTTAGAGTACTATTCCATTTATCTTTTTCATCTTGAGTAAGTTTTGGTAGTTTAGGGAGGAATTGATCAGTTTCATCTAAATTGAAATATTCAGGTACATAAAGTTGTTGTTGTATTACTTATTCTTTTAATGTCTGTGGGGTCTAGTGATGTCTCCTCTTTCAGTTCTGATATTAGTAATTTGTGTCTTCTCTCTTTTTGTGTCAGCATTGCTAGAGGTTTACATATTTCTTTTTCAAATTATCAGCTTTTTGTTTCATTGATTTTGCCTTTGTAATGTTTTCAATTTCAATTTCTGATCTCTTTATTATTTCTCTACTTCTGCTTGCCATGCTTATTCTTTGTTCATCTCTTTTTTTGTAGGGTAGAAACTAAGATTATTGCTTTGATACCTGCCTTCTTTAAAAATATAAACATTTAATGATCTAACATCCTTTGAAGCACTGCTTTGTCTGCATCCTACAAATTTTGATATGCTGTATTTTCATTTTTGTTGCATTTGTAATGTTTTCAAATTCTTTTTTGAAGCATCCTCTTTAAGTCAAGGATTATTTATAATTGCGTGGTTTGATTTCTAAATGTTTAAAGATTTTCTTGTCATCTTTCTATTGTTGATTGCTAATTTCATCCCATTATAGTCAGGGGATACACTTCATGTTTTATGCACCAGGATATGGTTTATCCTAGTGAATGTTCCATGTACTCTTGAAACACGTGTATTCTACTGTTATGGCGTACGGTATTGTGTAAATTTCAATTAGTTCCAGTTGGATACTGGTGTTGTTCAATTCTTCCACATCTTCGCTGATTTTCTTACTAGTTCTATCTGTTTAAGAAAGTAGTTTTGAAGTCTCCAACTATGATTGTGGATTGGTGGCTGGTCACAGTGGCTCACGCCTGTAATGCCAGCACTGTGGGAGGCCAAGGCAGGTGGATCACCTGAGGTTAGGAGTTTGAGACCAAGCTGGTTAACATGATGAAATCCCGTCTCTACTAAAAAATACAAAAATTAGCTGGGCATGATGGTGCATGCCTGTAATCCCAGCTTCTCAGGAGGCTGAGACAGGAGAATTGCTTGAACCCGGGAGGCGGAGGTTGGTTGCAGTGAACTGAGATCACACCACTGTACTCCAGCCTGGGCGACAGAGCGAGACTCCATTTCAGGGAAAAAAAAAAATCGTGTATTGGTCTTAATAACCAATCTTTTTCTTTTTTCAGTTCTTTTTTTCATGTGTTTTGAAGCTCGTTTAGTATGTTATGTTTTCTTGATGAATCGACCCTTCACCATTATGTAATGTCTCTCTGTATCCTTGATAGTTGTTTTTGCTCTGAAATCTACGTTGTCTGATATTAATATATCCGTTCTAGCTTGTTTTTGATTCATGTTGACATGCTATATCTTTTTACATTTGGCTTTTAACCTATTTATATAATTATGTTTGAGGTGAGTAGTCTGTAGATAGCACATAATTGGCTTGTTTGAAAAATGCAATCCTTATAACCTCTGTTTTTTAACTGGTGCATTTAGAGCATCTGTATTTAATATAATTATTGATGTGCTTTTCTTTAGATATACCATTTAATTATCAATTTTTCTTTGTCTTTTCTTGACCTTTTTGAATTATTTGAACGTGTTTTAGTATTCCATTTTAATTTAATTACTGTGCTTTTGACTATGTCTATGTATATATATTTTTAGTGGCTCCTCTGCCAGATATATGTATTGCACATGTTTTCTCCCTCCGTCTGTTGCTTGACTTTTTATTTCCTTAACCATGCCTTTCTGAACAGAAGTTAAAAGTTTAATTTCTCTGAATAGTATTGCTTTCTATGCTATTTTAAGAAATCTTTTTCTATGCTCAGTCTGCAAAGATATTTTCTCATGTTTTCTTCTAGAAGTTTTATCGTTTTAGCTTTTATGTTCATGCCCACAATCAGTTTCTAGTTACTATTTGTATATGGTGTGAGGTGGGAATCAGAGTCCGTTTTTTCTTACAGTTGACTATTCAGTTATTCCACCACCACTTTTTAAAAAGATTTTCTTTTGGTTCTTGAAATACCTTGGCATCTTTGTTGAAAATCAATTGGCCATATATGTGTGGGCCTGTTTCTGCATTTTATGTTGTTTGCGATTGTTTATTTGACTACCCTTATATCAATTTTGATTGCTACTGAAATTTTGTGTTCATGGCAATTCCCTTTTGTTTTTCTAGTTATGTTTTATTTCCAACTACATCTTTATTCATTTTCTCAAGAATGCTTTGAACCTTTCTTTTTGCTGTTTGTAGTACGCTTACACACATGCTTGCTGTGTGTCGTATTGCTCAGCTGAACATGGACAGCTTTATCTACAACTATTCTTTGTTTTAAGAAAGTAAAACTGATTTCTTCATGTTACCTTTCCTGTCTTAAATGAGACCTGTTTGCCTTCCTCTCTGAGCTGCAGTTTGAAGACCTTGAGGATTATACGTAAGTTTTCTATGATCTGTAGGTGTGTGGTAGGTAAAGGGGTCTGGGGATGGAGCTTGGCTGAGTCTGGGTGTAGCCTGTTTTGAGAGACCTGGGCTGTGCTTTCTTTTCTGAGATTTGGTTAAAGGCCTTAAACCAGGGTTTGTCTCCCTGAGATGTGTCTTTTTCCATGGGTTGGAGGCTAGTCTCAGTCTTGAAGCATTTCCCCGGTTCATAGAGAACTGCCCAAAGAACTCTTAACAGTTTTGATGGCCTCTGCTGGAGTCTAGAGATACTGCAGCAATGGTACCAATGCCATTTTGCTTGAGCTTTCTAGGCTATTATCCATTTCCTCATCTTGCTTTCCTTGAAATTGGAGTGTATTAGTGAGAATTTTCAGTACATTGTCATCTTCTGCAGGTTAGGCACACTGCAAGAGCTATTTTTTTTCTTTTTTGGGGTTGATGGGTAAAGTTTTTATCTACTTCCTTTTTCTTTTTTCTGGGGGCGGGGTCCAGGGAAGAAGGCTGTATTTTTCATCAGTTTGTTAGGAAGTAATGAAGTGGGGAGGGACCCTGGTCCTTGTGCTCTGCCATCTTTAACACAGATGTTGCACAGCATGGCTCATCACTTCCTTTTCTGCCTTTTATAATTTTACCCTCTGATTTTGTATGTCATATCCCATAGTATTGACTTGAGTTTTAACCTTTTCCCAAGTACTGATTGCAGAACTAGTACTTTAAAAATTAGGACTTTGTTACCAGGAAATAGAAATGGCAGTAAAGAGAACCAAAGTCTTAGATAAACTATACTCTGGGGAAACCGGGGTTTATTTTTAAGGAAAATTGAATTGTAAGTGCTCATTGTGTCTAGGAAAGAAGTGAATAAGAAGATAATTTAATATCTGAAAGAAGCGGCTGGCTGAATTTAATGCTATTACTGACCTGACAATAAAGGAATGAGCTAAAGAAGAAACATTAATGTCTTCCTTTCCTGGGAGACGTGGGGCATATTCAGAAAAAATATTTTAATTTCATTGTCAACAGTGGTTTGAAAAGTATCTAATATGCTGGGCCTCGGAAAGAGTGGTATGTCATCTTTTGTATTGCTGCTTGTTTCTGTGGCATTTTCTAGATCTTTATTTCTGATTTAGCAGACGGTTTGCTATAGCTAGACAAAAGAGTCCTCCATGGATAAGGTTACACAAAAACAGCACATTTAGACGACAGCCTGTGTCAGTGACATTTTGCTGTGAGCCTCTTTGTTAGAAGCTTCTCTTACTGCAGAAACACCATTGGGGATTAGTGGCTCACAGCATCTCCAATGGAAGCAAAAGCTACCAGAAAATGGGAAATGGAACCAGAAACCACAAATGAAAGAGACCGTGGCAGTACTACACAATGAGGTAATTTTCAGATGGTCAGAATCTCTCAGCAGCCATGATGATGAGGCACTTGGGGCCAGTTGCCCTGAGATTTTGCCATATATCTGTTATCTCCTTTGTCTCTTCTTCAATATTCTGCGTTCTTCACTTAAACCTTCTCTTTAGCTTATGAATGCCAAACAGTCTTCCTGTCCTGTGAAAAATCCACTCTGATTTTACTGCTTTCCTTCACTCCTGTGTTGATTCTGCTCAGTGCCAGCTTGGTTGAATGCAGCTTCAGTCTTGCTTCCTTTGGTGTTTTTTCAGATTGTGTTGATAGATGACTGTGGGTCCAGGTGTCAGATCATCCTCTTCTTTCTTAAATGTTGGTGAACCGAGAGAGAAGTGGCTCTTGGCGATCTGTACCGCTCTCTCCCTGGGTGGCCTTGTCCCATCCCAGGCTTCAGCCTCACCTCTGTGGGTGGTGCCTAAATCTCTGTTCCCATTCCTGTCCCTTCTGAGTTCCATGGCACATTTTCAGCCACTGTTAAAAACATCTACCTGGTTGTCTCATAAACATCTCAAGGTCACCGCATGCACCATGGAGCTCACCTTCGTTCAATTCAGCATCTCCCATGGTGAGGGTGTTGTTTTGGCACCCGCGTCCTCCTGACATCTCAGGCTTGGAAACACTGTTGGAGCCTTTTGTTCTCCCCTCTCCTTTCCTCACTGTCCTACCCACCCACTCTGCTCCCTGTTCCTGTCCCCATACCATTGGTCACTAACAATTAATTTCCCCTCTGCGGTTTCTCCTGCATTGGTCCTAAATCCCTTTCCTTGTATTCTCTCCATTACCGCTGCCTTTATTCAGGTTCTCTTGCCAGCACATTACTAGCGCCTCCTAAATGGTCTTTCTCCATCATCTCCCTTCCTTTAATCCTCTTGACTCTTCTGTCCAGATTTCCCCCCTTGACACAGATGTCTCTGATCCTGCCAGCCTCCTTTTCTTGACTTTCCTACTCATTCAGGAGCTTTCAATGATGCATACCCTTTGATTGACATCTTCCACTTCCACTAGGATTTATCTTGCAGATTTACGCAGATGTGTGTGCAAAAAGTCTGACACACAGTTTGCTGACATGTTTACTGTCATGTTTTGTAACGGCAAAAGTGGGTAATAACCTGTATGTCCATCAACAGGGCACTGCTTAAATAAATTACAGTAGAGTAATACGATGCGTAGAATATCCTGTGGCTATTAATAATAATGAGGTATGTGTCTATTTGCTGATATGGAACAAGCTCCAAAGTACATTGGTAAATTTTTTAAAAGGTGAGAGGCAAAACAGTGTATATATTAATACATCTCTATTTGTGTTAAAAAAGCAGGATGAATATTCGCCAAATATTTTTGGAAGATTACTTAACCCTGTTCTGTGCAGTTTACTTTTTTAAGCCATGCACAGTAAGTCCCACTTAACATTGTTGATTGGTTCTTGGAAACTGACCTTACCAATTTTACCATAGGCTCATTAATATAAGCAAGAGCTAAGTTCCTAAAGGCATATTTCTTATTACAAACACATCATCAAACTTCCAAATAAAGACCCAAAACACTTCTAATATTAAACATTGAAATAAATGTGAGCTGCACATACATTTAAGAAAGTTTAAGAAAAAACCAGTAAGAGAATTATTTACCCAGTTTTTGGTGAATTGGTGAGTGATGGTGGTTGTGGTGGTGGTGGGTTCATTCAAGGAATAAATGTTTGCAAAGCAAAAATCATCAGGAGCACCTCCTACCACTAAGCAGCTCAAAAACAATCACAAGTAGGGTGGACTCACTGAGCACACTCAGCCTACATCGGATATTGTTGTGAATTAGTAATGATTACAGTAGATTTGATGAATTTTTATTATTTATTCATTCATTTATTGATTCACTCATTTTTTCACCCCATTTATTCTAGTTCTAGGTTGAGGGGGGCAGCACAGGATGCCAGGCAGGAACTAGTCCTGGACGGGATGCCGTCCCATCTCAGGGCACACTCAGGCACACCCACACTCACTCATATAGTATGAGTGGGGACCATGTAGACTTGGCAGTTCACCTCACATGCACAGCTTTGGGGTGTGGGAGGAAACTGGAGTCTCCAGAGGAAACCCATGCAGACATGGGGAGAACGTGCCAACTCCACACAGACCGTGGCCCTGGCGGGGAATTGGGTGATTTTTCTCAACGTTTTGTAATCGCCCAACAGTTCACCTTGCCTGCTGCCTAGACAGAGCCAATTTATCAAGAGAGAGGAACTGCAATAGAGAAAGAGTAATTCAGTCAGAGCTAGCTGTGCGGGAGACTGGAGTTTTATTATTACTCAAATCAGTCTTTCCAAGCATTCGGGGATCAGAGTTTTTGAGGATAATGTGGTGAGTGGGGGGACCAGTGAGTCAGAAGTGCTGGATGGTTGGGTCAGAGATGAAATCATAGGGAGTTTAAGCTGTCCTTTTCCCTGAGTCAGTTCCTGGGTGGGGACAACAAGACCAGATGAGCCAGTTTATTGATTTGGATGGTACCAGCTGATCCGTCAAGTGCAGGGTCTACAAACTATATCAAGCACTGCTCTTAGGTTTATCGTGGTAATATTATCCCCAGGAGCAATTTGGAAAGGGTCAGAATCTTGTAGCCTCCAGCTGCATGACTCCTAAATCATAATTTCTAATCTTTTGGCTAATTTGTTAGTCCTACAAAGGCAGTCTAATCCCCAGGCAAGAAGGAGGTTTGTTTTGGGAAAGGGCTGTTGTGGTCTTTGTTTTAAACTATAAACTATAAACTAAGCTCCTCCCAAAGTTAGTTCACCCTATGCCCAGGAATGAACAAGGACAGCTTGGAGGTTAGAAGCCAGATGAAGTTGGTTAGGTCAGGTCTCTTTCACTGTCTCGGTTATAATTTTGCAGTGGCGGTTTCAAGATAATGAAGTGACATTGAACAAAAGATGCTATATAGGAGCTGCTGTACGTTTATGGTTTCCCTAAAGAAACCTTGGCAAGTAAATACATTAACAAAACCTTGCAGGGACTTCTTGTGGGCTGTAGAAACAAGTCTGGATTTCTGAAGCAGCTCTCCATTAAAGCCCCTTTAGATCTGGTGCCTGTGCCTGGTCTTGGCCAGCCAGCCTGAGCCCAGTGACGAAAGGCACAGATTTCTGATCACTGATGTGGTGTGGTGGGCACAGCCCTGACAATGCGCTTAGTGCTAGACCAGGTCCTGGCAGACCCTTGATCCACATGTCCTCGTGTTAGTGACTGGATTGCAGAGACAATGCAGAGAGCTCCATCGGGGGAAGGGAAAGGGAGGGTGGCCAGGATGGGGGTAGCAGAGTTGCATGAGGCAGGAGAGGAAGAGCCAGCTAGCAGCCACATACCTTCTGATATGGAGGGTTTGGGGGATTTTAACAACCAGCAGGACCATTCTGTTGTCTCCCCCATGAGTGTCAACCCCGAATGTCGTTCATGGGGTCTCTGCTTGCTGATTTGAATATGTGCCCGCACCCACATGGTCTGTTCCACTTGGAACACTCTTTCCCAATCCCTGCTTTTGCCGATCTTGCCCCTGCTTCAAGGCTGGCTGAGATCCCCTGTTCATTTTTCCTTGCTCCTGGCTACAAGTACTCACCCTCTCCTCTCTGAAGCTGGGAGGCCTTTATCTGTGTCTGGGTTTCCATATTTCTCTCTTTCTACATGGGTTTATTGGTTTTTTCCTTGTCTTATCTCACCTGTTAAAGACTTTAATGACATTCTGATAAGACCAGAGTCATTTGTCTTTGTGTCTCCTCTATTCTAGTGAAGGCATTTTCCAGGACTCTGGCAGTATCAAATGCTTGTTTTGGTCCCTCTAGTGTAATACTTGTTAGTCCAAGGATCTTAGAAGATTTTGTCACTCCGAGATACCTCAGATGGTAACTCTACTGATGATTGATGGAAAAGGGATAGAGGACGAATTGCTATTCCTTTAGCAAAGGAAGTAGGAGATATTTTAAGGGGGCAATCTTGGAGTTGGGTGGGAGCCTGAGGGGGTGGCTCAGGGATGCACAGAGCCAACAGATAGAAGAGCTCTCTACTGAGCACTGGGAACAAGTCCCTGCCACCAGGAAATAAGGTTGTAGTATTCATGTTCTCCAATCAGCACAGAAAGCTCAGCAAGGAGTCAGAGACTGTAATTCTCTCAATTTTCAATGTAGATGGATTTTCATAAATGTTTTTACTTAACGTGTTTCTTTAACTCTCTTATTCTTTTCCATGAGAACTTTTCATATTTTTAAGCCAGTCTCACTGTCTTTCCTCCTGTCCCCTTTTCCATCACCAGCAATGACACATTACACATGTGAAACCAGTTGTCACACCTGAGATTCTTCTGGCTGAGATTCTTTAAAATTTGATCTCACTTGTTCAATATATGTTTTTTCATCTCTCTTTTACCCTTTTCTCTAAACTTAGCAGCTATTCTAGTTAGGGGTTGAAGAAAATTTGCCTTGCTTGGCATTATTACATCTTTTATTACAGAGGTTAGCAAACTACGGCCTACAGGCCAACCACTGCCTGTTTCTGTAAATAAAGTTTTATTGAGATTTGTTTACATAATTGCTGTGCAAGGGTAGAGTTGAGTAGTTCTGATGAAGACTACGTGCACCCAAAGCCTAAAATATCTACTGTCTGGTTCTTTTCAGAAAGAGTTGGTGGATTCCTGTCGCATTGCGTTAAATTGTCATCCCACTTCTTCTCCCCTCCACCTTAATCCTGTTTTCTCCTTGGCTGGTTCCTCTATCGTGTTCATGCCATGACATATCCAATCATTCAGCCAAAAGCACTAGCTGGAGATGCGCAGCTCTGTCCTTCTCACCCAGTCACTGCCTTGTGGTCCTCCAGTCTGGGTGAGGGTGGAGGAGGAGCTGGTCTTGAATTATTGTTCATGGGACCAGGCACTAAGTTAAGTGCTTTACATGCTCCACCTCTCTACAGCTTACATGGAGAGAATGGAATTATCCTCATTTTATTGATGGAAATGAGGCACAGAGCAGCTTTGTAACTTGTCCCCTGTCTCGTAATCGGCAGGTGCCAAAGCCTGGCTGTGAACCGAGTCTGTCTGACTCCAGAGAGCAGCCCATTTCCTCCTCTGCTGTGCTACTGCCTCATCAAAACCAAGCCTGGCCTGGAGGCACGCAGGCTTTTGTTCATGCCCCATCTTACTTGATCTTTCTGTCATACTTGAACTTTCACTGCCTATGTTTGTGTTCTCTACTTCTTCTACCTAGAGAAAGATAAATTCCTTAGAGACTTCATTTTCTCATCCTTCCTCTTACTTTTGCATCTTAAACCAGATACACACACACACACACACACACACACACACATATATGAGAGACAGAGTTTCGCTCTTGTGGCCCAGGTTAAAGTGCAGTGACATGATCTCTGCTCACGGCAGCCTCCGCCTCCTGGGTTCAAGTGATTCTCCCACCTCAGCCTCCCGAGTCGCTAGGATTGCAGGCTTACACCGTCACGCCCGGTTAATTTTTGTATTTTTAGTAGAGACAAGATTTTTCCATGTTGGCCAGTCTGGTCTTGAACTCCTAACCTCAAGTGATCCACCTGCCTTGGCCTCCCAAAGTGCTGGGATTACAGGCGTGAGCCACTGCACCTGGCCTAAACCAGGCATATTTTAAGACTGTTCTTATTCACTCTTTTCTTCTATAGGGATCTAAGCTACGGTTAGATCTTGAAGTGCCATATTTGTACGGAATCTGTAGTCTGCTTTTCTTTGTGAACTAAATTGTGGTCCTGATCTTTTGCCAAAGCTCCCATCTTTCTAATTTTTTATGGAACTTGTATTGAGTATCTGCATGACATTAAAAATTCCTGTTCTTCCCTAGGATTAGTTCTTCCTCTGGTCTCAGGGTTTCTGCTCATGGCACCATGATTCTTCCAGTCACTAAGATTTGGAAGACAATGATTACATTTCCTCCTATCCTCCTCCCTCACCTCCCAACCACTCGTGTCTCTGTCATCTCGTGTATTTGTCCTGGACTGTCCTATTCCTGCCACTCCAACCCCAGGCCAGCATTTGCGGTACCTTTTGCTTAGACCAGTATAATAGCCTCTTTCTGTCTTTAGTGCTCCAGGCCAGGAATGACAGACTGCCTTGTGGTACTCTCTCCTTTTAACCAGATTGTGCCTCAGGAATCTTCTTCTATGGTCTGAATGTATCCCTCCAAAATTCATGTTGAAACCTAATCTCCATTGTGTTGGTATTAAGAACATAGGGCCTTTTGGGGCATGATAAAGACATGAGGATTTGCTACCATGAGTGGGGTCCATGCCCTTATAGAAGAGGTTGAAGGCAGCTCCCCTCTCCTTCCATCCTCTGAGGACACAGCAACAAGGTGCCACCTGTGAAGCAAAGAGCAGGTCCTCATCAGATACCACATCTGCTGCACCTTGATCAGGGACACCCCCGCCTCCAGAATTGTGAATAAGAAATTTCTATTATTTAAGTTACCCAGTCTAAGGTACGTTGTTATAGCAGCTCAAATGGACTGAGACACCTTCTTGACATAGTCAGTGATGGCACTGCAGTCCATCCCATCTCTGATTTATTTATTTTATGTAGTTATGGTTGAAATAATTTTCCTCATTTAAATCACTTATCTGCTTGAAAGCCCAGTTGTGAACAAATTACTAACCGATATCCAGAGAGGCACACAAAGCCTTCCCTTGTATGGCCTCTGGTTTTTCTTGCTAGCTCATTGCCTGCTGTGTGTTCCCTGAGTCCCAGGCAACTGGGCAAGTCAGTGGTCCTAATCTGTGGTTCCTTGCTTCCCACCTTCATGGTATTATCATTGCTTTCTAGAATGCTTTTGCCATCCTGCAAAGCCCTTTTCAAGGGCTGTTTCCTCCAGGTGTCTCTGATTTCCAGACAAATGTGAATTTTCTCCCTTTTGAGCCTCCATATGGCTTTGTTGGAAATTTTCTTATGGAACTTAGCTCCTACGTGTGCTGTGGTGACTGATGAACTTGTCGTGCTGTCTCTTCGTGGCACCACGCATTCACTAAAGCAGGATCTCTTCTCTGCCTAAATAATGTTTAAGATGCCTAAGAATGCTTCATCAATATTTGTTGAGTTATTCTGAAAGGAATTATAGGAGAAAAGTCATATGGTTGGCCGTGAAATGCAACAGGCTTCTTATTCAAGTATTCCTAATATACTGTTGATCAAGTGGTGCTCAGTTCTTCAAAATATGCCTTTGGTAACATTTATTTTGAGCTAAAATATTGTTGTCTTTGGCCAAGGCCCAGCACTTACCAATTCCGTATGATGGAACGTGAAGAACTCAGAAATAGCTCCCACGGCATGTAATACCATCTTGGCCACTAACTCAGTGCTCTGGCGTTGGACTTGCCCCTTGGCCTTTCTGGGCTTTAGTTTTCTCATCTGTAAAGTGGGCCTGGATAAATACGCTTTCCAGCAGAGCAGCAGTACCTGCCGGGGACGTCTGGCAATGTCTTGAAGTAGTCACTACTTCTTGGGGTTGGTGTGCTACTAGGCCAAGAATGCTGCTAGACCTGCTAATTGCACAGGATGGCCCCCCAGCAAAGAATGTTTAAAAATGTCATTAGAGTAGAAAAACAAAACAGAAAAAGAAAAAAAAAGTCATTAGTGTGAGATTGAGGAACCCTAAAGTTGAGCTTAAAACTGAAGGTTTATAAGCAACATAGCAAGAAATTAACAAGCTGTGTTTATCTAGGACCCTTCCCAACTGCCTGCGAATGTCGGAACTGCCATGTCCCCCTTGACATATTCTAGCCACCCCAGTCCAAGATCTGTAAACCTCGTTTGAGCCTGCTTTTTCCTTTTTATTAGAAGCATTAGAAGGTCCTTCTGTACACCTGGAATGCCTTTAATTCATTCCTTTTAGGTTCTTGTTTGTACTTTGTTGCCAGTTTTTCCTTTTTAAACCAATTTTTTTCTTTCTCAAGTGTTTGACACTTAGCTGAATGAGGCTGTCAAAATGTTTTACTTCTCCATTAGCATAGCCTGTCTTAGCTCAGTATTTTGTGTGTGTTTGTGGTGGTTTTTTGTTTAATCTGCTGAGCCACAGATTAACAGCCAGAACTCCCCCTCTGTCCCTCACACATCTCCCATACAAAACACAGATATTGCAAAATCAGTTTCAAAAAGCATCCTAGACGTTTTGCAGTGCTGAAGAGGAACTGGAGGTGGTGTGCTTCTGATGGAAGGTTGCCATGGCAACTATGTGGAGATAACTCAACCTGGGTAGGGAGGGAGGGGCCCATGGGAGAGGACCTGGCTGTCAGACCCCTGTTCAGCCCCTCAGCAACATCTGATTTCTCACCACAGTCTTGGGATTGGCATTTGACTCTCCAAGAGCGCAGGGGATGCGCCTGTGTCAAGACGGCCGGGCCCATGTCTAGGCTGTTTGCTCAGGGCTTTCTTTCCCATTCTAGCATCGGGGGCTTTTCCCTCTCGCCCTGCTTCTCTTATTCTCTGCACAGCGCTGCATTGGATATGAGGGGCCTAATAAGGGAAATTCAGATACACGAAGACATCACTGATTTGAAAATGCTGGAAATAAAAGGAGTATTATTTAGAGTTTTTTTTTTTTTTTTTTTTTTCTTTTTGGAAACAAGCTACAGCTTCGAAATAGGCTTATTGCGTGGCGCTGGTACCAATGATCCCTTCCACTTCTGAGAAACCTATCCTGTCCTAGAAACTTATCATGTGTTGTCTTGTTGGGTTCTTGTGTATATTTTCATGTGTAAAATTATTATTCCTATTATACGGTTGCAAAAAATGAGGATGAGGGAGATTAGGTGCTTGCCTAAGATCACACAGCTAGTAAGTGACAGGAAGGAAGCCCAGATTGTTACTCAGTTAGGCACCATGAACAGTCCTGACACATAGGAGGCACGTGGTGAGCATGTTGCGTGAATGGATTCAGTTGCTTCTGGTGAGGCCCTCAGAGGGCCTATGGATACTGATATTGATATATAATTCATCATGTCCTCTAATTAAAAGAGCACCTCCTAGGTGCTTAGATGTAGCTGTTCCCATTAGTTTATACATTTATCTGGAATACCTGATGGACACTACTCAGTTTGTCCATCAACTCTTTTCTTTACACACAGAGATGTCAGCTAGGAGCTAGCCCCCTTGAAATCACAAATTCTGAATTGATACTCTCTTTTATTAATGAGGCTATACTCCTGTGTGAAACCTGTGCATATAACTCCAATTAATACACTAACGGAATGTTATTAGAGAAC
This sequence comes from Macaca mulatta, assembly GCF_049350105.2. Taxonomy (NCBI): domain Eukaryota; kingdom Metazoa; phylum Chordata; class Mammalia; order Primates; family Cercopithecidae; genus Macaca; species Macaca mulatta. Next base: position 26,240,903 of record NC_133417.1, on the reverse strand, counting down.
TTGATAGAGTGATAGTGAAGTTTATTTAGAAAAGTAAATATGCAAAAGTAGCCTAGAGTTTGGGCAGAGATTGGAGAGGGGGAAATAGTATAATCAGAATTACCATGAAGTGTAAATTGAAGATGTTAAATTAAAACAGAATGGTACAAGGGCTGATCAGTGAAAGAAAATAGAAAAACCAGAAATAGTCCCCCACTGTATCTATACAAACTAGCCATGTGATAAGGCAGATCTTCTAATCTACAAAAATTATATCGTTAATATATTAATACTGTTACATGCTTGTTATATCAGAAACACAGTATATCTGAAAGTTCAAAGTAAAAATCACATCTTTTCATCCTGTAATCTCACTCTTGAGAAGAAACGATTAATATTTTTTTTGAGGTGTATTACAAATACACCTACAGATATGCACACTTTTGAGAGCGAGGCGACATAGTGCATTGGTTAAGAACGTTGGCACTGAGACAAGACAGTCTGGTTTCAAAACCTGCCTGTATGATCTTGGATCCATTACTTAACCTGTCTGTGCCACAATTTTCTTATCTTTAAAAGAGTGGTGATAATAGTACTTACAGGGGTTTTGTGAGGATCAAATGAGATAATACATGTGAAACACTTAGGTAAGACCTGGCACATCATGAATGTTCAATCTAAGATAGCTTTTTAAGATGTAAGGTCATATTTGGCAACCAACTGATCATTTAACAGTATATTGTAGACATCTATGATGAGCATATGCTCATACACACATGTTTGTTTTATTTCCTTCAATGGCTATACCCTGTGCCATGATATCAATTAAACAAAATTCCTCATTGATGGTGTGTTGGGGGTCCCCAAGGCTACCCTCCAGGCTTGAGGATTTGTTAGAAGGACCCAAAAGACTCAGAAAAGCTGTTATATTCATGGTTTATTGCAATGAAATAATACAGATTAAAATCAGCAAAGGGAGATGGCACATATCACATGGGGTGTGTCAAGAGAAACCAGGTGCAAGCTTCCACTTGAATGCCCAGTGACATCACACGGATGTCCTTAATCCTCCCAGCAATGATGTGTGACAACACATGCAAAGTGCTGCTAGGCAGGCTCACCTGAGCCTTGGTATCTAGGATTTTATTGTGGTTCAGTTATGTAGGCAGATAGTGCTTCTATGACTGGCTTCAGCTAATCACACTCCAGTCCCTCAGAGCAGAACTAGGTGTCAATCATATATCCCATTGTTGGCATGAACTGGTGAAACCGGGACTGCATGAGCCACGGGCTCGGGCATATGAAAGTGCTCTTATCGGAGAGACTATTCCAAAGGCTCAGAGTTCATATCCTAGTCTCTGGCCAAGGGCCAGCCTTGAAAGAAGGTCTTTCTTTGGGATTGTGCAGGGTTTGAGCAATCCGGCTCTGCTGAAGTAACCCATCCTGCACAGATAGGCATGTAGGAATTTTGTGTTATTTTGCTATTGTGAACAATACTTCAAGAAGTAGTTATATATATTTTGTCTTGTGAATTTCTCTGAGAGTTTCTATAGATAGATTCATGAAATTTAAATTGACTGAAATATTCTTATAGACTTCAACTTTGACAGTTTTTGTAATATTGTCCCCAAGAAGGTTGCTCTCACATTTCCATCGAGAAAATCAGAATTGACATTTCCCCACATTGTTTCAATTATATGCAATAAACCTGTTATCATTTCTAATCTGATAGAATGACATCTTGTTAATTTAGTTTGGAATTCATTGTAATTGTATAGTTTATACATTTTTATATGCGTACTGGCTATTTCTATTTCTTCTTTGACTTGAAGATCATCATTTCACATTTGAAAAATAGAAGGATTTAATAAACGGTATTGGGACAATTGATTTCTTTGAAAAAGTATATTGTATTCTGTTTCTCCCCATATACACTAAAATACATTTCATAGGAATAACTTTTTCTGTAAAGGACCAGGCAGGACATATTTTAGTCACTGTGGGTTATATACTGTCTCTGTTGCATATCCATATATCTTTTTTTCTTTCCCAAATAGCTCATGGATCAAATAAAAATCTGTGGTAGGCCGTAGTTTGCTAATTGTCTCTTTAAATTATTAAATGTAAAAAATAAGTCATCTGTTTCTATATGGTTGTTAACTGATTTTAGTATGAGAGTGTTCTGTATTAAATAAAACTCAAATATATATAAGTTTTCTATTAATATTTGCAGTTCAATGTTCTCTTATATCCCAGTTTAGGCTAGTAAGCAATAAAGGAAGTCAACATAAGGCAAGATATGTACCAAAGTGAAAAGCCTGGTAATTAAATATTTTTTATAAAGATTCAACTATTTAGTCCCAAACATCCATAAATAAAATGCAAAAAGAAAATGAGGAACTTGATATTTCTAAAGTACATGTATAAGGGATGAAATTAAAAAGTATAACACTCTTAAAGACAGGTATCTTTCAAATGCATAGGACGAAATACCCTACTATAACAGAGACATAGGCAAAAGACATGAGCAGAGAATTTCAAAGGAAGGAATACAGGTTACCAGTAAGTATAATGTATAGTATACTCATCACTGCAAAGAAAAGAAATACAAATTTAACATTAAGCTAGCATTTCCTATTGAATTGGCAATGCTTTTTAAAAAAGTATAATATTCTGTGTTGGCAAGAGTGGCGTGAAATGGGCTCTCTTAAACGCTGCTGGCAAGTATGTAAGTAAAGTCTTTCCAGAAGGCAGTTTGGAAGCATTTCTCAAGAGCCTTAAACGTGTGCTCAGATCCTTAGATCTGAAAATAACTATAGGAATATTTAAATATTGACACAGCATAGTTTTCTATGTCAGCATTATTAATGAGAGCAAAATATTTAGAAACAACCTAACAGAAGCAATAGGAGAATGTTTGACTTACCCGTAAGCTGGAACACGAAGCATCTATTAACATTCATGTTTCTGAAGAATGTTTTATGAATATTTGTGATAGGCTGAATAATTCAACTCCCCATCACGCCCCGATGATGTCCATGCCATCATCCGCAGAACTTGTGGATATATTGCCTTTCATGGCAAAAGGAACTTTGCAGGTGGGATCAAGTTAAAGATATTGAGATGGAGAGATTATGCTGGATTATCCGGATGGGCCCAATGCAACCACAAAGCTCCTTTAAGAGAGTGGCAGGAGGGTCAAGGTCGATGAGGTGATATAATGACAGAGCAGAGGACAGAGCGACATGGGGCTAACAGCCAAAGAATGTGGGCAGCCTTAAAAGCTGGAAAAGGAGCCTGGGCATGGAGGCTCATGCCTGTAATCCCAGCACTTTGGGAGGTCGAGGCAGGCAGATCACCTGAGGTCAGGAGTTTGAGACCGGCCTGGCCAACATAGCGAAACACTGTCTCTACTAAAAATACAAAAATTAGCTGGGCATGGTGGCACACACCTGTAATGCCAGCTACTCGGAAGGCTAAGGCAGGAGAATCCCTTGAACCCAGGGGGTGGAGGTTGCAGTGAGCCGAGATCGCGCCATTATACTCCAGCCTGCGCAACAGAGCAAGACTCTGTGTCAAAAAAAAAAAAAAAAAAAAAAAAAAAAAAAAAAGCTGGAAAAGTAAAGGGAACAGAGAGACAATTATGGACTTCTGATGTCCGACTCTAAACTAATAAGTCTGTGTTGTTTTCAGCCACTAAATTTGTGGTAATTTGTTATCGCGGCAGTGGGAAACGTGGACTCTGGGGCTAGCTCACACACTGTCAGTGGGTTGGGGAGACGGTATCACAGTGGGGTGGTTGGTGGGGTGAGGAGCTGCCCCTGCGGCTGACTCTCTGAGAAGCTGTTGACCCTGTCTGCCAAAAGGACAGATTTGCCAGATTGTAAATGCTTAGGCTTAATTTTGTCCTGTGTCATAGTCCCCTTTGTACCTTTTGTGTCACTATTCAGGAATAACATATGCAGTGCTGTATCTTTTCAATAGGTGATATTTTCAGCCAGTCAGGACCGATTTGGGTTTTGAGCTAAACTCAGAATCAGCAAGGCCACATCTCATATAAAGGAAAAGAAGGAAGTGAGAATCACAGGTATCTCTGCTTCAAGCCTCCTGATATCCCCAAACGCCTCTTTGCCTATTGTACGCCCGGACTCTGACTCAGAACTGCATAGGACTTGTTTTCACAAATCCACTCCTCTCGCTGATGGAAAGCAATATATATGTGTGTGCGTCACGGTTCCATTATGAAATGGCTCCATGTAGTTCTACGCAGAAAAAAGGCCAGTGACTGACTAGGTGGTGGGGTTAGGGGATAATACTCTTTGGTTTAGTTTACTTTGGCAATCCATGTGTATTGACTTCTTAGAACAGAGCAGTGCTTTTTATTTTAAAAGAAAGAGGAGAAATTTATTTTTTTTGAGAGGCGTTAGTTATTAAACTTTTTATTATAATTAATGGTAGTGGACACAAACTTTTTCTTTCTCTGTTTTTTGTGCAGTATGTACATTCTCTCTTTCTCTGTCTTTCCCTTTCTCTCTAACTCAGATAAGCATGTACCCACATATATAGCATATACACAACAATATTTGCATCAATTAAGTAAAGAATAAGTTCAGAGTTAATTTGTTAAAATGCAGTATGCTAGGCATTCAGCATACATACACTAAGTAACTACAGGTAGTATGAAAAGGGTTCATTGTGGACATTTTGAAGATAAATTTTTATTATTTTTGAATTTTTTATTTTTATTTTTTGAGACAGAGTCTCACTCTGTCACCCAGACTGGAGTGCAATGGTGAGATCTCAGCCGACAGCAACCTCTGCCTCCTTGGGTTCAAGTAATTTTCCTGCCTCAGCCTCCTGAGTAGCTAAGATTATAGACTTATGCCGCCATGCCTGGCTAATTTTTGTATTTTTAGTAGAGACGGGGTTTCACCATATTCCCTAGGCTGGTCTTGAACTCCTGGCCTCAAGTGATCCGCCTACCTCAGCCTCCCAAAGTGCTGAGATTACAGGCATGAGCCACTCCACCTAGCTGTTAATTTTGAAATTTAAAAAATTTTTATTTTAAGTTCAGGGTACAAGTGCAGGTTTGTTCCATAGGTGACCTGTGTCGTGGGGGTTGTTGTACAGATTATTTCATCACCCAGGTATTAAGCCTAGTACCCATTAGTTGTTTTTCCTGATCCTCTCCCTCCTCCCACCCTCCACCCTCCGATAGGCCCTAGTGTGTGTTATTCCCCTCTTTGTGTCCATGTGTTCTCATCCTTTAGCTCCCACTTATAAGTGAGAACATGCGGTATCTGATTTTCTGTACCTGTGTTAGTTTGCTAAGGATAATGGCCTCCTGCTCCATCCATGTCCCTGCAGAGGACATGACCTCGTGAAAGATGAGAAATTTCTACGTGTGTTTGATGCTTTTTTCTACATAACTCTACTACCTGATCACAGTTTTCAGCAATGAGCAGTCCTTCAGCATTAGCAGAATACAGCAGAATATTTATTTCTAGACCTGCCTTTATGTGCTGGCCCCAGATTACAGAGGAGGGGCTGGTGATGCCTGGGAGGTCTGAGCATTCATGAAAATTATTATAGACGAGGGATGGCCTGCCATCTTCAACCAGTGACTTCCTTATTTTAATGTCCGGATAGTGATTAAGAAACTCCAGTTCTGGGGCAAAATGTTTCTGTGGCTTCACTGGTGAGAACAAGTAGTCATCTTACTCATCAATGATCTTACATAGTCTTCTTAAATGGTTTTCTCTTTATTGTAAAAGTACAGTGTGGAGTAATGCGAAGAACACTGAATTCAGGGTCAGAGGCTAGAATTCTTACTAGTAGGTTGTTGCTAACGGAACTTGTAAGATTTGTTTCACTTCTTTGTGCCCCATATACTTATATCCCTTTTTTCTTTTTAAGGTGGAGTTTCACTCTTATTGCCCAGGCTGGAGTGCAATGGCGTTATCTTGGCTCACTGTAACCTCCGCCTCCCGGTTTCAAGTGATTCTCCTGCCTCAGCCTCCTGAGTAGCTGGGATTATAGGCACCTGCCATCACGCCCGGCTAATTTTGTATTTTTAGTAGAGATGGAGTTTCTCCATGTTGGTCAAGCTGGTCTCAAACTCCCGACCTCATATGATCCACCCGTCTTGGCCTCCCAAAGTGCTGGGATTACAGGCGTGAGACACCACGGCCGGCCCCTTATATCCCTTTTAGTAAAGTAGGGCGGTTTGGACATTGTGAACTTTCTGGTTTTTCCCGTGTCTAATATTCTAAAATTCTTAGTAGACTCTAGTACTTGGGTGTGAGTGTTACTCAACAAAATGTAAATGGAAGTCTTAAGACTAACTCAAGTATAAGATTGGGTATGTGGACTCAGGTGAGTGGCTGCCATCAGAATTTGTCTGAGGTCTGCAAGAAAAAAACCCCACATATATACAAAGCCAGTGTTGATGAGAAAATGATGTTTCTGTTCCTTTTCTTTTTTTTCCCCCCTCTATTTTCACCAACATCAGAAACGTTTAGAAGGGAGAGATAGAAAATGCATGGGAGGAAAGACTTGGTGCTGTCCACTGAAAATCCTTAGGAAAATGATGGTGCTTGGGTCAGAGATGAGAGAATATTGTTTGCTTATTTGTGTATTTTTGACACTTTCTCTCTGCTTTTGCCCTCCTCTTTTTTCCTACTATCTTCCTATGGTAAGAAGTGGAGATTTTTGAAATCCTGCCTCTACTGAAAATACAAAAAATTAGCTGAGTGTGGTGGTGGACGCCTGTAATTCCAGCAACTCAGGAGGCTGAGGCAGGAGAATTACTTGAACCCAGGAGGCAGAGGTTGCAGTGAGCTGAGATCATGTCACTCCACTCCAGTCTGGGCAACAAGAGCAAAACTGCGACTCAAAAAAAAAAAAAGTGGAGATTTTATTTAATATTAGCTAGGTGAATTCAATGAAAATATCCACAGTGACCATTTAGCAAGCAGTTGGCTGGTAGTTGCTCAGGATTTGAGAAAACAACTTGACTTAATTGAAATCATCAGACACTATAATTTACATAGACCTGTCTGTGCTGCACTTGTAATTTTCTTAAGTAAGTGGAATTAGGAGAGGCCAGTATCATTTGCCCAGTGGAGAATAACCAGACCTCTTGTTGTCTTATGCACACTGAAGCCAAATGCTTCAGTATCACTCAGTTTCACCAGAATATGTTAGTGATGCAAAGACACGGCCTTTGCTGTAACTTAACAAAAAATTCTTGGCATGTTTCGTTACAGCAGTTAGCATCCTTCCTGTACAGGAGTGAAGCCACTGACCCCCTGCCGTGGAGGCAATGGAGAGATGAGCAGCAACATATTTGCTGAATTTATTCGAGCTATGATTTTTAAAATTATAATTCATGTATTATAAATTTGCCAGTTGTAGAATTTATAAACTTGTGTATCACCATTATTCCACTGTAAAACATTTCATCACCCCCAAAATCTCCCGGATGTCCATTTGTGTTCAGTCTCTATTCTGAACTTCAAGTAAGCACCGATTTGCTTTCGGTTTCTGTAGGGTTTGCCTTTTACGGAAATTTCATATAAATCGAACCACGCAATACAGTCTTTTGTGTTTTGCTTTTTTCAATTAGCATAATGAAATTTCAGTGAGCATAATGAATTTCATTCATGTTGTGGGAAGTATCAGTAGCTTGTTCTTCTTATTTGTTGAATAGTACTCCATTGTGCAGATATACCATATTGGGTTTATTTTGTTGATAGACAAATATTTTGTTTTTATTTTATTTTGGTTTATTTTGTTGATAGACAAATAGATTGCTTTCAGCTTTGGGCTGTTATGTGTAATGTTGCTATGAATATTTGCATACAAGGCTTTGCATGGATGTAGTTTCATTTCTCTTGGATAAATACTTAGCAGTGGAATTTCTGGGTTAAAGGGTAAGTCTTACATTTAACCTTTTTAGAAACTGTCAAACTGGTTTCCAAAGTGGCTGTACCATTTTACATTCCCATCAGCATCGTACAGCATTCCAGTTCTTCCATACCATATGCTAACATTTGTTATTGTCTGATTATAGCCATGTTAATGAGTATTGTAGTAGAATCTTGTTTTAATTTGTATTTCCCTAATGACTAATATTATTAAGCATCTTTTCATGTGCTTATTAGCCATGTATGATTTCTTCTTTGGTTAAATATATACTCAAATCATTAGCCTGTTTTTAAAATTGAGTTGTCTTACTCCTTTGATTGAATGATATGAGGAATATATACTCTGGATGCAAGTAGTTTATCAGAAATATGATTCGCAAATATTTTTCCCAGTATGTAGCTTGTCTTTTCATTTTCTTCAAGATGTTTTTTGAAGCACAGAAGATTTTATTTTGATGATGTTCAGTTATCAACTTTTTCCTTTGTGGATTGTGTTTTTGGTGTTGTATCTGGGAAATCTTGGCCCTTAATCCAAGGTCATAATGATTTTCTCCTCTTTTCCTCTATGAGTTTTATAGTTTTAGCTCTTACATTTAGTGCTGTTACCCATTTTTGTCAATTCTTGTATATTATATGAGGTAAGGGTTTAAGTTCAATTTTCTTTCTTTGTATATGGGTATTCAGTTGTCTCAGCACCACGCATCTTATTGAAAAGACCAAGCTTCCTCTGTATTAAATTGCATTCAACTTTATTAAAAATTAATTCATCATAAATGAAAGATTTTTCCTCCTTGCACTCTCAACTCTATTTCATTTATACATATTGCTATCTTTATAACAGTGCCACTTTTTTTTTTTTGATTCCTGTAGTTTTATAGTGTTGAAATTAGGTAGTGTAGATCCTCTAACTTTGTGTTTCTTTCTAACAATTGTTTTTGACTGTTTTGGATCCCTGGCATTTCCATATAAGTTTTAGGATCAGCCTGTCAGTTTCTATAAAAATAAATAAATAAATAAGTAAACCTGCTGGGATTTAATAGTGTATGTATTATATCTATAGATCAATTTGGGGATTAATGCCATGTTACTGGATGTAAAGAATTTCTCTCCTATTTAGATCTTTACTTTCAGTAATGTTTATAGTTTCTAGTGTATGAGTCTTACACTTTTATTAATTTTGCATGTAAGTGTTTTATTCTTTTTGAAACCATAGTGCATGGGATTGTTAATTTCATTTTTGGATTGTTCATTGCCGGTATGTAGAAATACAATTAATATTTGTATATTGATCTTGTGTCCTGCAACCCTACTAAACTTGTTTTTCACTTTAGTAGTTTTTTGTAGATTCCTTAGGATCATGATATCTGTAAATAAAGACAGTTTTTCTCCCTTTTCAATCTGGGTGCCTTTAATTGCTTTTTCTTACCATATTACATTGGCTAGAACCTCCAGTGCAGTGTTGAATAGGTATGGCAAGAGCATTTATCCTTGCTTAGTATCTGCTTTGGGGGAAACTAGTTTTTCACTGTTAGGTATCATTTAGCTGTAGGTTTCTCATAGATGCTCTTTACAAGGTTTTTTTTTTTCCTTTTTTTTCCCATGAATGGGTATTGTCAAATACTCTTTCTGCATCTACTGATGAGACCATTTGGCTTTTATTCTTATTCTATTAATGTAGAGGCATATTACATTGAATTTTGGATGTTAAACCAACCTTACATTACTGTGCTAAATCTCTTTTACTCTTCATATATAATCCTGTTTATATATTGCTAGATTTGATTTGCTAATGTTTCATTAAGGAATATTGGGTCTATATTCATAAAGGACATTGGTTTCACCTTTCTTGTGATGTCTGTCTAGCTTTGGTATTAGGGTAATACTGGCTTCATAAAATTAGTTGGAAAGTGCTCCTTCCTCTTCTACTTTTTGAAAGAAATTGACTACTATTAGTGTTATTTCTTCTTTAAATGTTTGATTGATCTAATCAGTTGAGCCATCTGGGCTCAGATTTTTCTTTATGGATAAATTTTTAATTACAAATTCAGTTATTTGCATATGTAGGGCTGTTATCATCATAGTTAAAGGTCTATCTGTTTTGTTAATTTTAAAATAACCAACTCTTGGCCAGGCACAGTGGCTCACGCCTGTAACCCCAGCACTTTGGGAGGCCGAGGTGGGCAGATCACGAGGTCAGGAGATCGAGACCATCCTGGCTAACATGGTGAAACCCCGTCTCTACTAAAAGTACAAAAAAGAAAAATTATCCGGGTGTGGTGGCAGGCACCTGTAGTCCCAGCTACTCGGGAGACTGAGGCAGGAGAATGGCATGAACCTGGGAGGTGGAGTTTGCAGTGAGCCGAGATCACACCACTGCACTCCAGCCTGGGTGACAGAGTGAGACTCTGTCTCAAAAAAAAAAAAAAATAAATAAATAAATATAAATAAGTAAAATAAAATTACCAACTCTTGGGTTTATTGAATTTTTAAAAATTGATTTTCTGCTTTCTATTTTTTCTTAATTTCGATTTCACTTACTATTCCATCCTGTTTACTTTGGGTTTAGTGTGCTTTCCTTTAATGATAGAAGCTTTGTCTATTGATTTGAGACCTTTTTTTCTTTTCTAATGTAAGCATTGAATGCTATAGATTTCCCTCTAAGCATGCTTTGGTAGCACACTATACATTTTGATACATTGTGTTTTTGTTTTCATTTAATTTGATTGTGATTTTCTTCTTCAACCTGTGAGTTATTTAGAAATGTGTTGTTTAATTTCTAAATATTTGGTGATTTCCCAAGTGTCTTTCTGTTGTTGCTTTCTAACTGGATTTTGTTGTAGTTAGAGGACAGGCTTTGAATTAAGTATTTTACATTTATTGAGACTTGTTTTGTGGTCTTTTCTGGTGAATGTTCCATATGCATCTGAAAATAATCAGCATTCTGCTGTTGTTAGATGGAGTGTCCTTTAAATATTAGGTCATGATTGTTGATAATGTTATTCAAGTTTTTTATATCTTTACTGATTCTGTCTCATTCTATTAATTATTGAGAAAGGAAATCATAATTTCTAAGTGTTATTATTGAATTATTGTTTATCTTTTTAATTCTGTTAGTTTTGACTACATGTGTTTTGGAGATCTTTTGTTAGATGCATATATATTTATTATATCTTCCTTGTGTATTGACCCTTTTGAATTATGAAATATCCCTCTTTACATCTAGTAACAGTCCTCATCTTAAAGTCTATTTTGTCTGATATTGAGATAGCCATTATAGGTCTCTTATGGTTACTGTTTGCATGATATATCTTTTTACATCCTTTTACTTGAAACCTAACTGTACATTTGAATTGAAAGTGTGTCTCTGGTAGATAGCATCTAGTTGGAGCTTGCCTTTTTTCATTGTTTTTTTTTGAGTCAGGGTCTCACTCTGTTACCCAGGCTGGATTGTAGTGATGTGATCATGGCGCATTCCTGCCTCAACTTCCTGGGCTCAAGTGATCTTCCCACCTCAACCTTCTAAGCTGCTAGGACCACAGATGCATGCCACTACACCTGGCTAATGAAAATTTATTTTTGGTAGAGGTGGGGTCTTACTATATTGCCCAGGCTGATCTTGAACTCCTAGGCTCAAGCCCTCCTCCCACCTTGGCCTCCCTAAGTGCTGGGATTATAGTGTGAGCCACTGCTCCTGGCTGAGGCTTGCTTTTTAAATCCAGTCTGACCATCTCTTCTTTTGATTGTAGTGCTTAGTTTATTTACATTTATTGTAATTATTGATATGATTGGTTTCACATTTATCATTTGCTATTTGTTTTCTATGTCTCATTTTTTTGTTGTTGTTCCCATTTATTCTGTATCGCTTTTTATATTAATCAAATATTTTCTAGTATACCATTTTAATTCCTCTGATTTTTTTTTTTTTTTTTTTTTTTGAGATGGAGTCACACTCTTTTGCCCAGGCTGGAGTGCAGTGGTGCAATCTTGGCTCACTGCAACCTCTGCCTCCTGAGTTCAAGCAATTATCCTGCCTCAGCCTCCTGAGTAGCTGGGATTACAGGTGCCCGCCACCACGCCTGGCTAATTTTTGTACTTTTTTAGTAGAGATGGGGTTTTGCCATGTTGGCCAGGCTAGTCTTGAACTCCTGACCTCAGGTAGTCTGCCCACCTCGGCCTCCCAAAGTGCTGGGATTACAGGCATGAACCACTGTACTTGGCCAATTCCTCTGATTTTTAAGCTCCACTTATTGAGTTTTTCATGTGATTGCGCTAGGGATTACAGTGTGCATTTTAATGTATCATAATCTACTTTGCATTAATACTAACATAATCTGAGAAAAATATAGAAACTACCTCAAATAGTTCCATTTGTTTCTTTTTTCATTGTGTAATTGTCTTATATATTATACCTATATCTGTTACAAACCCCAAAATATTGTGCTTATATAACTTTATGCCATTTAAAGAAATTAAAAGAAGAAAAGAGAAAAATATATATTCATACAGTCTTTTATTTTTGCCCCCATGATTACTATTTCCAGTACTCTTTATCTCTTGCTGTGCATTCATGTTACCATATGGAGTCATTTTCCTTAAGCTTCCCTTGGTATTTCTTGTAAAGCAAGTATGCTAACTACAAATTCTTTTAGTCTTCATTTGGCTAGGGATGTCCTTGTTTTGCCTTCATTTTAAAAACAATTTTATTTTGAAATATTTATAAATTCATAAGAATTTGCAAAAAAGATATACAGGGAAGTCTTATGTACTTTGGCCCAGTCTCCTCCAATGTTAACATCCTATATAACTTTAGTATAATTTCAAAACCAGGTAATTGACATTAGTACGATCCACAGAACTCATACAGATTTTACCAGTTATGCAAAAGGGCTTCAAATGGTTTGCGGAAAAAATGGAATTAAAACTAGAAAGTGTAAGCTTTATTTCTCAACATGAGCTTTATCAAGTTCAAGACACTTTTTAAAGTGATGATACCAGCCACTTAGTCAATCCCTAAAGAACTGGGGGTTTTGGAAATGTAACCATATCAATGCAGTCTTTTTTACATTATTTACTGATGCAAAATGGGTTCCCTTTAAATACTTTTAAAGATTTTGAAACAAAAAGAAGTCAGGAGGAGGCAAATCAGTACTCAAAGGTGGATGCCTAAAGATCTCCCATTGGACCTCTTGCAAAATTGCTCTTGTTGGATGAGAAGAATGAGCCAGGAGCATTGCCATGGTGAAGAAGGGCTCTCTGGTGAAGCTTCCCCAGGTATTTTTCTGCTAAAGCTTTGGCTAACTTTCTCAAAATGCTCTCATAATAAGCAGATGTTGTCATTCTTTGGCCCTCCAGAAAATCAGTAAGCAAAATGCCCTGAGCATCTCAAAAAACTGTTGCCATGATATTTGCTCTTGACCAGTCCACTTTTGCTTTGACTTGACCACTTCCACCTCTTGGTAGCCATTGCTTTATCTCCAGAATCATACTAGTAAAGCCACGTCTCATCTCTTTTTACAGTTCTTCAAAGAAATGCTTCAGGATCTTGATCCCACATGTTTAAAATTTCCACTGAAAGCTCTGCTTTTAGGCTGGGCACGATGGCTCATGCCTATAATCCCAACACTTGGGGAGGCTGAGGCAGGCAGATCACCTGATATCAGGAGTTCGAGACCAGCCTGGCCAACATGGTGAAACCCTGTCTCTACTAAAAATTCAAAAATTAGCTGGGCATGGGAGCGGGCACCTGTAATCCCAGCTACTCAGGTGGCTGAGGCAGGAGAATCACTTGAACACAGGAAGTGGAGGTTGCAGTGAGCTGAGATTGCGCCACTGCACTCCAGCCTGGGTGACAGAGCCAGACTCCATCTCAGAAAAAAAAAAAAAAGCTCTGCTCTTGTCTGCAGCTGATCTGGCACAGATCAAGTGGAAAGGTTACTCAACTTTAATTTTTCAGTTAGAATTATATAAGCTGAACTGATTGAGAGGTCTATGGTGTTGGCTATTGTTTCTGCTGTTAATTGTCTGTCCTTTTCAATTAGGGCACAAACAAGATTAACTTCTTTGCAAAATGATGTGGATGGTCTGCTGCTATGAGTTTCGTCTTCAATATTATCTCACCCCTTTTCAAAATGAGCTATCCACTTATAAACCACTGATATTTTTGGAACATTGTCCCCATAAACTATTTGTAAAGCATTAATGATTTCGCCATTCTTCCACCTAGGCTTTACCATAAATTTGATGTTTGTTCTTGCTTCAATTTTGGCAGAATTCATGCTTCTCTGATAGGGGCTCTTTTCAGATTGATGTCTTATCTTTTTTAGTGCTTCAGACTACATCTTGTTCAGACATGTTATAACAAGTTGGTACATTTTGGTGCAAAAAACATTGAAATCCATCCATAGTTTTTTTCATAATATGCATCTTCCATGAGCTTTTTGAAGACCCTTAGTATATGCACTCACTTGTGTGTCTGTGTACATGTGTGTGTGTCTATGTTAATGTCTTTTTGCTTATCTTCTAATAAGATTAGTTTTTAGTGTTGAGTTTTGATAGTTTCTTATGTATTCTAGATATGCCTTTTGTCAGATATGTAATTTGCAGATGCTTTCTCCCGGTTTGTAATTTGTCTTTTCATTTTTAAAGTCTTTTACAGAGAAAATGATCTCAGTTCACTGCAACCTCCACCTCCCAGGTTCAAGTGATTCTCCTTCCTCGGCCTCCCAAGTAGCTGGGATTACAGGCGTGTGCCACTACGCCAGGCTAATTTTTGTATTTTTAGTAGAGATGGGGTTTCACTATGTTGGCCAGGCTGGTCTCAAACTCTTGACCTCAAGTGATCCATCCACCGTGGCCTCCCAAAATGCTGGGATTATGGACGTGAGCCACTGCATCCCACTGAAAATGTTTTAATTTTGATAAGGTTCAATTTATCAATCTTTTACTGAGCGTTCTTTTTCTCTCAAGTCTAAGAATTCTTGACCTCACTATAGATCCTTAATATTTTCACCTATGTTGTTTTTTTCCTAAAACTTTTATAGTTTTAAGTTTTACATTAAAGTTCATGTTTCATTTTGATTTAATTTTATATAAAGTGTGAGGTTGTGGTTCCCTATTCTTGCCTGTTGCCTGTTTTGCCCTTTGATATCTGATATCTCCATCGTTGTATGTTGAAAAAACTGTCCCTTTGCCATTGAATTGCTTTTGCATCTTTGTCAGAAATAATTGAGCACATTTTTGTAGGTCCATTTCTAGTCTCTGTTTTGTTTCACTGATACCTTTGTCTGTCTTCCTGCCAGTATTATATTGTGTTGATTACCATAGCTCTATGATAAGCCTTAACATTAGGAAAAGTGATTCATTCTACCTTTTTCTTCTTTCTCTGTTGTTTTCGCTATTAGGACATTTTCCTTTCATAGAAAATTTAGAATAACCTGTCTATATCTACAAAAAAGTCTTACTGGAATTTTTATTAGAACTGAATTAAACTTATAAATAAATTTTGAAAAATTGACACCTTTACTATGTTGAATCTTCCAAACCAAGAATGTGATAAGTTTCTGTTATTTATTAGGGCTTTTTATTTATCAGACTCTTACGATTTTCAGCATATCGATTTCATAAGTGTTTTCTTAGATTTATGCCTTATTTTATTTTCTTTAGAATATTTGTAAATGATATTGCCTTTTTAAATTTCCATTTGCTTGTTGCTAGTTGCCTTCATTTTTGAAGACAATTTTGCTGGATATAGAATTCTAGATGGGCAATTTTTTTTTTTCTATCAGCACCTTGAATATGTCATTCCACTGCTTTTGTATTTCCATTATAATGATAAATCCACCATTAATTGTACTGTTGTCCCACTATATGTGATGAATTATTTTTCTCTTGTTTTTCAAAATTTCTTACTGTTTTTGGTGTTCAGTATTTTGACTCTGATTTGTCTACAATTACAGAACCCTTTCTGTTGTGCTCCTTGAAGTTCATTGAATTTCTTGGATTTCTAGATGAATTCTTTTCCTCAAATTTTGGAAATTGTGAACCATTATTTCTCCAATTTTGGGGGTCTCTTTTACACATCTTTTGCTGGAACTCCTATTGCACATATGTTAATATACTTGATGTTGTCTCACAGGTCTCTGAACTTTATTTTCCTTTAACTTTTTTTCTTTCTCTTCTTTAGGCTGGAATATCTCAATTGACCAATATTCAAGTTTGCTGATTTTTAATTTTGCAGCTCAGATCTGGTGTTAAGCACCTATTGTAAAATTCTCATTTCAGTTATTATACTTTTCAACTCTAGTATTTTATTTGATTCTTTTAAATAATTTAGGTCTCTTTACTGATAGTATCTATTTGCTTAGACATTGTTGTGATATTTTTAAAGACATGGTTTCCTTTAGTTCTTTGAACACATTTATAAAAGCTGACTTAACGTTTTTGCCTAGTAAGTCTAACATCTGGCTTCCTCTGAGACAGTTTTTATTAACTGCTGTCTCCCTGTGCATATGGGCCCAACTTTCTTATTTCTTCATATGTCATACTTTTTTGTTGAAGATCAGACATTTAAAATAATGCGGCAACTCTGGAAATAAAATTCTCTTCCCTCCCCAAGATTTGTTGTTGTTGCTGATTTGTTGTTGCTGCTGGTTCTTTTTTTAGTAACTTTCTAGGACAAATTCTGCAACATCTATATTTCCTATAGTGTGTGATCTCTGAAGTTCTGCTCAGTTACCTTAGTTGTCCACTAGTGATTAGTCAGAGAGATTTCCTTATATGCCTTTGACTAATAAGTCTTCCATCCTTTGCCAAGGAGCTGTGTGTGTGTGTGTGTGTGTGTGTGTGTGTTGGGGCAAACCTTCATTAGTGTTCTGGCAGTTTACAAACCTGCCTAGCCTTCACTTCTTGCTTTTGTGAAGGCTTAAAATCAGCTATGGGTGAGAGACTGGGGTTCTCCCAGGTCTTTCCTGAGCTTGCACATAGCCCTGCCCGTGAGTGCAGCCTTCTGTCTTCCCAGAAAAAGTTAGAGCTTTCCAAAGGCTCCTGTGGACGTCTTATTTCCTAAATCTTTAAGTTTACAGGCAGCTCTTCTTATGCCTTGACTACCAGAGGCAGCTGTGATGTCAGACAACTACTGCTGAATGTTTTCAACGAGCGCCCTGGAGATAGAGCTTTTCCTGTAGGGTGATCTTTAAGCCCAGTCAAATAAAGTTTGTGTCTTGCAGATGGGGCTTTTTCAGGTGCTTGAGATAGGTCAAATAGTGGCAATACTTTGTGGACTGGCTTTTCAGGGAGCTCCAAGTCCAGTCTGTCACCTGTGGTGGTGGCAAGGCTGTTGGTTTCTGGGTAGCCACCATATGCTGACCTCTGTGGAAGGTCCTGTTGGTTTTCTCGTGTTTCTTCCACTTCCCCTATTGGGAGGAAGGGGATGGGAATGGATGTCAGTGTTTTCAGGCAAACTCTGGGTTTCATTTGCAGGCCTATCATTGTGTCTACTGTTTGGTTACTTATCTGCAAGTGACTGTCGTTTATGCCTGTTTCCCCCAACATGGTGCTCAGCTCTTCACTGCCTGCTCTGGCAGTCGTTGAGAGGGCTGCAGGTGTTCCAGGTGGTTTCTCTCTCCGGAAAGCCGTGGTGTAAATGGAAAGCAAAGAGTCCACTGTACCGGGTCTCCTTCGGATTACAAGAAAATGTTAAATGGGTTGCGTCTAGCAACATTTTCAGGAAAATAATGCGATTCCTGTGATTTTAGCCTATGTGTCCTTGTTCTTTTGCTCATCACTCTCTAAAATGCTGTTCCTTGTTACTGTCCCTACCCCTCCTCCCAGTGAACACCTCTGAATATGTCACGATTAGGTCAATCGTCTGTGCTGTGGTGAGATCATACTTTCCAACACCCCTGTCCCCTAGTTGAATACGACACTCTTTCCTTCACGGCTTTGCTGTTCTCCATAGGAATAGCTGTTGTAGCACATTTAACACTTCATTATATTGTCTGTCTGTCTGTTTAGATATTTGTCTCTTCCGTCTATTCTGTGATTCCCTTATGGGTAGGGACTGTATTCCCTGTTTTACTAATTTTGCATCCCTAGCACTGCGCCTGAAAACTGAGCAGCTATTCATTGTTGAATGAATAAGTGGGAAAATTAGGTGAGACCCAAGCTTGGAAGATGATCTTTGCCATTTTGGGACAGCCTGGATTCTACTGGGCGGAAGTCATAGCTTTAATGGAGAGATGTAGTAACTGACTTTTGACTACATGATACATATTTTGGGTAATTGTTATTTAAATTTTATTTTTGTTTGTTTTTTTCCAAAATGCTTGAGTAAAAAGCATCTGCTTTCAGTTATTTATATCTAATTTGTCAGCTGTGCATACACCATCCTATGTGCTAGTTGTGTGAAATAGTGCTGCTGACCCATCTCTTCAAAAGACAGTTTGGGAGTGAGAATCATAGTCTCAGTACAGAAGCTCTTTGGATGTAATGATTTTGCCTAACCTGTAGCAATTAGCCCAAGCTCTAAGGCACTACCCCCACACTCACATTCTCCCTCGGGTCCCCTCGTGCTGTGTTCTTCACTCTGGATGCTCAGAAAGATTAATCCGGGGAGCTTAAAAATATATATCCCTGGGCTCATCCCCAGACAAACTGTGTTCAAATTTCTGGAGGTGAGACCCAGGCATGGGTATCCTTTGTACAGAAATCTCCAGGAGACTCAAATGTGCCACCAGGGCTGAGACTCGAATCCTGTGTGCATTCCTGGAGGTCGGTTCTAAACCTGGATCCCATCGACTTATGACCTATAGAATACCCTCTCGGCAGATGAATGAAAACAGGGGTTCTCAAAGCGTGGTCCCAGATCATCAGCAGCAGCGTCACTTGGGAATCCACCAGGACTGTATGTCCTCGGACCTGCCCCCAGACTACTGAATCGAAACCCAGGGGCTGGGCCCAGCAATCTATTTTAAGAAGCACTGCAGCTGACTCGGATCACGCTGCGATTTGCAAACCACTGAGTTCCAGGGAGAGCTTGGCCTTGGAGCTGGCCTTGGCAGGCACACGGCTGGACCTCGGCTTCCCAGGGTGCAGGCTGCACGTGGCTGGTGGCCGCTGTGGTTCTGGAGATGAGGGTCCATCCTGGCACCAGTGTTTACGGCCGTCTCTTCTCCCTTCCTCAACCCTTGTCA
This sequence comes from Macaca mulatta, assembly GCF_049350105.2. NCBI lineage: Eukaryota > Metazoa > Chordata > Mammalia > Primates > Cercopithecidae > Macaca > Macaca mulatta. The sequence continues at coordinate 26,221,807 of NC_133417.1, read as the reverse complement.
GAAGAGGTGTATGGATCTCCTTGTGCTTCTTAGGATTGGCCCTCGGCCTGTTTTCTCTCTCCCTCTTCCCCTTTCTGCTTCTGCCAGGGGTCTTGTTTGACCAGTTCCTTTTGCCTCACCCTGCCCAGCGGCTTTGGTTTTCTCTCTCTGCTTTCTCTTCCCCTTCCTCAGTAGGCCTTGGAAAACCTTTCCTCAGCCCTTCTGTGCCCTTTTCACCAGCACAGTTCTCAGGGTCTGTCCTCACTGCTGCGTCACACCCAAGCCTATTGCTACTTCACTGTTTTATTGAAACTGCTTTTCGCCAAATGAAAATTTACCAAATCCAGAGATTCACTCACCATCCCCATCAATCCTCATCTTCTCTTAATTCTCTGTGACATTCAGTGCTGTGGCCACCCTTTCCTGATGGACACTGGTGCCGTTTGCTTGTCACTGACCCTCTTGATTTTCCCTGCCTTCCACTGGCTGGTCCCCACAGCCCTGTGCTCTGCAGGTTCATCCATGGGTTCTGGGGGCGCGAGGACACAAGGCACAGCCTCTGTCTTCATGCAGCTCCTCGTCCCCAGCCCGACTCTTCCAGGCCGATGGAGGGTGGGAGATGCAGGGAGTTTGGCTCTGGAAACACCTCGGGCACAGTGATTCTGCAGAGCGGGTCAGGAGACACTCGAAGAGGAGGGGATTTCGAGTCAGGGTCTGAAGGATGTCCTTGACTTTGACTGCGGTGAGATAAAGGAAGAAAACATTTACGGTGAGCAGAGGGAGGGAGATGGCATTTTCAGAGGACAGAAGTCTTTTTTTTTTTTTGAAACGGAGTTTCACTCTTGTTGCCCAGGCTGGAGTGCAATGGCATGGTCTCAGCTCACTGCAACCTCTGCAGAGGGCAAAAGTCTTAATGCTAGAGTGTGGGATTCATGGGGGCAGGTGCTGGAAGTTGACCCTGGAGGGGGGTTTTGGTGTCAGAGAAAGATATTACATACTGTGTTTAGAAATTTGTAATTTACCCTGAGACCAGTGAATTGAAAAACACATATTTTAAGTTACCCATGTCATTTTTACCAAAAATAACCCATTTTCTCTATATTCCCTTCTAAAACACAAACAACCTGCCCCCGCCCCCCGCATATACTCAGTTATCTAAAAGGAAAAGTGAATGTTCTTCCCCACCAAAATCACCCCGGTGGTGACTTCTGTTATCAATTTTGTATGTGTCCCAGGACTTTTGTGTGTGTATGTAATGTATATGTAAATTTCTAACATGGCATCCCACTCTACAAACTATTCTGTAACTTTCTGTTGTCACTTACACAATACATTGTTGTCATCTTTACCTTTCCATAAGTTCGGATCTGGCCTGTTTTTTCTCAGACTCATGGCATTTCATTGTATCAGTGTCACATCTTTTCTTTTCTTGTCTTATCTTGTCTTTTCTTCTCCCCTCCCCTTCCCTCCCCTTCCCTTCCCTCCTTTCCTTTCCTGTTTTTTGAGAAGGAGTTTCATTCTCATCACCCAGGCTGAAGTGCAATGGCGCGATCTCAGCTCACTACAACCTCCACCTCCCGGGTTCAGGTGATTCTCCTGCCTTAGCCTCCTGAATATCTGGGATTACAGGCGCCCGCCACCACACCCAGTTAATTTTTGTATTTTTAGTAGAGACGGGGTTTCACCATGTTGGCCAGGCTGGTGTGGAACTCCTGACTTCAGATGATCCTCCCGCCTCGGCCTCCTAAAGTGCTGATATTACAGGCTACCCTGCTTGGCCCAAATATTTCCTTTAACCACTCCTATTGAGGGGCACTGCTGTTGTTAAATTTTCTCTATTATTATTAGCAATATAGTAGCAAATATCCTGCACGTGTTTCTTTGCTCTTTTGTGTTCAAGTGAACTTTTGTAATGTGGAATACCACAGAAAAATTGCTAAGCCCAAGATTATGCTCAATCAGAAGGTCCCTGCAAGGTGGTTGAGCCAGCAGTGGATGAGGACTGTGTGTTTTTTTTTTTTTTTGGAGACTGAGTATCACTCTGTTGCCCAGGCTGGAGTGCAGTGGTGCGATCCCGGCTCACTGTAACCTCCGCTTCCCGAGTTCAAGCTATTCTCCTGCCTCAGCCTCCCAAGTAGTTCAGATTACAGGTGCGCCACCATGCCCAGCTAATTTTGTATATTTAGTAGAGACAGGGCTTCCCCATGTTGGCCAGACTGATCTCGAGCTCCCGACCTCTGGTGATCTGGGATTACAGGTGTGAGCCACCGCACCCGGCCAAGGATTGTGTTCTTAAAAACAAATCTTTGCCAAACTGATAGGTGAAATGTTTAAATAGTCTAATAGGTATTCCTGTTATTAGTAAAATTGAGAATATTTTGCCATGTATATTGACCAGTGATTTCTTCTCTGAAGTATCTTGCATCTCATTTGCCCATTTTGAAAACTTGGGTTGCTTGCTTTCTTATTGAAGTGTGGAGGTTTTAAAAATACTTTAGGTGTTGTCCTTTTTATTTGAATTTAATGATTTAATTACGTTTTCAATGACTGCCACCTTGTAGGTGTGTTCCCATGGGTTGCCCATCCCGGTCCCACTCCTCTTCCCCTCTCTCCAGAACTTCAGCTGTTACGGGTTTGGGAAATGACCTTTCAGACCGCTTATCTCGTTACATGAACATTGGTACCTACAGAAAATGTCTTGCTTTATTTTGAGGGTTTTTTCTTCAGTAAAAGCCAAGGTTATGGCTCAAGTTCTCAAACTTGGTTTTTCATGAACAGCATATCTAGTTCACGTTTCTTTGTTCCACATGTAAACCTAACCATTGTCTTTCCCCGCTCTCTTCCACTCTCTATGTGGTAACACAATTTAGTCCGTCCGCCCACGGATGGACATTCGGGCCCCAGCTTTCCCTGTGTTGTAAAGTGCTGCAGCAGGCGTCCTGGGCAGGCCTCCTTCCACACGCCAATGCTTTTCACGGGAGGTTTCAGCAGGGGAGAGTCACTTAGGATCAGATGTGTCTGTCAGAAGTTAATCTGACAGCGGAGTGAAGGAAAAGGAGTTAGGTTGGAGCTAAATAACTTCACTCCTTTGATTGCAGTAGTCCAGGAGAAAGAGAAAATGAACCTGAGTGGATGCAGTGGGGTTGGAGAGAGGGTACCTGTGAGAGGGGCTGCAGAGTGGAATAGACTGTCCACAGACTAACTGCAGAGTCCAAAAGTGGAAAGAAAGCTTCCTTCCCCTCTTTCTTCCCTCTCACTTCCCTTCCCTCCCCTCTCCCTTCCCTTCCCTCCCCTCTCCCTTCCCTTCCCTCCCCTCTCCCTTCTCTTCCCTCCCCTCTCCTCCCCTTCCCTCCCCTCCCCTCTTCCCTTCCTCTCTCTCTGTCCCTTCCCTTCCCTCCCCTCTCCCTTCTCTTCCCTCCCCTCTCCTCCCCTTCCCTCCCCTCCCCTCTTCCCTTCCTCTCTCTCTGTCCCTTCCCTTCCCTCCCCTCTCCCTTCCCTTCCCTCCCCTCTCCCTTCTCTTCCCCCGCTTCCCCTCCCCTCCCCTCTTCCTTCCCTTCCCGCTTCCCCTCCCCTCCCCTCTTCCTTCCCTCCCTCTCTCTCCCTTCCCTTCCCTCCCCTCTCCCTTCTCTTCTCTCCCCTCCCTTTCCCTCCCCTCCTCTCCCCTCTTCCCTTCCTCCCTCTCTGTCCCTTCCCTTCCCTCCCCTCTCCCTTCCCTTCCCTCCCCTCTCCCTTCCCTTCCCTCCCCTCCCCTCCCCTTCCCTCTTCCTTCCTCCCTCTCTCTCCCTTCCACCTTATATACACTCACTACATGTGAGCAAAACAGTGCCAGCTATATCAATGTTCCTGTCATTGCTGGTCCCAGGAGAAGGAAGGGTCCTTAGCCTAGGGGAGGTGGGTGCTAGAGGTTACAGCCTTCACCCTGCCAGGCAGGATACAACATGTACAGAGGTCATGTGTGATGTGTGCGCATGTGTGTGCGTGTATGGTCTCAGTAACCTGTGGGTCTTGAGGAGCCACCATATGGCTTTTTTATTTTTCCTTTTTGTCAGGGAGGGACAGCGGTTCTGCTAGTGGTGTTCAGAAGGTGCCACAGTAGTGGGTGTGTGTCTTGTTACCTCAACTTGCCCAGGACAGAGAGTCTGAATACACTTTCTTTGATGGGGTTTCTTTACTAGGGCATCAGGATTTTATCAGGTCGGTCCACTTGCCATTTTAAATTACTTCCATAAAATTCCTCATTACTTTCAGTTCAAACATGGCCTTTGGGGCCAAATCCAAACTATTATAATATAATAAAATCCCTTCGTGTTTTAAAATAACATTTATGGGTTTTGAACTTGAACTAATTTAGAGAAGAGCCTAGTAATAAAGGGAAAAAGCCTTATTAAAAAGTGTAATCCGCCCAGGTCCTTGAGTGGATTTCGGGGTGATCTCTTCCCACAGAAAGAGACAAGGTTGAGATGATTTAGTTGTGGCTATGGGACTGGAAAAGAAGAGTCTAGAGTGACTCTGGATTTGTCATTCAGGTGGCTAGAAAGATGATGTCATTTCTGATCCACATGGGCAGCATCTTTTGGAGGTGAGATCAATCCTGTGTTGGACATACAGTTTTATGTTGACAGTGCCTATACCCCCAAAGGCAGATGTGTCCAATACGGGGTATAGCTGGGGAGCTAGGTGAGGACCGAGATACAGGTGGTGGACTCAGGAGTGTGTAAGTGGGAGCTGAAGCTTTGAGAGCCAATGGTATCCCCAAGGAGAAGGGGCAGAGAGACAAGAGCCCTCGGCGGTGGGACACTCCCTCTCAGGGACAGGCAGAAGACCCAGGAGTGCCTAGGGAAGAGAGTGTTTCAAGGAGGAGAGGAGGGAATGATTTAGACGTATCCAATAAGGTAAAGGTTAATTAGTGTCTCTTCTACTTGGAAATCAGGACATCTTCATTCTCCTTTTAAAGTGGTCTCAAAAGAGGAATGATCCCTCAGTGATGCTGGTTCTTCCCACTTTATCTCCTCTGTAGAGATGTTTACTGCGCTCGTCAGGGCAATTCAGGCTACCTGCTTTGACAGCAACCCTAGAAACCTCAGGGACTTCACACAGTTAAGTCAGAGTGTCTCACTCACACTTCCTAAGTGGGGCTGGGCAGTCCTCCTTGGCAGCTCTCCTCCAAGCAGTGACTTGGGAATCACAGAGCCATTACCTTATGATGCTGCCATCTTAAAAATGAGGTCACTGCTGTGGCTGTAGGAAGGGGAAGATCCTGGACAGGCATGCGGGGGTGTTTATGGTCAGGTCTGGAAGCAGTGTAATTAACCAGAACGATGTGCCCTGATTGCAGCCTAATTGCACAGGAAAGCCAAGAATAGAAAATGGAATTGGTGAGCATTTGTCTCTACCACACCACAAACAGCATCCCTCGAGCCCATGCTCTCTTTCCAGTTACAGGGTCTGCACCCCTGATTTCTCACTGGATATTTCAAACTCACCTTGTTCAAATGAGACCTTAACCACTTTCATCCTCCATTTAAAGTAGAGATTGCTTTCAGCTACAGGTGACATTTTAATTTTCTCCTTGAAGGACAAGTTTGGGAGTGGTCAGGGAGGAACATTCCTACCTCCGCACTGTTCCCTCTTCCTGGAATGCTCTTCCCCCAGCTGTCTACTCATTGCCTTCATGTCTTTGCTACAATCTCACCTTTTAAGTGAGGCTTGCTTTGTCTACTCTGTTTAATACTGTAACCCCCACCCAGAATTCCTGATCCTTCTTACTCTACTTTTTTCATAGCTCTTACCACTTTTGGACGTACAGTACGTTTCTTTATTATGCGTATTGTTTGCTGTCTCAAAAGAATGTTCGCAGGGCGGCATTCTTTGTTTTTATTTCCCTGATGGCACTGATGTGTCTTGAGCATACAGTGCCTGCTGGCATACAGCAGGCACTCCATCAGCATTTGTGAGCTGGTTCTGAATTACTGAGACCAGAAAACCTTGGAACCCGTTTAGGTGGCAGGCCAGGAAAGAGCACAGTTGGTGGTCCAGCCCTGCTGAATTGCCTTTGCAGTCGCAATGCACCTGTCTCCTGGAAGCTCGTCATTTAGTTACAACTAGCTGTTGGGTTGGTTTCCACCTCACTGGCTTCCGGGGCTCCGGCCTTGCCTTCTCCCGCCGCTCTTGTTAACACGCTGCCAGATGGGTCGCTGGCGATGTCATTCCTCTCCCACGATCGTTGCTTGTGCATTTGAGAGAGAAGGAAGGCTGGCGTTATTTGTTCCCATGAAGTAGGTTTAGGTGACCGTGGCTGACTTATCCTTTAGCCACGACAGATGAAGTACTTTGGGCCTATGATACTTTTGCACTGCACTTAGGAAAATGTTTTAATTTCTTTTAAACTCAGAAAAAAAAAAGACCTTTTAGGTCAAAGAAATTTTAATCTATATTAATATATTCATCTTTCTACCATAGCAGTTGTAAAATATAATTTTTAATATTTAAGTGGACATTTAATGGATATACTTCATATATATAAAGTACATATTTTTACTGTGAAAGCATATATATACATATGTGTATGTGTGTATGTTTTTACTATGAAGGCAAGTGTCCAGGGCCCATGAAAGTCTTAACACAGCCCCAGTTTTGACTTGGCTGGGGTCACCCAGGATATGGTGGGCTGAGACCTAAAGCTGTCTTTGCGTTCATGGGGTAAATGTAGTCCCCTCTTTCATGGGTGAGGGAGCTGGGGCCCAGAGAAGCTGTGCTTGGTTGAAAATCGCATGGCAACTGAGCGCTACAGTCATGGTTATGGCTTCTGAACCTCTGGCTAATGCTCTTGCCATGTGCCGACTTCCTTTTCCTGAGAAACTGGAAGAGGGAATAACTTAAATGAGTAGAGAATGTAGGATCTCATTTGTTTTCATTATTCACAGGTGCTTAATGATGCGCCATTCCCCCTCATGACCCAGTCACCTCTTAAAGGCTCCACCTCTCAATTCTGCCACATTGGGGATTAAGTTTTAACTTGAGTTTTGGAGGGGACCAGCATTCAAACTATAGCATTAGTAAACCAAGTCTTAAAGGGAATCAGGCTATTAGCTAAGTAGATAAAACTCTTAAAAGGGCTAGAACCTGCTTTACTGATTTTTTTTTTTGTGTGTGTGTGTGTGATTTAAGATAAAAATGGATCTGGAGGCATCTGGTACATAATAGGCCCTCAGATATTAGATTCCCCTCCCTTCCTTTCATTAGACAAGATTTTTTATGCCATTGTTTGGCCATTATCCTGTTGGATCAGTGGCAAGTGAAGAATTGCACTGCTAAACAATAAGTCACATAACAACCACATTCACTTTCATTACCTGTGAGGATTGAGGAATCTTTCAAATTCCCTGTTTTGCTTATATAGGCCTCATGTCACGGAGCCAGTATCACAGTTGCACCTTATTTTCATTCATTTAGTTATGTAGTCATTCATTACAAAATATTGATTGATTGGCTTTTATGTGGTGGGCAGTTTTCTAGGGTCTGGGGATGCAGAAGGGAACAAAGCAAGCAAACTGCTGCTCTCAAGGAACTTGCCCTATAATGGGAACAACACTAGAATTGTTTAGGCAACACTTTCTATTGTGAGGTTCCTGATGACTCTAGGTGTGTGTAGGGTGTGTGTGTATGTAAACACATCTAACACAGAAGTCGTCTTAGCCCATGCTATTAGGACCAGGTGTTCTTGGTTAATGAAAAAGTAGAATAGGATGGGGGGTATGGTGGCTTATGCCTGTAATCTCAACACTCTGGGAGGCCAAGGCGGGTGGATTGCTTGAGCCCAGGAGTTCGAGACCAGCCTGGGCAACATGGCAAAATCCTGTCTCTCTTGAAAAAAAAAAAAAAAAAAAGATAAAGTTGGGAACATAGCTATCTTCAGTGTTTGTTTTAAGTTTGTGTCTTGGGTCTTGGTCAGCTGGGCTGCTGTAACAAATTACCATAGACTGGGTGGCTTATAAACAACAGAACTTTGTTTCTTATAGTCCTGGAGACTGGAAGTCCTAGATGAGGGTGTACGATCAGGTTCTGCTGAGAGCCCTCCTCCGGGTGCAGACTGCCATCCTCTCATTGTATCATCCCATGGTGGAAAGTGGGTATGAGAGACCTCTGGGCACTAATCCCAGTCATGAGGGCCCCACCCTCATGACCTAATCACCTCCCAAAGTTCCTACCTCCTAACACTATAGCCTTGGGGGTCAAGATTTCCACATACGAATTTTGGAGAGGCATAAACATTTAGTCACTACTCTTTACATGTTTAAAGTTTACATGGCTACCCTAAAACAAGTAAACCCTTTTCTGGGATTCCATGGCAGGAGCTATGAATCGAACTTCTTGTCATGAACCATATGCAGAGTGTGTAGCCTCTAATTCCAGTTTGCTTGGGGTTACAGCAGAGTCAACACCTATATACTTGTAAGGTCATCTGAGCCCAGAATTCTAATTTTTAATGATTTATTTCTCCCAGTCTTTCATAATTATCTTGCCCACAGATAGTGTGAAGTCCATTTTTTTTTTTTTTTTAACAGAATGGCTTTCGTGAGTCATTTCAAAGCATTTCATCCAATCCATAGAAATGGCGATGCTTTCTTTTCTTTCTTTCTTTTTCTTTTTTTTGGAGGGGGGGATGGAGTCTTACTCTGTCACCCAGGCTGGAGTGTAGTGGTGCTATCTAGGCTCACTGCAACCCCCACCTCCCAGGTTCAAGCACTTCTCCTGCCTCAGCCTCCCAAGTAGCTGGGACTGCAGGCATGAGCCACCACGCCTGGCTAATTTTTTGTAGTTTTTAGTAGAGACGGGTTTTCACCATGTTGGCCAGGCTGGTCTCACCCTCCTGAGCTCAAGTGATTCTCCGCCCACCTTGGCCTCCCAAAGTGCTAGGATTACAGGCATGAGCCACCAAGCCCAGCCTGTGATGCTTTCTTTTTGCCCTCTTTGTATCAATTTGCCTCATATTTACACAGCAAAGCCTAGCGGCTAAAAGCATGAGCCATGGAGCAGGCCGCCTAAGTTCTTATCTGAGCTCTGCCACTAGCGGGCTTAAAGCAGAGCTGTGGCCTCCATTTTTTCATGGGTAGATTAAGGCTAATGATCATATATACCTCACAGGATGGCTGTGAGAATTATATCAATTAATACAAGTAAAGTTCTTAGAACAATGTCTAGTACATAGTGCTGGCTACTATTATTACCATAAATATTTAGTGTTTGCAAGTGTATTAACAAATGCAAGTGACACAAGCAGGTTTGGAAGCAGGTGACACCATTTCTTGGCTAAAAACTGGTGAAATGAAGGAAGGACCGAGTGAGTACCCCAAGACATAGCCTAGATCAGTCAGGGCATTTTACACAGGGAATGGACTGTCAGCTACTCTGGCACATGCGTAAGTGGAGGTCAGTTTAAAAATTTATGCTTTGTATATAATTGATCATACACTTACACATAATCTCATTCAGAATATGCACCAAGCTGCCTGGAAATAGATTTTCCATCTTTTTTGTTGTTTTGTTTTTCAGTAATCTATTATCCTGCTATATTGCGTCTGTACCAAAACCTTGCCTTGTCGTTCTTTTTTCTTCTGAGAGGAGAGAGAGAGAAGTAGAGAGAGAGAGAGAGAAAGAGAGACCTTGAGTCCATGTAGCATATTGTTGTACCTTGAAGTTTATATTCTGCAGATTCTATGGGATTCAGAGAACTGGGAACCAAGCTTCCTCCTGAAGTTGGCACGTTTTGTGTTTGATGAAATGATATTTACTTGCTGATCATCTAAAGCAGTAGATCGAAATGGACCTAAATGAACAAACTCAGCAAGCAGCCTTTCTGCCAATGGGCGTGTCTCCCTGATCTACAGTTCTGCCGCATCCTGGGCTCTCGGGGGACTGGAGAGTCATTTTTTGTGCCACATATGTCTTTGTTTTTATCCCGCTGTGTGTGAGAGAGGGCACAGTGACAGGCAGCATATAAATAGCTGGCTCCTGTTTTTATTTTTAGCGGTAATGACATTTTTTTTTGAAATGGGATTTCTTATTTAATAAGTTATGGGATGTAATTACCACCTAGCAGAAGGCAGACTGCATCACACTCATTGGAAACTCACAGTAAAGTCCACATAGAATGGAATAAAATAAGCCTGGTGATGACATAGAGAACTTTTAGGTTGCATTCAGGTTCAACATTTCCCTCCCCCGACTCTGTCCCCACTTCTCTCTTTCTCCCCCTTTCTCTCCCCATCTCTTCCTCCCTCATTCCAGGCCCATCCTCCTTTCTGTCTTATAAACCAGAATGATGCAGATTACAAGTGTTTCTGGAGTCAGTCAGATACACACGTTTTCTGCTGCTGGGTAAGGTGGGGGAAGTTCTGCCATCTTGTCTTTTCCATTGTTCAAGAATTGTACCTAGAACTGCCTTTTTGTTTCTTGCCTCTTCATTTAAGTAGTTGCCCACATCTTTTAAATTCTCCACCTGGAGATCCTGAAAATTTCATTAAAGGACCCTCCTGTTCCATCTGACATGTTGGTTTCTACGCCTCCCCTGCAGGAATGCTCCAGGAAGGTTAGGCGGGACTGAGCGGCCTTCATAGGGGTTAATCGCATTGCTACAAGGCAGCCGGCATCTTACTGAGTTAAACTTCTGCATGTTAAAAAAAAAAAAAAAAATCCCAGAGTCAGTGTCGTGGTCTTCAATTTTTTATGAATCAAGCTTTTAGGCCCTAGAAGTGATTAACCCTGCAGTAGCGTGTGTTCTGAACTGCCTGGATGCAGACTGACCCGGAAGCAGTAACTAAGCCATTTCGAGACTCGGCGTCCCTTCCACCCCTCCTCTCCTCTGCCCCCACTCCCTACCTAGGCTGGACATTCTCCCCAGCCTAGTCCACATCCTCCTGGCCCAGCAGAACATACAAGGCTTTTCATCAGGGCACCTTCTTTGGAGATCTCCTCCAAATCGAGCTGCAGACAGCAGCAGGGCATGTGCCTTTTTAAGTGTTGTCATGACGAGTCCTGCTTCCTTCTTGGCGCATGTTAATGGCAGAGGGAGAGGGGACTGTCTGTTTGGCCTGCTCTTTCTCCAGTCTCCTCAGGGGACGGTGTGGTGTTTTGTCTGGGGTCCATGTAGCTGTCAGGCTGTGCTCTACAGAAAGGGGCTTGCTCATGCAATCTTAAGTGAATGCAATTAGAATCACAGGAGAACTTTTAGGAAATTTGCATGTTTTCCGAGAAGCTGAAAGGGCTGTCTCCTCCATCCCTTCCTCTCTAAATTCTGCCCTCTCCTTTCCAAGCCAGCTCAAGTTCTGGTCCACCTCTGAAGCTAGGTCTTATAGTTCATATGGATTTCTCTCATCTCAGAGCTCGTAGCATCTTAATCGGTACCACATAAGCCAGGTATTGATCACTTACTATCCTATCTTTTTAAAAACGCCTTATCTTGTATTCTCAATAAAACGGAAGCTCCTGGAGCCTGAGGCTGTTTAGGACACTTTGGGAAAAAGCTGAGAGAGCACTGCATGAGAATGGATGGCACTTGTGACATTACTTTTCTAACTCTCTCATTTCCAAGGATATATGATCTATCTATCTATATCTATCTATATTAATATCTGTGTCTCTCTGTATACATGTGTATATATGCATACAGGGATAAATAGGTATCTATTATAAACCAAAACCAAAATAAAATCCTGAGCCCTCACAACCAACTGAACAACCCCCTCTGCAACCCCCTGGCTAAGGGGACCCCCGAGAAATCTGAACAGACTTCCTGCCCATGATGAGAAGGGAGGACACGCCTCATTACACCCCCTCCCTTTTGGAGCTTAGGCATAGCTGACCAGCATTAACATTAAAATAGAGATCCTAACACTGACAAAACAGATTATTTGTGGCCATAACAAACTAAATTCCAACCTGACTCTGGTATAGCATCACTTGACAGATAGCAGGCCCTGAAGAAAATAAAAATATTTTAACCCAAAATATATTTCCTTGACATATTTTGAAATGGCCTTGCAAAGCTATCTTTTGTGGGGAAATTTGCATCTGTAAAGAATCTCTATTAATGCAGCCAGGCTTTTCATGGATCTAGGAGAGATTCACTAAGAGTCTGACATCCTTAAAGGTCCAAAAGGAGACTTTTACCATCTATCTATTCTCTCTGAAGGCTGCTATCAAAGGACATCATCTATATAACAAGAAGCTTGGCTTCCACAATCCCCACCCCTTATCTTAACTCAAGTTTTAATTTTTACTGACTTCAAGTCTTCAGACAAACTTAACTTTTTAAACCAGTTGCCAATCCAAAAATCTTTGAATACACTTATGGCCTATAACGTTTTCCTTCTCCCTCCCTGCCTGCTTCAAAATTTCCTGCCTTTCCAGGCCAAACCAATTCTCAGGACCTCTTGAGACTGTTCCCTGGGCCACGGTCCCTCATACTGGCTCAGAATACACCTCTTTACATATTTTGCAGGTTTTTTTTTTTGTTTGTTTGTTTTTTAATCAACACCATGTGTCTGAATGACTGTCTCATATGTGCACGTTCATGGGCTGTGATTACTGCAGGAAAACGTAAGATGGTGTTGCTTCTCAGAGCTAAATGGGAGGTAGTAGCATATTTAAGTGATGGCATTTGATGGGTGGTTGGAGTCCCTGAATGTCAGCCTTGGAATGTGAGCTTTATTTGGCAGACATTGGGGAGCCAGGAACGTTTGTAAATGGAACAGTGTTGTGATGCAAACCTAGCTTTGGGCAGATTTATCTGGAAGCATTGAGTGAGAACTGGGAGAAACAGATTTGGAGATGTGACTGTCAGAGGTGTTTGAACCAGAGCAACTCCATCTTTAATAGGGGCTGGGTAAAAGGAGGCTGAAACCTACTGGCCTGCATTCCCAGATGGTTAGGTGTTCTAAGTCACAGGATGAGATAGGAGATTGGCACAAGATACAGGTCATAAAGACTTGGCTATTAAAACAGGTTGCAGTAAAGAAGCCAGCCAAATATCACCCAACTGAGATGGCAACAAGAGTGACCTCTGGTTGTCCTCACTGCTACGCTCCCACCAGCACCACTGTTACAGTCTTCCCAATGCACCAGAATGCATAAGGCATGAATTTCTGGTAGCTCTACCCCATCCTTCTAATGTACATGTAGGCCCTTAGCTTGAGTTACTCCATATTGCTTTGTTCCCCTTACTGCACATGTGTCAGGGAACAGAACTTTCCATTGCAGGCATGTTTGGGCAAGTCACCTGTGTAGACTTTCTTACCTTTGCGGCTGTGGGCATGTCTTAGGCAAGTCCCTCTGTGTAAGTTTCCCCTATCTGTGCCTGCAGGCTGTTCTTTTTTTGTTTGAAAGAATTCAACAGAGGACCTACCCTAACTGCCTGTCTGACAGGTTTCTTCCTTTCTTGTCTCTCACCATGACAGTTTACAAATGCCATGGAAATGTCAGGAGTTACCCTGTATGGTGTAAAAAAGAGAGGCATGAATAATTCACCCCTTGTTTAGCATATAATTAAGAAATAACCATAAAAAGGGACTACCAGCAACCCTCAGGGCTGTTCTGCCTATGGAGTAGCCATTCTTTTATTCCTTTACTTTCTTAATAAACTTGCTTTCACTTTATTATATGGACTCGTCCTGAATTCTTTCTTGCACAAGATCCAAGAACCCTCTCTTGGGGTCTGGATCTGGACCCCCTTTCTGGTAACATCTTTCTGGTGACCACGGAAGGAATAATACTGACCCAAAGGTTAACTTTGAGTAAGTGGTAGGGTCCAGTAACACAACTGGGGCAGCCACAGTAGCTCAGATGCTGAGTGACAGTGGTCAGACTGAGCTGGGGTCTCAGAGTGGGAAGAAGGGTTGGGCAGAAGATTTCGTGGAGGGGAGGCCAAGAGGAACAACAGGGCTAGAGACAGATAAACTGGTTTGGCCACCAACTAGCTTCGTGCTCTAGGGTAAGTTACTTAACCTTTCTGTTTCTCTACTAGATCCTTGTCTGAAATGGGGGACCCCAACCTTAAATTTTATAGAATTAGCTTGGGTGTACTTGTCAATGACTCTTATAGAAAGAAAGAAAGAAAAAAAAGAATCAGTTGGGCTTGGGCCTGGAGGGTGGGAGAAGGCATGAAGGAAGATGGAAATTCTATGAGTGACTGATGAATATGAGCAAGTCTATTTATTAAAACTCAGATCATATAGCTGTTGTCATTAGTACCGTGGCTGTTGATTCAGTCTCACCCAGGTTTCTTGAAGACTGGGTGGGAGGAGTCTTATTGAGGTTTGTATTACCAGTGTGCTGTTCACAATAGGTACTCAGTGAGTGCTGAATGGGTCATTCTGTTACCGGAAAGGAGTCCCCATCCAGACCTCAAAAGAGGGTTCTTGGATCTCGCAAGAAAGAATTCAGGGCGAGGCCATGAAGTGAAAGCAAGTTTATTTGGAAAGTATAGGAATAAAAAATGGCCACTCCATTGGCAGAGCAGCCCTGAGGGCTGCTGCTTGGCTATTTTTATGGTTATTTCTTGATTATGTGCTAAACAATGGGTGGATTATTCATGAGTTTTCCAGGCAAGGGGAGAGCAATTCCCAGAACTGAGGGTTCTTTCTCTTTTTAGACCACATAGGGTAACTTCCTGACACTGCCATGGCATTTTTAAACTGTCATGGTGCTGGTGGGAGTGTCTTTTAGCATACTAAAGCGTTATAATTAGTGTGTAATGAGCAGTGAGCACAACCAGAGGTCACTTTCATCACCTTCTTGGTTTTGGTAGGTTTTGGCTGGCTTCTTTTTTTTGTTTGTTTTTTTTGAGACAGAGTCTCGCTCTGTTGCCCAGGCTGGATGGAGTGCCGTGGCGCGATCTCAGCTCACTGCAAGCTCTGCCTGCCGGGTTCACACCATTCTCCTGCCTCAGCCTCCCGAGTAGCTGGGACTACAGGCGCCCGCCACCTCGCCCGGCTAGTTTTTTGTATTTTTTAGTAGAGATGGGGTTTCACCGTGTTAGCTAGGATGGTCTCAATCTCCTGACCTCGTGATCCACCCGTCTCGGCCTCCCAAAGTGCTGGGATTACAGGCTTGAGCCACCGCGCCCGGCCTTGGCTGGCTTCTTTACTGTATCCTGTTTTATCAGCAAGGTCTTTGTGACCTGTATCTTGTGCAGACCTCCCATCTCATCCTGTGACTAAGAATGCCTAACCTCCTGGGAGAATGCAGCGCAGTAGGTCTCAGCCTTATTTTACCCAGCGCCTGTTCAAGATGGAGTTGCTCTGGTTCAAATCCCTCTAACAATTCTTCTTTGAATCTTGGCCTCTTTCTTGATCATTGCCTTCTCTCATTCCCTTTTCAGTACCTGAGTCCTGGGTATTCTACATGTACTTCAGAGCTTACCTCAGTCCCTTCTTTCTGCTGCCTTTCACTTCTGGATGTCATGACCTTGTGCATGGACTATCGCAGTAGCCTCATAGTTATACTCTGCCTTTGACCTTTGTCTCTTCCTATTTCTCTTTGGCATTGCTGGATAATAAACTTTTTGAGGGGTATCTCCTATTCCCTCTAACATGAAATGTCCCCCATTTCCTACTAAAGAAAGCCCCTACTTCTTAGTTTGCTGCCCTTCATGAACTCTACACTTTGGTCTAACTGGTCCTCTTCCTCCCCACCGAATGGCTTCTTCCCCTCCCAATGTTTTGCCTGTTTACTTGCCATCCTTCCATGTAGCCCGTCTTGATTCTGACATGATCAAAGAATAAATCCTATGGCCCTTGTACTCCTATGAGAGGCAGACCTTTCATTGCATACATTGCCTTACTGGAATGAGTTTGTAGGGGTCAGGGTCCATGCATGCCTCCTATTAGTTTCCTCTTACCCCATGTAGCATATGTTCTTTGTATACAGCAGGCATCTAATAAATGTGTGAATGCAAGACTGTCCCTCTGGAGAGAGGCTCGAGGCACATGAGAGAGCATGTGCCTTGGTTAATGGCACTTGCTGGTTCAATGCCCTCTCCTTGTCCCCAGGGATGACCGTGTCTTCTCTCTCACTGCCCATGCTACTCCAGTTTCATCGGGTTTAGGAACTGCTGATTGGACCCCAAGGTGATAATTGTCTTTTCTGTTTGGCTTTGCTTCTCTGTCATGAATGATTATGTGACAAGGTGTGATTGGCATAGCTTAGCAGTGGTGGATGATGCCTTTATTGCAGAATCATTTTTCTCTTTCCCCTCTCCCTCCTTTCTTATTGTCTCACTCACTGTTGTCTTTTGGAGTTGCCAGAGAATAGTTAATTCCATTAACAACTTAGCAGCTTTCCAGGACTGTGGCCTGGCTGATTCTCCAGGATCTGCTCACAGCTCTACCAGGAGTGGGATTTTTGGAATGATACCAATAGTTCCCACATTCACGTGGTGAATTCTCTTGGTTCCAAAAATGTCAATTGTAGGACCACAGGGTGAGTCGACTTTGGCGTATGGAGATGTTACAAGTTGGGTAGGAACCTGGCTAATGTTGAAAGGACTTGCGTTTACATTTTTTCTGGCTTTCTGTAACATTTTCCTTGCCTTTGGATGTGGTGATTTATAGAGAGGTTGTAATTGCCTGGATTGTTTTTCATACTACACAACAGGGAACACTGTGAAGTTGCTTTCCTCCTAAAGGTAAATTAAATATAAACACTCTGCAGTAATTGGATTTGAAGTGCATCCCTTCTTGTTATTTGTTTCAATACCTTCTCATCAGTGCCCAGGAGGATATCTCTGGAGCCTTCCAGGTTTTCGACATTGTGTGAATAAACTGCGTCTTTGTCACCTACAAAAGGAATCCCAACCACCAGAAGCCTTGGGGCCTCTTTGGTTAAGGAACTGCTTTCTTATTGAGAGTCTTAGTTTTAGAACAGTTAGGAGACAGAGTTTCTTGATGCCCTGACTGTGTGATTGAACCACGTGTCTGGGTTCTCTTGTGTCTTCTTTGGCATTTGACTTGGGCATGCAGGAAGACAGGCACAAAGGCTGGCCTTGGGGACTGAGGTCTGCTGTGTTCAGGTTTTCTGTGGATGGTGTTCTCAGCCTAGCTTCTCACATGGGGGCGATACTTTGATTTTTCCTTTGTTTGTTTTGACAGAGTCTCACTCTGTCACCCAGGCTGGAGTGCAGTGGCTTCATCTCGGCTCACTGCAACCTCTGCCTCCCAGGCTCAAGCAATTCTGCCTCAGCCTCCCAAGTAGCCAGGATTACAAGCATGCACCACCATGCCTAGCTAATTTTTTGTATTTTTAGTAGAGACGGGGCTTCACCATGTTGGCCAGGTTGGTTTCGAACTCCTGACCTCAGGTGATCCTCCCGCCTCGACCTCCCAAAGTGCTGGGATTATGGGCGTGAGCCACCGCACCCGGCCAGGGGGTGGTACTTTGGTTCAAAGTTGAGGATAGACCTTTTATTTCAGCCATTTTTTTTCAGGACTTTAGAGGCCATGGCTTCTCAGGACTCAGAGATGAGATCTTAAGTCCAAGATTTACCCTAATTAGACCCCTGTTTCCCCACCTCTTCATTTTGCCTGGATTTCATGAGAAAGGAAGTGTACTCTGTCTACAGCTTACTGATGTGGAGAGGATAATAGGAGCCTTTGGGGTTTTTCTGGTGGATTGAATTACCATATATAGGTGATGCTTGACTTAAGATGGCTTGCTCTAATAACCTCTGCCACTTGCTACCTTTCTGTGGTTAATTACAGATGTCAATAACAGCCTACACTAGTGCTTCCTGCCATCTCATGATGGGGCCAGGAGTTCTGCTGCTGCACTAATCCCGCTGCAGCCCTGGCTGACCAGGCCTGGATTCTGTCAACAGCTCTGTCATCGGTTGAGTTGTGTCCCTCCAAAATCACATGTTGAAGTCCTAACTCCCGGTATCTCAGAACGTGACTTCCTTTGGAAATAAGATTGTTGCAGATGTAATTAATGAGTTAAGATGAGGTCATGCTGGAGTATGGTGGGACCTAATGCAACATGACTAGCGTCCTTATGAAAAGGGGAAATGTGGACACAGATACACACACAAAGAGAATGCCACATGAAGATGGAGGCAGTGATCAGGGTGATGCAGCAGAAGCCAAGGAATGCCAAAGTTTGCCAGCATACCACCAGCAGCTAGAGAGAGGCCTGGAACCAATTCCCTCTGCAGCCTGCAGAAGGAACCAGTGGTGCTCACACCTTGATTTTAGACTTTTAGCCTCTAGAACTCAAACAATAAAGTCCTCCTGGTTAAGCCACCTGGTTGTGTTACTTTGTTTTGGCAGCCCTTAACAACTAATACAGGCTTGGCCTGAGATTAAGGGATCATCAAAGAAAGGAAGTTGCCCTAGAAACAGCCATTTCTCCAACAGGTGCCATCTGAAGAATTTCAGTGTCATATATGTATCTTGCTTCAACTGTAAAACTTCTTAGAATCGGTAACC
Organism: Macaca mulatta; assembly: GCF_049350105.2. NCBI lineage: Eukaryota > Metazoa > Chordata > Mammalia > Primates > Cercopithecidae > Macaca > Macaca mulatta. Next base: position 26,203,352 of record NC_133417.1, on the reverse strand, counting down.
CAAATTTTGAACAATGTTTGGTGGTCCTTAGAGCCTTGCTTGCTCTTCATTCCAGACTTTGTTGAACTCTTCTTTCAAAAAGTCTTATTTGCTTGAACTCGGGAGGCGGAGTTTGCAGTGAATTGAGATCGCGCCACTGCACTCCAGTATGGGTGATAGAGTGAGACTCTATCTCAAAAAAAAAAAAAAGTCTTAAGTCCATGCACAAAATTCTTCCTTGGGAGGAGCATTTACAATAAGGCATTTATACTAAAATGTTGGCTTTTATATTTAATAAATATTTGAAGAAGCAACTACCTCTTCACATGACTATTTGTTAACTAAATATTCCAATTTTACATTATATTTATAAGAAATATTGATAATAACAGCTAACAGTCATTGATCATGGACTCTGTGCCCAGCACTGTTCCAGGCATTCTTTTATTTTTTATTTTTTTATTTTTTTATTTTTTTATTATTATACTTTAAGTTCTAGGGTACATGTGCACAATGTGCAGGTTTGTTACATATCTATACTTGTGCCATGTTGCTGTGCTGCTCCCATTAACTCGTCATTTACATTAGGTATATCTCCTAATGCTATCCCTCCCCCCTCCCCCCTCCCCCCTCCCCACAATAGGTCCTGGTGTGTGATGTTCCCCTTCCTGTGTCCAAGTGATCTCATTGTTCAGTTCCCACCTATGAGTGAGAACATGTGGTGTTTGGTTTTCTGTTCTTGTGATAGTTTGCTGGGAATGATGGTTTACAGCTGCATCCATGTCCCTACAAAGGACACCAACTCATCCTTTTATATGGCTGCATAGTATTCCATGGTGTATATATGCCACATTTTCTTAATCCAGTCTGTCACTGATGGACATTGGGGTTGATTCCAAGTCTTTGCTATTGTGAATAGTGCCACAATAAACATACATGTGCATGTGTCTTTATAGCAGCATGATTTATAATCCTTTGGGTTTATACCCAGTAACGGGATGGCTGGGTCAAATGGTATTTCTAGTTCTAGATCCTTGAGGAATCGCCACACTGTTTTCCACAATGGTTGAACTAGTTTATAGTCCCACCAACAGTGTAAAAGTGTTCCCATTTCTCCACATCCTCTCTGGCACCTGTTGTTTCCTGATTTTTTAATGATTGCCATTCTAACTGGTGTGAGATGGTATCTCATTGTGGTTTTGATTTGTGTTTCTCTGATGGCTAGTGATAATTAGCATTTTTTCATGTGTCTGTTGGCTGTATGAATGTCTTCTTTTGAGAAGTGTCTGTTCATATCCTTTGCCCACTTTTTGATGGGGTTGTTTTTTTCTTGTCAATTTGCTTGAGTTCTTTGTAGGTTCTGGATATTAGCCCATTGTCAGATGCATAGATTGCAAAAATTTTCTTCCATTCTGTAGGTTACCTCTTCACTCTGATGGTAGTTTCTTTTGATGTGCAGAAGCTCTTTAGTTTAATTAGATCCCATTTGTCAATTTTGGCTATTATTGCCATTGCTTTTGGTGTTTTAGACATGAAGTCCTTGCCCATGCCTATGTCCTGAATGGTATTACCTAGGTTTTCTTCTAGGGTTTTTATGGTTTTAGGTCTAACATTTAAGTCTCTAATCCATCTTGAATTAATTTTCGTATAAGGAGTAAGGAAAGGATCTAGTTTCAGCTTTCTACTTATGGCTAGCCAATTATTAAACACGGAATCCTTTCCCCATTTCTTGTTTTTGTCAGGTTTGTCAAAGATCAGATGGCTGTAGATGGGTGGTATTATGTCTGAGGGCTCTGTTCTGTTCCACTGGTCTATATCTCTGTTTTGGTACTAGTACCATGCTGTTTTGGTTACTGTAGCCTTGTAGTATAGTTTGAAATCAGGTAGCGTGATGCCTCCAGCATTGTTCTTTTGGCTTAGGATTGTCTTGACAATGTGGGGTCTTTTTTGGTTCCATATGAACTTTAAGGTAGTTTTTTCCAATTCTGTGAAGAAAGTCATTGGTAGCTTAATGGGGATGGCATTGAATGTATAAATTACCTTGGGCAGTATGGCCATTTTCACAATATTGATTCTTCCTATCCATGAGCATGGTATGTTCTTCCATTTGTTTGTGTCCTCTTCTATTTCACTGAGCAGTGGTTTGTAGTTCTCCTTGAAGAGGTCCTTTACATCCCTTGTAAGTTGGATTCCTAGGTATTTTATTCTCTTTGAAGCTATTGTGAATGGGAGTTCATTCATGATTTGGCTCTGTGTTTGTCGGTTACTGGTGTATAAGAATGCTTGTGATTTTTGCACATTGATTTTGTATCCTGAGACTTTGCTGAAGTTGCTTATCAGCTTAAAGCGATTTTGGGCTGAGACGATGGGGTTTTCTAAATATACAATCATGTCATCTGCAAAGAGGGACAATTTGACTTCTTCTTTTCCTAACTGAATACCCTTTATTTCTTTTTCTTGCCTGATTGCACTAGCCAGAACTTCCAACACTATGTTGAATAGGAGTGGTGAGAGAGGACATCCCTGTCTTGTGCCAGTTTTCAAAGGGAATGCTTCCAGTTTTTGCCCATTCAGTATGATATTGGCTGTGGGTTTGTCATAAATAGCTCTTATTATTTTGAGATACGTTCCATCAATACCAAACTTATTGAGAGTTTTTAGCATGAAGGGCTGTTGAATTTTGTCAAAGGCCTTTTCTGCATCTATTGAGATAATCATGTGGTTTTTGTCTTTGGTTCTGTTTATATGCTGGATTACGTTTATTGATTTGCATATGGTGAACCAACCTTGCATCCCACTTGATCATGGTGGATAAGCTTTTTGATGTGCTGCTGGATTCAGTTTGCCAGTATTTTATTGAGGATTTTTGCATTGATGTTCATCAGGGATATTGGTCTAAAATTCTCTTTTTTTGTTGTGTCTCTGCCAGGCTTTGGTATCAGGATGATGTTGGCCTCACAAAATGAGTTAGGGGGGATTCCCTCTTTTTCTATTGATTGGAATAGTTTCAGAAGGAATGGTACCAGCTCCTCCTTGTACCTCTGGTAGAATTCAGCTGTGAATCCGTCTGGTCCTGTACTTTTTTTGGTTGGTAGGCTGTTAATTTTTGCCTCAATGTCAGAGCCTGCCATTGGTCTATTCAGGGATTCAATTTCTTCCTGGTTTAGTCTTGGGGGATTGTAAGTGTCCAGGAAATTATCCATTTCTTCTAGGTTTCCTAGTTTATTTGCGTAGAGGTGTTTATAGTATTCTCTGATGGTAGTTTGTATTTCTGTGGGGTCGGTGGTGATATCCCCTTTATCATTTTTTATTGCATCTATTTGATCCTTCTCTCTTTTCTTCTTTATTAGTCTTGCTAACGGTCTATCAATTTTGTTGATCTTTTAAAAAAAAAACCAGCTCCTGGAATCATTGATTTTTTGGAGGGTTTTTCGTGTCTCTTATCTCCTTCAATTCTGCTCTGATCTTAGTTATTTCTTGCCTTCTGCTAGCTTTTGAGTGTGTTTACTCTTGCTTCTCTAGTTCTTTTAATTGTGATGTTAGGGTGTCAATTTTAGATCTTTCCTGCTTTCTCTTGTGGGCATTTAGTGCTATAAATTTCCCTCTACACACTGCTTTAAATGTGTGCCAGAGATTCTGGTATGTTATATCTTTGTTCTCATTGGTTTCAAAGAACATCTTTATTTCTGCCTTCGTTTTGTTATGTACCCAGTAGTCATTCAGGAGCAGGTTGTTCAGTTTCCATATAGTTGAGTGGTTTTGATTAAGTTTCTTAGTCTTGCATTCTAGTTTGATTGCACTGTGGTCTGAGAAAGAGTTTGTTATAATTTCTGTTCTTTTACATTTGCTGAGGAGTGCTTTACTACCAACTATGTGGTCAATTTTGGAATAAGTGTGATGTGGTGCTGAGAAGAATGTATATTCTGTTGATTTGGGGTGGAGAGTTCTGTAGATGTCTATTAGGTCCACTTGGTGCAGAGTTGAGTTCAATTCCTGGATATCCTTGTTAACTTTCTGTCTCGTTGATCTGTCTAATGTTGACAGTGGGGTGTTAAAGTCTCCCATTTCTATTGTATGGGAGTCTAAGTCTCTTTGTAAGTCTCTAAGGACTTGCTTTATGAATCTGGGTGCTCCTGTATTGGGTGTATATATATTTAGGATAGTTAGATCTTCCTGATGAATTGATTCCTTTACCATTATGTAATGGCCTTCTTTGTCTCTTTTCATCTTTGATGGTTTAAAGTCTGTTTTATCAGAGACTAGGATTGCAACCCCTGCTTTTTTTTGTTTTCCATGTGCTTGGTAGATCTTCGTCTATCCCTTCATTTTGAGCCTATATGTGTCTCTGCATGTGAGATGGGTCTCCTGAATACAGCAAACTGATGGGTCTTGACTCTTTATCCAATTTGCCAGTCTGTGTCTTTTAATTGGACCATTTAGTCCATTGACATTTAAGGTTAATATTGTTATGTGTGAACTTGACCCTGTCATTATGATATTAGCTGGTTATTTTGCTTGCTAGTTGATGTAGTTTCTTCCTAGCATCGATGGACTTCAGATTTTGGCATGTTTTTGCAATGGCTGGTGCCTGTTGTTCCTTTCCATGTTTAGTGCTTCCTTCAGGATCTCTTGTAGGGCAGGCCTGGTGGTGACAAAATCTCTAAGCATTTGTTTGTCTGTAAAGGATTTTATTTCTCCTTCACTGATGAAACTTAGTTTGGCTGGTTATGAAATTCTGGGTTGAAAATTCTTTTCTTTAAGAATGTTGAATGTTGGCCCCCACTCTCTTCTGGCTTGTAGAGATTCTGCTGAGAGATCTGCTGCTAGTCTGATAGGCTTCCCTTTGTTGGTAACCCGACCTTTCTCTCTGACTGCCCTTAACATTTTTTCCTTCATTTCAACTTTGGTGAATCTGACAATTATGTGTCTTAGAATTGCTCTTCTCGAGGAGTATCTTTGTGGCATTCTCTGTATTTCCTGAATTTGAATGTTGGCCTGCCTTACTAGGTTGGGAAAGTTCTCCTGGATGATATCCTGCAGAGTGTTTTCCAACTTGGTTCCATTTTCCCCGTCACTTTCAGGCACACCAATCAGACGTAGATTTGGTCTTTTCACATAATCCCATATTTCTTGGAGGCTTTGTTCATTTCCTTTTACCCTTTTTTCTCTACACTTCTCTTCTCGCTTCATTTCATTCATTTGATCTTCAGTCACTGATACTGTTTCTTCCAGTTGATCGAGTCGGTTACTGAGGCTTGTGCATTTGTCACGTAGTTCTTGTGTCATGGTTTTCATCTCTGTACGTTCTTTTAAGGTCTTCTCTGCATTGATTATTCTAGTTATCCATTCATCCATTCTTTTTTCAAGGTTTTTAGTTTCTTTGCGCTGGGTATGTAGTTCGTCCTTTAGCTCTGAGAAGTTTGATTGACTGAAGCCTTCTGTCAACTTGTCAGAGTCATTCTGCGTCCAGCTTTGTTCTGTTGCTGGTGATGAGCTGCGTTCCTTTGGAGGGGGAGATGTGCTCTGATTTTTTGAATTTCCAGCTTTTCTGCACTGCTTTTTCCCCATCTCTGTGGTTTTATCTGCCTTTGGTCTTTGATGATGGTGACGTACTGATGGGGTTTTGGTGTGGGTGTCCTTTCTGTTTGTTAGTTTTCCTTCTAACAGTCAGGATCCTCAGCTGTAGGTCTGTTGGAGTTTGCTTGAGGTCCACTCCAGACCCTGTTTGCCTGGGTATCAGCAGCGGAGACTGCAGAAGATAGAATACTGCTGAACAGCGAGTGTTGCTGTCTGATTCTTGCTCTGGAAGGTTCGTCTCAGCGGTGTACCCAGCTGTGTGAGGTGTGAGGTGTCGGTCTGCACCTAGTGGGGGATGTCTCCCACTTAGGCTACTCAGGGGTCAGGGACCCACTTGAGCAGACAGTCTGTCCGTTCTCAGATCTCAACCTCCATGCTGGGAGACCCACTGCTCTCTTCAGACCTGTCAGACAGGGACTTTTACATCTGCAGAGGTTTCTACTGCTTTTTGTTTAGCTATGCTGTGTCCCCAGAGGTGGAGTCTACAGAGGCAGGCAGGCCTCCTTGAGCTGAGGTGGGCTCCACGCAATTCGAGCTTCCCGAGCTTCCTGGTGGCTTTGTTTACCTACTTAAGCCTCAGCAATGGCGGGTGCCCCTCCCCTAGCCTCGCTGCCGCCTTGCAGTTAGATCTCAGACTGCTGTGCTAGCAATGAGGTAGGCTCCGTGGGTGTGGGACCCTCCGGGCCAGGTGTGGGATATAATCTCCTGGTGTGCCGTTTGCTAAGACCCTTGGTAAAGTGCAGTATTAGCGTGGGAGTTACCCGATTTTCCAGGTGTCATGTGTCTCAATTTCCCTTGGCTAGGAAAAGGAATTCCCTTCCCCCTTGCACTTCCCAGATGAGGTGATGCCTCGCCCTGTTTCAGTTCTCGCCAGTCGGGCTGCATCAGTGGACCAGTGCCAACTGTCCAACACGCCCCAGTGAGATGAACCCGGTACCTCAGTTGAAAATGCAGAAATCACCCATCTTCTGTCTTGTTCATGCTGGGAGCTGGAGGCTGGAGCTGTTCCTATTCGGTCATCTTGGGGCGCCCCTTGTTCCAGGTATCTTTTTAATGTATTAACTCATTTGATTCTCACAACAACCCTCTAAGAGGAAATGGAGGAACAGAGAGATTAAGTAACTTGCCTAAAGGTTTTACTAGATGGCTCTATTTGCAGCCATCACTTGAGAATCTATTAGGTCTAGAGTGTGAGGTAGCCAGACTCTGTGCCTGTAGTCCCATAGTCCCAGGTACTCAGGAGGCTGAGGTGGGAGGATCACTTGAGCCTAGGAGTTTGAATCCAGCCTGGACAACACAGTGAGACCCTGTCTCTAAAAAAGAAAAAAGAGGACGAGGTTGCCATCTCTTTCTGTCCCTGTTTCCAGGTGGGGTTGAAATGTGATGATTAGATTTAATAAAGATCTCTACATGTGATACAGTTATAAAAGAATGAAATGTCTGCAGACAGAGCTCACAGTTTAGGGGCCTCTGAAGTTCTAGATGAAGAATACCCAGGCATCCATGAAGTGTCCTGTCCCTGAAGTGTATGTGGAGTAGTTGGCAGGTCACTGGTGCTGGGTCTGGAGCTGGGCATTGGACTCTGCTGCTTACCAGCTCTTTGATTCTGGACAAGTCATTGCCTTCAGTGAGCCTCATGTTCCTCAGCTAGAAATGGAAATACTACTCTAAGTTTACATGCTAAGCTTAGTACCTGGCACATTGTGCATGCTTTCACATTATGGATAATTTGAATGAACATTTGTGTCTGAATCCCATAAAAGTTGCCACCCAGACTCTCTTGCCACCCAGACTCTCTTATTTCTTTAGCAAGAGTCTCGAGTCTTTATCCCATGCCTGTGTACTGTTTTTTTTGTTTGTTTGTTTGTTTGTTTTTTTACTAGAAATTTCAGAGAGGTCTTCTAAAATGCAATGGTCAAGAAACTCATGTTTCTGGGTACTTTGTCTTCCAAATAATCATTGAGGATTGTGTCTTGCCTGGAACTTAGTTTATGGGGAGGGGTTTTTCACCTGTGAGTTTTCACATGGGTGACCACAGAGGGGACATATAGGCTACCTGGCTGTCTTACATAATGATCTCTGGACATTCATTCCATGACCTCTGCTTTGTAGGATCTTAGTGCACACATGCTTTTGTGGATACTGCTTCAAACACCATGGTTGGGGAGTGAGTCTGTGGTTTTTGCTAGAGGCTGATGCCCTTCCCTGATGCAGCCTTCTCTTGGCAGCGTGATCTGTTTGTGTTCTTCATTTCAAGGTTTTTCATTGTTCCTTAGTTCTGCTGCTGGCCGTAGTTGAGAAATTATACTTGGATATCAATTAGGGCATCCAAAATGTGACTTTATCCTGGAGCAGGGCAAGGAGAGTTTAGTGATCTGCTTGCTTTATCATTTAACCTTTACATCTGCCAAGCAATAGTGTGCATTTCCTGTGCAAAGATCTCGTAGCCCATCTATTCAGCACTACGAGCCAGGTGCCGCTCTAGGCCCTGGAGATGGAGCAGTGAACAAACAAACAGAAATTCCTGCCTCAGGGAGTGAGGAAGAAAATACGTACTAGATTGTGAGGGATGCTATGGAGAAAAATGAAGCCAGAAAGGGGATGGAGGAGGACAGAAATAGCAGTTATGTGTTCAATAATGTGGTCAGCAAAAGCTCCCTGAGAAACCTACAAAGATGGGAGGGATTGAGGGAGCAGAGAGCAAACCATGGGCCTGAGAGCAGGAGGCATCTCATAGGGGGCAGGTGGCCAGTGTGGCTGAAGCAGATGTAGGGGAGGGAAGGGGACCATGAGGTCACAGGGAGTGATGGTGCATGAGTGCTAGGCTACGAAAGATCTGTTAGTGGTTTTACAGCATGACTGACAGTAGCTGCATGGATGTGGTGAACCCCTTTTCTGAGAACTCTATTGCCTTCAGTTTCGTTATTGGCCCTTGAGTTCTTTCTCAGGTGTAGATCAAGCGTCCTCCCATTTCTAGGGGTCGTGGCCTTTTCCATGGGTTTTGAGTGAGAGGTGTCATGGTGCTGAACTTGGTTTTATTGCTTTTGTTTCTTCAAACTCTAGGAGCCTCTTCTTAGATTGTTGTCTGAAACTTTTATCACTGTCAGTGACAAATATGAAGCGCCCAGAAGGTAATAATGATGAGAACTATTTATTAAAAACTTATGTGCAAGTAACCACTTGCTGTGGGTCTAAATGCATCCACGTGTCAGCTCTCTTGATACAGAGCAACTCCATGAGCTAGAACTCCCATTTTGTGGGGAAAGAAACCAAGGCACAAAAACATTAAATGAATTGTCCAATTTTATGTGGCTTGCCAGTGTGGGATGAGGATTCGAATCTGGGTAGCTGGATTCCACAGTTGATGCTGTGACTTCTGCGCTGAGAGGAGCTTTCTGGTGAAGCTCCACAGCTCTCTGTCCACAGGACTAAGCAGAAATGAAGTTATTCTCATATTTTTTTGAAATCCAAGTAATCATTGCACAGAGATGCCTGTTAAAATAGAGAAATATGTTTTAGTGCTATTTTTATAGGAAGAATGGTCCCAGAGTAGAGATCTCTTAGCAGGCATGTGGAGTGTGTTCAAGCCAGGGGATTCTTCTCTACTTTTGCAGGTAGGAAGGAATTTAGGCCTCTTGGGCCCAGAAGCTGTTCTTCTGCCCCCTACCTTTCCTCCTGTCAGGGTGGAGGCTACCCCCAGCCCCGACAGGAGACATCACCACTTCCTCTTCTTCACCTGCCAGTGACTCATTGTTGCCAAAAATAAAGCATCAACTTGAGACATGATTATTTTTTTATTCCTTGTTTCAGAGACTGAGCATTTATGATGACTGAATGGTTGTATGCAAGTCATGAGAATCACATGGCAGGACCTAGCACCAGCATGCACTAGCTTGGGCTGGGGTTTCTAATTAGTCTGAGTGAAGCTTTGACATAAATTTGTGTCTTGTCAGACTCCTGTTAACTTCAACTCCTGATGGCATTAGGTTCAAGAGTCCAAAGAAGAGACCCAGAGCCAGGAAATGAGATACGGGGTTTTATTTGTGAGAACTTACATGCAGGAACAGTCCAATGGTGGCAGGCTGGATAGGAGAACTGCAACCTCTTGCAAAAAGCATGCAGTTTATAGAGCACTTTCACTTAACTCTGTCACCCGGGCTGGAGTGCAGTGGCACAATCTTGGCTCACTGCAAGCTCCGCCTCCTGGATTCATGCCATTCTCCTGCCTCAGCCTCCTGAGTAGCTGGGACTACAGGCGCCCGCCACCGCACCTGGCTAATTTTTTGTATTTTTAGTAGAGACAGGGTTTCACTGTGGTCTCGATCTCCTGACCTCGTGATCCACCTGTCTCGGCCTCTCAAAGTGCTGGGATTACAGGTGTGAGCCACCGCACCCGGTCAGCTCTCATTTCTTAAGTTATTGCTATTAGGTACATCTACCATACTGACCTTCCCCCACCTACAGGAGCTGGGAACATTCTTTATGCTCTTTGGGGAATGGGAGGTTGCCTTTTTTGAAGTTGATGAGAAAACAATTTTGCAAAACTTACTCCTCTTCCCAGCCTTTGTCCTCTCTTTAGTTCCTTTATAATTAGGCGTCTTCCCATAGCACATGGCGATCTTTTTGTCTTCCCTTTTTGACATGACTGTGGTTTCTAGGAAACTCTGAACGTTTGAAACTCTTGCATACCTTGTGCTCTCTCATGGTTCTCTGCCATGAATGTGTTAACCCAAGCAGTTCTGGTTGCAGGGCTCTTAATACTTCTACCCACACTCATGGTGACAGGGAAACCCCTCAGCTTCATGACACCGTTAGGAAGGACAAAGTCTTCAATATAGGTAGCCATATTTTGAACGATGGAATATTTAACATGGAGAATCAGTGGTTCAAGGGCAGGAGGGAGATGGAAGGGTAGTTGCCTTTTTGGTCCTGCTGCTTCTTGTAAAGTTGTGTTCTTTGGTCACTCTGGTATAATTATTGTACACATATATATGCATATGCTGACATGGGCAAGGGGAAAGGATGGGGAAACTAAAGGTAGGAGATCCTCCCCTCAAAATGAGCTGACTTGACTCTTGAACTTGTTTTCTCATCAACTTCATAAAAGGCATCTTCCCCACCCCCACAAAGAGCGTGAAGAATGTTCCCAGCTCCTGTAAGTGGGGGAATTGCGGTGGATTGGTTGGGGGAAGGTCAGTGCAGCAGTGCAGCCAGAGTGGGATGGCAGCTGCTATTTTACATTTGGAAGGAAGTGGACCCAGTTCTGGAATGAACATAAATGTTGACATTCAATTTCTCTCACCAAAGTAAAGTGGAGAATCTTAGATCTATTCTGAAAGAGATAAGCATGATGTGTTGCTAAGGCTATTTGCATGTAGACACTGATGAAGAAGGTGTGAAAATTGTTTCTGTGGTATGTATATTCTAGTTAATTAAAAAAAATTAATCAGCCTTTTAAGGGAAAGGAGCTTGTTGAGTTATTCATCAAATAGCTACTTTGGGTGATAAAGCTTGGTTTAAAAAAGAAAAAAAAGATCAGGGTCAACCAGAAATGGTGCCTCAGGATGCAAAAGTATGTACTGGACTACAAATCCTTTTCTGTTGGATTTGCCCCATGTGTCTCTGACTCTCCCCTTAGTGCCCTCCTGCCCTGATTCTGTTGTTCTTGGCACCTGCATCCGTGATGGTCAGGAAGTTTAGGTCTTCATTGTAGAGTCCAGGGACTGAATTGAGCCCCAGAGGTTATCTCATGAAGCCCCACCTGGAGAGATTGGTTAGTCAAACCCAGAACCACCATCCACATCTTGCTGCTGTCCTAGGGTTGGTTTTTTTGGAGGCAGAGTCTCGCTCTGTCACCCAGGCTGAAGTGCAGTGGAGCCATGTTGGCTCACTGCAACCTCTATCTCAGGGGTTCAAGCCATTCTCATGCCTCAGCCTCCTGAGTAGCTGGGATTACAGGCATGCACCACCATGCTCAGCTAATTTTTGTATTTTTTGGTAGAGATGGGGCTTCACCATGTTGGCCAGGCTGATCTCGAACTGCTGACCTCAAGTGATCCACCTGGCTCCGCCTCCCAAAGTGCTGGGATTACAGGTGGGGAACCACTGCACCCGGCCTCTAGGGTTGTTTGGCTTATTTTTGCATTGATCTTGGGCTAATTCCAGATTAATTTCTTGTCTCAAAGACTGACATCCTTTGCACAATAAATGAAAGAATGAATTTTATTCCATGTATACTTACTACAGTGTATAGTATGTGGGGGAGCCGGTGAGATCTTGAACAAGGATTTTATTTTATGCTTCTTTTGCAAAAGGAACACTTTATAGCACCACATAGTATGTTCCATCAGCCTGCTTAATTGGGCTCGACAATTGGGTTTTGGTTCTTAAACAGTTTTGTAACCCTCCTAATTAAAATCCAGTGTATGCTGTTACGTCTTTTAAATTGATGGCTGTGACTCATGGGGTTGAGATGGCCTAATTAATTTTCAGCCCTTAATGAATTCTAACTCTCTTCACCTTTGTTTCCCTCAGTACAAAAGTCATTGAGGTGCAGGCAGCTAGCATTTAATGTGCCGTGAAAATGCATCGTCTCACTTTAAGAAAATTCCTTTATGACCACGTAATTGGACAGGTAAAATACTTCTGCTTTGTTTATTGAAGTGCTTGATGAAAGCCTGGGATTGAGATTCGTCTTAAGTCTCAAATCTTACTGAGTACTCTAGTTTGATAATTGATCTTTCCTACCTAAGGTACTTTTTGTTTCTTGTCATCATTTTATTTTTTTAAGGCCAGATCTCTCAATTTGGTATCATGCGAGGTCTTTCATGCCCTGTATAAGAGAACAAATCATTACCATTAGCACAGGGGCCAAGTTGTCACCAAGAAATAGCCATGCAGTAAATTGTTTACTACGTGACTGAAGTTTTACATAGATTTCTTTTAATTGTCACAACTTTGTGCGTATCTCACTTTTCAGATGAGATAACTGAGGTTTCGAAACATTAAACAGTCTGCCGTCTTTATGGCTGGTGTAGAGCAGGACTGGATTCAAATCCAGGTGTATCTCTTCCGAAGCCCTATGGAACCAACTTAATTCCCTACCCCTAGGAGAGCATTCGCCCTGTTTATTAGCTCCTTTGTTAAGGGAGAAAACAGGAGAAAAAAAAAAAAAAGGATGAATTTGTTTAGGTGATGACAGCAAGAACATTCAGAACTTAGGTGAATCCAGAACTTCTAAATTCAGTATGTCTGTTCATTTGGACAGTGAGTCTGTCCAAAAAGCTTCTTAGTGTTAGAAACTTCAAATTTGTTTTAAAAAAATCACGGAAGAATTTGTCCTAAAACATTAAGTCACTTATGACTTTAGAATTATTCTTGTAGATGGATAGATTATGGTGATGTGATTTTAAATCCATTTTATTTTGTAGTGTGAGAAAAACAAATGAACTTTGTGAAAGAATTCTGTGCCCCACACTATAAATGCTTTGATAAACTGCAAAGTTTACCAGTAATCCTTGCATCGAAAGTTCTAGTGGGAAGAGTTGCCCCTTTGTAGATACAAAAGTGTCTTCTTGGATTGAATTGGGGATTTGGGGGAAGCCATTCACAGGACAGCCTGCTCTAAAAAATCAGGTGGGACATGATAGGTCCAACGCATCCTCCCACCCAGGAGGGCCTGACGCCATCCAGCCTGGGGTGCTGGAAACTTCACCTGTGAAGTTTCTCTCCTGCGGGAATAATTGAACCATCTATTTCCTTTTGTGATCGCTCTCTCCATTCAAATACTGGATGCATCCAGGATGGAAGTGTGTATCTCTGTGGCAGGGAATTTGGGATGGAGGGAATCTAGTGAGTTTGTTGGTGAATAGAGCAGTCTCTTTTTACCTCCCTTCTGAAAATGCAGTTAGCCTCCACTTGGCTGAGCTGTAGTAAAATTGTTGCTTTGTATACACACACATGCACACACACTGCCTCTCACACACACATGCACACACACACACTCAGACCAGTTATTTATCACTTAGGCCATGAGATTTTACATGATCTGAATTACTGAGTCTAGGTCCTGTGTCAGATTACTGGACATGCAGAGAAAGGAATAATCACAGCTGCTTGTTAGTGTTACTTTGATTGTGCACAGTATTTTTCATACTAATTGTACCGTGGGGGAAGCGTCGTCCAGTGCCTTTTGCTGTTCATTATCAAATCAATCTTTCCAAATGGCTGCATGCAACATTACACATACAGACACTAACCACGATGGGAAATGCTTCCCTGTTCATGGGCATGACAAGCTGCAAATACAACTGGCTGACAGGAACGTCACGCATTACGTTTCTGGTTCTAGAAAGGCTAGACCAGTGCAGTGGAGGCATTGACATACGCAAAATATTCTGCTCTTCCCTTAGTTGGGTGTGTCTGAGTGCTTCTGTTTGGCTTTGGTGAAAGTAATCCTTTTGAAATGGGGCTCATCCAAAACAGGAAATAGTGTGAGCAGAATCTGTAAGTGGACTTTTCTTTTTTGAGCAAAATCTTGTGATTAAGACTTTTAACGAAAGCCTACCAGAATACTGCATAGCTCCTCTGAAAACTACCCTTTCTCTTCCTCTTGTTTTTAAATTATGGAACTAATATAACTGTATTATCAAAAATAGGAAAATTAGAGGGTTAAAAGAGTTCAAAATTTCTCCTTTTTTTAATGATAGAAGTACAGTCGTTCCTCCGCACCCGAGGGGGGTTTGTTCCAGGACCTCGCCAAACAAAAATTCCCGGATGCCTAAGAGCCTGATGTGAGATGTGATAGTATTTTGCATGTAACCTACACACATCCTCCCATATACTTTAAATCATCTCTAGATGTCCTTGTAATACCGAATACAACATGAATGCTATGTAAATAGTTGTTCTACTGCGTTTTTATTTGTATTATTTTTGATTGTTGTTTTCTCCCCCACATATTTTCAATCTGTGGTTGATTGAATCCACCGATAAAGAACCCACAGAGAAGAAGGGCTGACTGTAAATATCTCATGGGCATGAAGGCTTCCAAGGGTGGGTGGGGAGGGCTGGGGAAATGCCTTTCAGCTGAAATAGATGTGTCTGGAGTACCTGGGAACACCTGCGGAGACCTGCAGTGTGAAAAGGAGAGAGGCTGGTCCCTTTCCTGCCCCCTCTTTCCCAGTCCTGCACTTCTGGCTGTAGCTCCTCCGGACTAGCTTCTTTCTCCCTCAGCGCCTCGTGCAGGGCTCCAGCTTGCTCTGGGCTCTGGGGACGCGGTCTCCTCCTCTCACTGCAGCCCTCCGCGAGGAACTGACTTCTGGCCCTTGTGCATTTCTGGTGCCTCAGCGTCCCAGCTGTGCCTCCTCTAACCCTGAAAGTAAGGTACAGTCTTTTCATTTTCACCATCTAAGGTGACTTCTGTTCCCTGCCAGGACCTTGGCTGATACAGGTGATTCTTGAGGGAAGTAACAAGACCATTTGGAAGAGCCATGATGTGTGCTACAGAGAAAGAACACAGATTTGGGCTCTCAAAAGGTATCAAACTAGAGTTGACGCCATCCATATCTTTGAGTGTGCATGTATACGTGTGTATATATATGACATGTAAATGTCTATCAAAGGCTCAAAACAATGGCAGGTACCCTAATTAAGTTCAGGAAAAGTCTACTGGGTGTCTGTTTTGTGCTGGTCTCAGCCTCACACTGGGGTCAGGTTGGAGCAGGAATTCACAGAGAGGAATAAGATAGTTGCAGCTCCTGGAGCTTCCAGGCCAGAGGAATCGGAACATGGCAGATAGTTGGGATGGAATGTGATCATGCATAAAGGTGTTTATGAGGTTTAGAAAGAGCTGGTTCTGCAGCATGTCAGCAGCGAGTAAATATTAGTGTCTGTGTTTAATATTTCAGTTTAGGAGGTAAAAGAGTTGTTCCCCACCTCCCATCCTGAGCTAGTGTTTTCCTGTCTTCTGGGAAAGGAAGGAACTCCCGTGCATCAGAGGAACTTAGGTAGACCTGTCTGCAAGGTGACAAGTTTGTCCTTCCTTTTCAGGACTTGTAAGTACTTGCAGATGCCTTAGATTTTAAGAAAGGTGTGACTCCTGCTGGCCCCAAAACCTTCAGCTTTGTAACAGAGAGACTCAGGAGAGGCCAGGCCATTATCTCTCTCTCTCCTCCTGGTTCCTTTTTGTGTGAGAGACCCTTCTCTCCTAAAAAGAAAATCTTGGCCTCTGAGAGGCATTCTGTGTGATTGAGAAGGAGTCCTGCTGGGCCATTTGTTCAAGGTTAAAATTCTTATAGCCACTTAATGCGTGGCCCTTTTATGTTAGGGGAGCTTATTCTGTCAGCTAAAATTAGGTCTATATGGGATTAAACCATCAGCACTGGGGATGCAGTTTTCCCCCAGGTGTGGCCACACCAGGCCCTTGTGGCATTTTTGTTTTCTAATTTAGGGCTTGGTGAGAAATGCAGCAGTCACAGGCTTGTCTCACGACTAAAACCACTTTGTAGAATTTCACAGGCAAGTCACAGTCCATAACCTAATTCTTAGCGTCTTTCTCCCCAAGATCTCCAGGACTTTTCAGAATCCTCACATCCCCTCAGTTCTTCCTCTGTATCCCCTGGTCTCACCCAACCCCGCTCCGGCTGACCAGTCAAATGCCTTTTCCTCCCGGGTTACTCTTGGACACTTCTGTGACCACCACCCTGAAAACCCTCCCTTGACCGCACAGCCCGACACCTTCAAATCCTCATCTTACTGCGTCCATGGTGTCATTTGTTTCTTTCAATGACTCCCAGCTTTGTCCAGCTTCTTAAACACAGGTGTTCCCCGAAGTCCTTCTGCATCCTGGGCTCACCTCTGTGTGGTTGGGTCCCCAGGAGTTTCCCCCTTCCTGGGGTCTGTCCTTTGTGGAGACCTGCCTCCCCCAGACATGCCTCGTTTTGACTTGAGATGTTCTCTCATGAATGCCACCTGCTCCCACACACCTGCTGAAATCTGCCTAATTTAAATCAAATGAGGCTCATCTGTGCGGTCTTTTGTGTTCTCTCTCCACCAAAGCAGATCCTCTTTAGGGATTGCACTGTTATGGTCCGACTTGGTAGGGAGCTATAGCTAAGGACCCTTATAGCTGCTTAGATTTCTTCTACCTTCCCAGGGCGCTGGGCATTCACTCCGTGTGGTGAGTGACACATCTCATGACAGCGTGACCCAGAAGGATGGCATGGAACTAGGAAAAGCCTGAGAACCCTGTGTGTGTGTGACTGTCTGCCCTACCAAACTGTGAATTAATAGGCAGAGATTGTTCTGAGCCACTTCTATACACACTGGGGGCCCCAGCATTGAAGGCAAGTGTGAGTACAACAGCAGGGTGTCTGACAGCTGAGGGGAAGATTCTCAGCCTGGCTCTTGGCTGACAGACGCAGGAATGGGCACTGGGGGTGGGGTAGGGGCCTGACCATGGTTCAGATGGCAGATGGATTTGCTTCCAGAATGGCTTAATCAGGGTCCATTCTGTAGATGAAAAATCAAGGCCAACCATCTTTATAAGGTTATTCCCAGCTCTCAAGTACCCGTGGTTTGTGGGCACTTACGTCCTCTTGATTCTTCCCGCTCAAGCTGTGCGGAAGAACCCCACAGCGCCAAGAAGGTCGTTGTGTTCCCCTTCTCTCCCTCTGGCTTCCCATTTTGCATGCTCAGGACCGCTACATGGTCCCCTTGCCCCACCCCCCACAGAGCCTCACATGTCGGGGCTGGCCTTGCTTGGCAAATGGACCATGCCTTCTCTACCATGTGGTCACAGCCCTGCTACACCATGGGGACCTTAGTGCATATTAGAAAAAGCCCTCTTCTCCTAATGTAGATGCAGCCCCATGCCAGGGTGCTCAGTCCAGCAAGCCCAATAGCCTGGGTTGCAGCATCCACTCCATCCCTCACCTGGGAGCTCTTGGGCAGTAAATCTCCTGCACAGCTGCATCAAATCGAGCCATCCAGCAATCTGCTGCCTACTTGCAGCTGGGAAACCCGACAGCATGATGGATCCTGTTAATGAGCTAACCTTCCCATTTGGTCTTCAGATAATTTCTTCATCCGGGTGGATGTTTTCTTGGAGCAAATTTGAGGAACACTGAAAGACCCTGACAAGTACTAAATAATTTTGGAAAAGATGACATTTGAACACATCTTCCTAGATTGTTTTGTTTTTGTTTTGAGACAGGGTTTCTTTCCTGTTGCCCAGACTGGAGGGCAGTGGCGCGATCTTGGCTCACTGCACCCTGCACCTCCTGAGCTCAAGCGATTCTCCGGCCTTAGCCTTCCGAGTAGCTGGGACTACTGGCACCACCGTACCTGGCTAATTTTTGTGTTTTTTGTAGAGATGGGATTTTTGCCATGTTGCCCAGGCTGGTCTCAAACTACTGGGCTCAGGCATCCTGCCTGGCTCGGCCTCCCAAAGTGCTGGGATTACAGGCAAGAGCCACTGTGCCCGGCCACGTCTTCCTAGATTTTGAATAGAGCCTATGTCATAGCTCTGTTTTAATGCTTGGCTATTTTTATTTTTTTTTATAAACACAATTTGCAGATCTTATTTATTTTTATAGTATATACCCGCTCTGTTGCCTAGATTATAGGGATGTGCTGCCATGCTGTTTGGTGGTATGAGTTTTCTTTCTTAGTCCTAGTTGCTGTCTTGATTTCCCAGTGTTTTCACAGTGGTTTCTAAAAATTGGCTGTAAATTCTTAGAAACATAATTAAAAACACAAACTTCTGGGCAGTAGCCAGAGGCCCTGAAACACAGGCCACATAATAGCTGATGGCTGTCTGGGCAAGCTCTGTTTTGTGGGTCCCTCCGGAAGTTCACCCCAAGAGTTCTTTACTCCCTGGGTTCCTGGGCTCTAAAAGTGGAGGCAGCATTGCTACCGCATCCCAAGCAGAACGACCCAGTTGGAAACAAAAGGCATTTGAAGTGTTGCAGAATGCAGGGACACAAAGCCTAAAACAGTGAAATAAACTAAAATGCAGTCTAAAATTTATGGGAACTGGAATCCTGGTTAACTATGTTCTTAATTCTGTTTTCTCATTTTTATTATACGTCATTGCACTTAACACTGAAACAGCACGGAACTCTCGGCATCACCTCTGTCTCCACCCTCTCAAGAACTGTGAATTGGCCTGTATCTGTTTAGAAGGGAGTTTCTCAGCCTCGGTGCTATTGGTATGTGGGGCCCTGATTATTTGCCGTGGGGCTGTCCTGTACCTTGTAGGCTGTTTAGCAGCATCCCTGGCCTCTACCTGGTAGAAGCCAGTGGTGATGACCTCTCTTCCAGCTGTGACAACCAACAATGTCTCACTGCCAAATATCCCCTGGTGGCTAAAAGTGCCCCCAGTTGAGAAACACTGGCTTATACCTTTCTGATACATTTAAATAGGACTTTCTAGACTGAGTCCCCTCTATCCATCAGCTTTTATGATTTGACAGATATTTCAGGTTAGAATACGGAAGCATTCTCAGCACTTGGATTCTTCTAGTTGCTGGATGATGCACAATGAGAATCTGTTCTGGAGAGAAATGACTGTTCTTCTGTGTTCGTGCTTTTGTGGCTCCTTTGTGCAGTGTGATACTGATAACGTGGGGAAGACTGGATCTCTGTTGCCTTAGGCCATGTAAATAAGCCCCTTAATTTTCTTTAGGCCAGTTGAGCCTGAAAGAATCACAGATTGCTCAGGAACTAGACAGGGTGTGGGAGATCCCTCGGTAGCCAGTCCAGCAGCTTTGGTTGTGGGGCAAGATGTCCCGGTCATGTTGATTCTTTCCAGATTCAACACTGTGTTGTAATTCTGGGTAACTGCATATATTTAAAAGAGGATGCATATAAATAGCATCTAAATGTCATGTGAGATCTTTGCCACCGCAGCAATCATTTTTATTAGTTCTCTAATTTCAGGAATATTGGCTCTTTGTAGGGCTGTACAGGCCTCCTTGCAGAGGTCATGAAGGGGAGCTCATTTCAGATCATTAAGGGCTGAAGGGTCTATAATAAGCACACAGTCTTCCAAATTCTGGGAGTCTGGCTTGGTAGGACAGCAAGAGGCAGCAGGAAGGGCATGTGACAGCAAGCCAAGCGGGGAGGATTCTGGCCCTGGTGTTTAGACCAGTTGATGATAGAGGCCGAGTGAAGTTGTTTCCTCTCTGAACCACAGTACTATTTCTGTGAAATAAAGATGTTGGAGAAGATAGAACATCTCGAAGGACTCTTCCAGCTTTAAATGAAAATGTATGATTTTAATTAAGGTGGTAATGAACTGGATATTTTCAGATATAATTAAATAGGATTGGAGAGGTGTCTTTGTCTAAGAGGAGGGATAGTGGTGGAATATTAAAAATTATATTCCATCAGTGAAACTTTCAAGTGATGGATATAATTAATG
This sequence comes from Macaca mulatta, assembly GCF_049350105.2. NCBI lineage: Eukaryota > Metazoa > Chordata > Mammalia > Primates > Cercopithecidae > Macaca > Macaca mulatta. Next base: position 26,183,371 of record NC_133417.1, on the reverse strand, counting down.
TTGCCATGGAGAATTTGTGGACTGAGAATAGAGCTAGCTTCACATCCCTTCATTTGCAGTCTCTGCTCTGAAGTGGACAGACTTTGGGAGACACAGGCATCTTTGGAAGATGTTGGGGGTGTGGCTGACGACAACTTCTCTGGAGACCTGTGTGCTCGTTCTAGCTTTGCTGTGTGATTTTGTGCAAGTTGCTCTATGTATCGGGGCTCAGTTCTCTTTTTCATGTGAAGAATTCAACTTTGGTCTTGTTTAGAGAAGGTTAATAGAACTGTTTTGGGCCGGGCGCGGTGGCTCACGCCTGTAATCCCAGTACTTTGGGAGGCAGAGGCGGGCGGATCACGAGGTCAGGAGATCGAGACCATCCTGACCAACATGGTGAAACCCCGTCTCTACTAAAAATACAAAAATTAGCTGGGCGTGGTGGTGGTGGTTGCCTGTAATCCCAGCTACTCAGGAGGCTGAGCCAGGAGAATGGCTTGAACCCAGGAGGCGGAGGTTACAGTCAGCCAAGATCATGCCACTGCACTCCAGCCTGGTGACAGAGGACGACTCTGTCTCAAAACAAACAAACAAACAAAAAACGTTTTTGGGATTGCCTATCCTTAGAAAAGCCTGCTTGCAAGGTTGGCCCTTGGGTACTATTTGGCAACATAACTAGTAAGCAGTTCCCTATGTGAATATTAAACTTTCTGTAAAGAAGTGTGGCTCAGTGTGCCTAAACCATTTGTACAAACCATGTGGTTTATGCTGAATACCTGCTTTCCTTCCAGAAGTCTGGATTTCTGGTACACGCCAGGCAGTATATGGCCTATGCAACAAGCCCCCGGTAAAATCCCTGGGCACCGAGTCTCTAACAAGCCTCCCTGGTACATAGCACTTTGCACCTGTTGTCCCAGCCTGATGCTAGAGGAATTCAATATGTCCTCTGTGACTCCACTGGGAGAGGACTCTGGGAAGCTTATACCTAGTTTCCGCCAGACTGTTCCATGGACCTTCTCCTTCTGCCAATTTAGCTTTATATCCTTTTGCTGTCATAAATCTTAGCCATAGGTGTGACTATGTGCTGAGTCCTGTGGGTCCCTCTTGTGAGTCACCAAAGCTAGGAGTAGTCTTGGGAACACCTCATATAGGTACTCTCTCTGAAAACGTGTTTTGTAAGTAGAATTCTTTGGATTTTTTTTTGGGGGGGAGTAAAAGGTATTTCTGTATTTCAGGTGTTTGTTCCCCTTAAATTGGTAGTGAGAAAAATTTCATGGCAGAGGCAAGTGGAGATGAGCCAGCAGAAGCTCCCCTGTTCTGTGGTCAAACCATAACCTTGTTAGCCATTAGATAAATGCTTTTGATTGTAAGAAAATAAACACAAGCAAGAAAGGGTCAATGCAAAGCGAGACAGTATATGGGCAATGCCATTTCAGCCATTGTTCTGTTCACTGTATTTTACATATTGGTGTGTCCTTCTGTGTTTTTGAATTAGATATAATTGGATTCTTAAGACTGAGGCTATCTATAATTTGAGGGGAACTCGTTTGAAGAAATCCCTTGTGTGAATCGGTTCCTAATTATCTTTGAGGTGATGCCAAGATGAGTGGGGGAGTACTATGAGCTTTAGCGTCAAGCATTTTGATTAAAAAAGTGTCAAGCATTTTGATTAAAAGAGACATATGTATGTGGTAGCAGCTGAGAGCATCACAGTTACAAGCAATGGAAATCCTCATGTTAGTTTAAGCAAAATAAATGAGAACACATTACAGAATGTAAGTGACCGGATTTATGGGGTCAAGTGATATCAGAATCCTGTTTCACTCCCTCCATTCTCCTTTCTGTCTCCTCTCTCCTTTCCTCTATGTCAGCTTCATTCTTGGGCTGGTTCTCTACACAGGTGGCCTTGAATTGACCCTAAAGGGTCCTAGCCCTTACAGTATCAGGGGAGAAAGACCTTTTCTGTCCTGCCATTTATCTCAGTCTCTGAAAAAGGATTCTGATTGTCCTATCACTGTGTCCAGGGAATGGGACACTCTGCAGTCTGGCCACTTGCTTTCCTCTGATGCAGGATAGGATCATGTTACTGTCAACTGCTCCACTAAAAAGGAATAGCTCCTCCTTAGAAAAAAGAGGATTTCTTTTATTAGAAGAAGTAAGGAGGGCAGAATGAGCAAAAATGACTGTTGTATCTATGTATATGTATATGTATATGTATATGTATATGTATATGTATATGTATATGTATATGTATATGTAGTAGTCCCCTCCTTGTCTATGGGGGTTAGTTCCAAGGCCCCCAGTGGATGCCTGTAAGCTTGGATAGTGCTGAACCTGATTGTCATCTAATGGAATACATTTCTGTTCCTGCCTTGCACCCACAAATTAATGCCTTTTCCATCTTAACTAAGCGCTTATCATGCACTGTGGCACATTTGCATTTTGAGGTGCAACAACAAATCTAGCACAAATTTCTTTTTTCCTTCTTCGTGACTCCATAGGCAGAAGATTCGTTCTTACTATAGATCTTAGCAACATCAGCAAGTGATTTTTTTTTTTATTTCCTTGTTAACAACTTTTCCTTTTTCCCTTAAAGGAAGCACTTTACAGCATACATTTGACATACCTGGATTGCCAGCATCAACTACTTTTGTCTTTGGGGCCATTATGAAGTAAATTAAGGGTTCCTTGAACACAAGCACTGAGATACCATGATGGTTGACCTGATTGCCCAGGGTGGGCAGTGACCAGTGGGCAGGGAGTGTCTGTAGTGTCTATGGCGTGGATTTGTTGGACAAAAGGATAATTTATGTCCAGGGAATAATGGAGTGGGGTAGTGTGAGATTTTATCACACTACTCAGAACAGCTTGCAATTTAAAACCTATGAATCATTTATTTCTTGAATTTTCTATTTAATATTTTCATACTATAGTCGACTGTGAGTAACAAACTGCAGACAGCGGAATCATGGACAAAGGGGCACTACTGTATGTGGACCCCAGGAAAAGGTTACATGGCTTCCGTGAAGTTGAGTGTTGGTTGGAGGTAGTCGATGAATGGCTCTAAGAACCATCTCTGAGTACTGAAACAGAATACGACCTTATTTTCCTGGTGGGTAATAATTATATTAGAGGTTTGATCCGGGCCAGGGACTGGGGATATGACTATGGCTAGAATTCCAGTCCTAACTACAAGGATGAATGTGGGTAGGGGGTCTTCATTCATATGTGTTTCATTCATATGTGTTTTCCAAGTGTTCTTTTTAGCTAAATCTTTGCAGAAATCTTTGACATAACTCTCATTCCTTATGGAGATTACAAAGAAGTCTCTCTGATTGAAATGATGTGGGGATGGGATGAGAGCCCCACTGTGGTCTCTTAAGGCTTAAACCTACAGGGTCTAAGGAACTTGTTTTGGAAAAACTCTAAGGGTGGTGGTCCAACCGTGGCAGTGTTCAGTTCACTGCCCTGATACCTGGTTATGAGTTATTTATTAGCACTGAGTAGAAGTAAAGCAAAACTGTGACTCCTATTTTTATTTTCTTTTGGAGCATCAACACTGATTCATTTTTGATTTATAGCTCAATATCACTGGGAAATTGTTCTGGCTCATGTAAAATGTCAAAAACACAGCTCTCCATCTATAAAATCCTATCAGAGCTCAGTCCAGGCTATTTGTAACTGGTAACCAGTGTCACTGTGGGTCTTTGGCAGAGTGATTTCATGGAGTGTCTGAATCTCACTTTTGAGAGTTGTATCTTTCATGTTTGTTCTTGTGACGGATTTCCCGGACTTCCCTGTGAAGTTGTGTTGATTGGTCGATGGATCTGATGTTGTCTTTGTGGTCGTACTCTCCTTACTTTACAATGCTCACAGGGCTCATGGATAGCTAATGCACTTGTTAGTTCAGAAGCCAGACCTAAGATTTCTTTTCTTTTTTTTTCTTTTTCTTTTTCATTTTCTTTTTCTTTTCCTCCTCTTTCCTTTTCCTCCTCTTTCCTTTTCCTCCTCTTTCCTTTTCCTCCTCTTTCCTTTTCCTCCTCTTTCCTTTTCCTCCTCTTTCCTTTTCCTCCTCTTTCCTTTTCCTCCTCTTTCCTTTTCCTCCTCTTTCCTTTTCCTCCTCTTTCCTTTTCCTTTTCTTTTCTTTTCGCAGTGCTCCCCTTACCCTGACTTTGAGCAGGGTACTTTGTTGACTTCATCAAGACCAATCTGGCTCAATATCTGCTCTTTCTCAAGGATTCACTTGGCTGTTTGGGTTGACAACTCAGGGAAGGTGGTCACAGAGAGACTCTGCATGGCCTTTTCTAAGTAGAATAAAGATTAATTTTTGTTTGTTTGTTTTTGTTTTTTTGAGACGGAGTCTTACTCTGTCGCCCAGGCTGGAGTGCAGTGTGCTATCTCGGCTCACTGCAGCCTCTGCCTCCTGGGTTCAAGCAATCCTCTTGCCTTAGCCTCCCAAGTAGCTGGGATTACAGGCACCCGCCACCATGCCTGGGTAATTTTTTTGTATTTTTAGTAGAGACAGGGTTTCACCATGTTGGCCAGGCTGGTTTCAAACGCCTGACCTCAAGTGACCTGCCTGCCTCGGCCTCCCAAAGTGCTGGGATTATAGGCGTGAGCCACTGTACCCTTCCTTCTTTCCTTTATTCTTGTTTCTCTATGTAGCCTGTACACTTACACTAAAAGTTAATGAAAGCTGGTGATGCCCTACTGGAACACAATAGATCTGGGGCACCCCAAAATATATCAGTTACCACACACTTTCAAATAAAGGGAGTCGTATGTTGAGTAAATTACGTTATTCTATTATAAATCTTATTTGAGTCTAGTTTTATTTTCTTAAGTTAGAAGAATGCTAAGACTTTGCAGTTGCCTGGGATATGATGGCAACCTTTAAAAAGTAGAACAAGTAGGTTTTCAGCCCCTAACAGAGGAGACGATGTAGCCAAATGGATCTTTTAAGCCACTGCAGAATGTGTTCTCTGACCTTTGTATCTGCCCAGTGCTTGTCCAGGAGAGTTACATGATTGCAAAGATTTGCATCTGTTCCTCCTCCTCTTGATTCCTCATTAACATCATCTGCAACTAGGAAGGAAAGGTTTTGTTGCAAATGGAGAAAGGTGCTATCTTGGGGACTTAAATTTTGGGAAATCCCTGACTCTTTATTGTTATTATTATTATCATTATTATTTGAGATGGAGTTTTGCTCTTGTTGCTTAGGCTGGAGTGCAATGATGTGATCTAGGCTCACTGCAACCTCTGCTTCCCGGGTTCGGGGGATTCTCCTGCCTCAGCCTCCTGAGTAGCTGAGATTACAGGTGTGCGCCACCACACCCAGCTCATTTTGTATTTTTAGTAGATACGGGGTTTCACCATGTTGGTCAGGTTGGTCTAGAACTCCTGACCTCAGGTGATCCTCCTGCCTCGGCCTCCCAAAGTGCTGGAATTACAGGTATGAGCCACCACGCCCAGCCCCTGACTCTTTATTTTATTTTGTGAATATTGGCAAATCAGGATCTATTTGCTTTGTAACTGTATAAGTGGTGAGTAGACCTAGGTAGTTTAAAATATCAGTAACTTAAATCTCTTACTGCACAAGCTCTTTTTGGCCAAATCCCATTTAAGTCGATGGCAAGGAACGCCATAATTACTGATTCTCAGTGGCTATGTGGAAAGTGGTTTGGCTGCTTTCTTTGATTGTAGAGCATGAACCCCTATCTTCCGCCTTGGAAATACGTGCAGATATTATACATACACAGAGTAAGAAAACCTGAGCATATGGAGGGATGTATGGTGAAATGAGAGCTGCCTTTCAACCTTGTACTCCCAGTGCCCTTCTAATGAGGTAATCTGGAATTTCTTGTGTAGCTTTTCTGAAATTGTATCTGCATATATAAAAAAATTTCTGTACACACCCATGCATACACACACACAAGCTTTGATAATCTATTAATTACCGTTATTCTCTCACTACATTTTGCAGCATTACACATCTATCTTTTTCAAGAGCTTAATGATATGGTATGCATGTGTGATAATTTATTAAACGACTCTCTTATCAATGGACACCTAAGTGGTTAATATTTTGTTGTTATACAGCTGTAATAAACACTCTTATATGTATTCTTTCTGCATTTGCGCCAGTATAAATGTAGAATATATTTCTCAAAGTAGAACTTGTTGGGTGCAAATAATGTGTATTACATTTTGTAAACATCTCCAAGCTGCACCGCTAAGAGGCTTCCCCATTGACACCAGATGAGACTTGTCCTCATGCCTTCACCAGCACTCAGAATTTGCAAAAAAAATTTTTTTTTTTTTTTTGAGACAGAGTCTCACTTTGCCACCCAGGCTGGAGTGCAGTGGCGTGATCTTGGCTTACTGCAACCTCCGCCTCCCTGGTTCAAGCAATTCTCCTGCCTCAGCCTCCCAAGTAGCTGGGACTACAGGCACACACCACCACACCTGGCTGATTTTTGTGTTTTTTAGTAGAGACGGGATTTCACCATATTGGTTGGGCTGGTCTCGAACTCCTGACCTCGTGATCCGCCCACCTCGGGCTCCCAAAGTGCTGGAATTACAGGTGTGAGCAAATCCTTTTATATCTGCCATTGTAAAAGGTAGAAATGGTACTGATCTTTATTATCTTCTTGTTTATTCAGTTTTGCTACCTTATGTTTATCAGTTATTTTAAATTCCTTTTCTAAAATTGCATGTTCAAGGTGCTTTCTTGCCTTATCTTTTAGGCTCTTGGGCTTTTAAAAAATTGACTGATTTGCAAGTATTCTTTTAAAAATTGAAGTATAATAGACATACAGAAGCGTCATTGATGAAAATCCCATAGTTTAATGAAGTTTCACAAAGTGAACATAACTGTGTAGCCACCACTCACATTCATCTTCCCACCTGAGAAGACCTGTTCATGCCCCCTCTTTGTCACCACTCCCTGCCCAGGAGGTGACCACCAGCCTGAATTCTACCACCATGGATTTGCTTTGTCTATTTTTGGACTTTATACAAACCAGATCATACATAGATTATCCAATGAGTGCTTTTATGTTTGCCTTTGCTGAGATGCATACGTGTAGTTGTGATTAGCTGTAATTCAGGTATTGTCATTGTTATACAGTATTTCATTAGATGAATATACCACCAATTTATCCATTTCTATTGTTGACCAATGTTTGTGCTGTTTCCAGTTTCGGCAATTAGGAATAATGCTGCTGTGAACATTTTGTAAGCATCTTCAAGTATCCACATGTATGTATGTATGTATGTATGTGTTATTTTCATTTTTATTTTTTATTTTTTGGAGATGGAGTCTTGCCCTCAGTCATTCAGGCTGGAGTGCAGTGGCCCAATCTTGGCTCACTGCAACCTCTGCCTCCCAGGTTGAAGTGATTTTCCTGCCTCAGCCTCCTGAGTAGCTGGGATTACAGGCTCCTGCCACCACACCTGGCTAATTTTTGTATTTTCAGTAGAGACAAGATTTCACCATTTGGCCAGGCTGGTCTTGAACTCCTGATCTCAGGTCATCCACCTGCCTTGGCCTCCCAAAGTGCTGGGATTACAGGCGTAGCTCCTGCACCAGCCATACATATGTATTTCTGTTGAGTATACATCTAGGGATGGAATGGCTGAGTCATGGATTAAGATCACTTTTTTTGCTTTTTTTTTTTTTTTTTTTTTTTTTTTGAGGCAGTCTTGATCTGTCACCCAGGCTGGAGTGCAATGTCCTGATTTCGGATCACTACAACCTCTGTCTGCTGGGTTCAGTCGATTCGTGTGCCTCAGCCACCTGACTAGCTGGGATTACAGGCATGTGCCACCACACCCGGCTAATTTTTGTACTTTTAGTAGAGATGGAGTTTCACTGTGTTGCCCAGGCTGGTCTCAAACTCCTGGCCTCATGTGATCTGCCTGCCTTAGCCTCCCAAAGTGCTAGGATTACAGGCATGAACCACCGCACCTGACCTGATCAGCTTTTATAGAGACAGGCTGCCAGTTTTGGAAAGTATTTGTACCGTTTTACACTTCCACCAGCAGTTCTTGAGAGCTGCGTTGTATTGCATCCTCACCGATGTTTGAAATTGTCAGCTTTTTTATTTTTGAGCCACACTTTGCGTATGTAGCGGCATCTGTGGTTTTAATTTTATTGTCCCTGGTTACTAATAAGTAGAGTATATTTTCATATGTTTATTGGTCATTTGTGTATCATCTTTCATGAAGCTTGTTAAGTCTTTCGCCCATTTTTCTATTGGGTTGTTTTTCCTCTTTCTTAGTGATTTATGAGTCTATATTCTGGATACAAGTCCCCTGGTAGTTATGCTGTGTAAATATCTTCTCAACAAACTCGACGGCTTGCTGTTGTGCTCTTTGAAGGAGGTCTTTAATGTAGTTCAGTTTACGAGTCATTTCCCTTATGATGAATGCATTTATGTCTTGTTTAAAAAAATCTTTACCTTTCCCCAAGATGATGAAACTCCCTGACAGCATTCCATTTCAGATCTCTCCTATGTTAACCTTACACTTTCATATCTACAGCTCATCCACGGCTTTCTCTGTATGGAGTGAGGTAGGGTCATAATTCAGTCATTTCATATGGATGTCCAACTGGCCCAGCACCATTGATTGAAAAGAACTTTGTTTCCCCCATGTATTTTAGGGGTACTTTTGAAATATATAAATCAAGTAACCATATGTGTGTGGATCTTTTGCTTTGTGGTCTTTGTTTATCCTTATGCTAATATTATTTTATTTACTGTAGCTTTGAAATCTTCATATCTGGTAGTGACTGTCTTCCAGGTTTTTTGGTTGTGCTTGTTGAGGATTGTCTTGACTATTCTTTTTTTTCCCCCCTCCCCGCAGTGGAGTCTCACTTTGTCGCCCAGGCTGGAGTGTGGTGGTGTGATCTTAGCTCACTACAACCTCTGCCTCTGGGTTCAAGCGATTCTCCTGCCTCAGCCTCCCGAGTAGCTGGGACTACAGACACCCGCCACCACACGACTGGCTAAGTTTTTTTGTATTTTTAGTAGAGATGGGGTTTCACCATATTGGTCAGGCTGGTCCCGAACTCCTGACCTCAGGTGATCCATCCGCCTTGGCCTCCCAAAGTGCTGGGATTACAGGCGTGAGCCACCGTGCCTGGCCTGTCTTGGCTATTCCTCATTCTTTTCACTTTCCACATGAACTTTGGTTTCATCTTATCAATTCTCTTGCCACCTGCTAGGATTTTGATTGGCCATAGTGAGGCTTCCAATCCACAAACATGGTATGTTTCTTCATATATTTAATAGTTATCTTTAATTTCTCCTAAAATATTTCATTGCTTTTCTAGGTAGAAGTCTTGCATATTTTTTTAGTTTCATTAGTTTTTTCCTAGGTATTTGATAATTTTACTATTTTGAACAGAGCCTTTTAAAAATTACATTTCCTTCCTGTTTGTGGCAAGTATAGAAATAACTGGAATTTGTATATTCACTTAATGTGTGGTGGCCTTGCTGAATTCACTTCTTAATTCTTTCTAGTTCCCTTGTTCTGTCTGCCAGTTTGCCAGTGCCTCACTGCTCTAATAATTGTGACTTTGTGGAGAACCAGGCGTGAAGGGAGCAGTGGGCAGCTTTAATTTGAGTGCTTATTCTCGTGGTACCTGATCTCAGTGATCTACCTTGTGGAATATCTTCCTGTCTTGAATGTAAGAGAAGACTGCCTGGCTGGCAGTGGAGCCTTGGCTCCCCTCATTGATGAAATGATGGTGTCTGATTCTTGTATCAGTGTCTGTCTGAGCAAGCACTCCTTTGGTTCATGCCTTTGCTCTCTAGTGTATAGAGTATCAGGAAAGTGTCCAGGGTTGGATGCTGGAGCTCAGCTCCCAGCTTGCCATTGCATATAAGGGACAATTGTTTGGGCTACTGACGACTGTGCCATCTAATTGTGGAAAAGTCTAAGCTCTGCCCAAGATTTGATTGAGATATGTTATCAGCTGTCAGCATCTTCTCCTAGCATGGTCTAAATTTTAATGCATTTTGTAGATTCCCTTTATAACTTAGGTAATTGGGGGTTGGCATTTTCTGGTTTCTTTGATCATTTTATTCTTTTTCTAGTTTTTTCATGTTTCTTGTTGGTTTGGGTTTTATGGAGCAGAGTAGTGAGGAGAGAGGACAAAAGGGCTGTATTTCACCATGTTTAACTTTTATTCTCTGAGTGATCATGTTAATCTTCTAATGACTTTGATTCAGATCAAATGAGTTGGTGTTTGTTCAGCATAGTTTCTTTAAGCCAAATCTCTGGACTCTTATTCAGTGTATTTTTCTTCCTCACAGTATATTCCGTTCTTTAAAATGTTTCTTAAGCGATTTTTCAAACCAAAGAGGTTCAATGTGTTTGGAATCAGCAGTGCAGACCAAGGGCCATCCTAGTGGCCTGGCAAGGATGACCTTGGGTGACAATATCCACGCCCTTGCTAGCGTTTCTTGCCCGTAGTGTTAGCTTTTGGTTCTGGTCTGAATTAACTGTCACACATTAAATGAAAACCAGAAATCATAATTGGGGGTGAGAGATTCTTTCAGTCTTGTTCAGTTTAACAAGGATTTTTTGAGCACTGACAATTGTGCTTGTGCTTGAGCACACAGGCCCTGAGGGTAGAGACAAATTTGATACAACCGTTGACTTCAGGCTTTGATGTGCTGCTTGGGAGAAGGCAAGGATCATTTCTGTTTTATAAAAGCAAGGCAGTCAGAGGCAGGGAGCTTTGAGACCCAGAAAGACACCAAGCCAAGGTAAAAAGAATGGACTGAAAATGAGTTTACCTAGAAACAAGCTTCGAACTCCCAGCAACCTCACAGGTGTTTAACATAGAAGACGAGAGAAGATAAAATGTGAAAGTTCTGTTCTATACATTTTATCCCCATCTCTGTTTATCCAATGAATGCTTTACTTACTGGGCTAAAGGAGCTGCATTCTATGACTAAGGGAAACTTAGGGCTTTAAAAGGTATGTTTCATCAAATTGTTGGGCAAGTAACTGCTGTATCCCCAGCTCAGCAGAATAGTGTTGGAGACATACTGGGTGCTCAATAAGCACTTGTTGATTGAAAGAGCGATTGGTGGGCGTGGCTACTCATGTTAGTCTGGCAGTGTGGGTTGCAGGACATACGTTGAGTGTGGTCTGAGGACTCCTGGCCAGACCTACCTCCCACAGGCTTACTTGACAGCTGTGCTGGCATTGTGGGCAACCCTGGCACAAGGAGGTATAAGAACAAGTGTTAGGAAAGTGTGAGTGATGTTTAGCAAGAAACTCGTTGCTACTGTTGGCTCTGGCGCGTGAGGTCTGTGGAGCAAATGTGCTAACAAGTTGAGGGGCTGTGTACTCCATCGGAGACGGCCCATAAATGCTCATAAAAGTTGGGTAACTTCAAGGGATGTTCCTCCTCTTTATTCCCAGATTAAAGAAGAAGCAAAGTGAAAGTGTGCTGTGGTGTTGAGGAAGTTTTGCCATTAAAAGCTGGGTCTTGTCTTTTTGTCTCTGAGCTGGTGACTCCTGTGTGTGAGACCTCTGACAGCTTCTTGAAACCCAGGTCTCTCCCTGTTGAGTGGCAGGCATCCTGCCCATGTCCCAGGAATGCCGATCCCTGCTTTGGAACGGGGGTCATGTGCATTTCATGTTATGCTAACTGGAGCAGAGCTAGTCTGGTGGTATGTGGTAGAGGGAATGAGGGTGCCCCGGTCCATGCTGGAGAGTTTCCTTGGGTTGTTTTTATTTGGATTTTTTTTGCTGTTATACTATTCTGTGTTGGCTCTTGGCTTTCTGGGTCCAGGGCTACCCTTACTTTTTCCTTCATCCTAGATCTTTGCCATTTGCAGATACTTCAAGCTCTCCCTAAAAGAGTGGTCCATTTAGAGGCTGGTTTCTCCATTATGCCCCTGAAAGTGCCAGCTGTGGCTTCATTAGCTCAGGGAAGGGCTTCTGGGTAGGGCCGCTGGGCCTCCCGGTGTTTTGAGCCATTGGTCCTGTCTGCCTTCTCCCTGAAGGCTCTGTTTGCTGCATGCTGGAGCTAAGGGGGTGTTAATGAATCCATCTGAAAGTTTTCTGTGTGTTCAGGTACTGATCTCGGCATTCAGGATGCATCAGGGAACAGTCAAAGCTTTTGCCTTTGTGGTGTTTATATTCTAATAGGTGGGAGTAGGGTGGGGCAATTGAAACGTAAATAAATCCATAAGATAATGTAGATGAGATGTTCTTCAGACCAAGAAAATGTAGAGGAGGGTGACAGAGCTCAGATAGGGAGTGAGGGCAGGTGTCATCACTAAATGTGGTGGCCAGAACAGCCTAACCTGAAGGAGGGGAGGGAGCAGGCCAGGCAGACCCCTGGAGTAAGTTTGTTCCTGGCAGAAGGAAGAGCCGTGGCCTGGCTGTGGGGAGGTCGCCGAGGAGCCCCATGTGGCTGGAGTGTGGAGTAAGCAGGCGTGGCCCACAGAAGAGGAGGTCCGAGAACAGAGGCTTCCTCCATCCTAAGGACCGTGGCCTTTCCATGGAGGCCGATGTGTTCGAGTACCTGGGCTGCGTGTTGAGGATGGCTGGGTAGGGGCAGGGGCATGGAGGGACGAATGAGTGGCTGCTTCCTGTTAGAAATTGGAGCGCAAGTGACTTTTCATTGCCAAGTGGCCCAGAACACTAGTAAGTGGCACTCCCTACCCCCGTAGCAGCAGCTCGAGGGCAATATTTTCTAACCTCTTCAAGCCCATTCTTGTGGGTTTTGTAGGTTATTGTGGGTGTGGGATTGGGGGGGTGGGGGTTGTATAGTACCTGTTTGTATGTAGCCACCCCTTGGTCATGTGAGAGAGACCCGTGATCATCCCTGACGTCTTGGCAAGGGTTTGCCTGAGACAAACAGTTGCTTTCCTAACAAACACTTGCTTTCCACAGACAGGCAGAGCCCCGGCGGGTGGGAGGGCAGTGCCTGTGGCCTGCCTAAGGCTAATAATGGTTCTCAGCGCTGTCTGTAGAAGTCAAAGAACTCTCAAAGAATGGTTTTGGCTTTGAGAACCTGGCCATGGTACATTTGCTGAGAGCCAGACCTTCCAGTAGAAAACATTGAAAGTCACAGTCCGTGCAGCACAATGAATATGTAGCAGGTACTTTGCTGGACATGGCAGGTTGCTCATGCCCTACATGTGAGGTCCCATACTGAAGCATTACGGGGCCAACTAGATGCCACAGGGGCCAGGCAGGTGGAAGAGGAGAGTGAGGCAGACTGGCTGTGATGTTGCAGGAGAGGTGGGGCACCCCAGAGCACATGCCTCATCCGAACGCAGCATTGGCACCACTGGGAGAAAGGGACAGCCCAGGATGGGCAGATCTCAGTGTTTTGAGAGAATCCAAAGATTGGTATTTTCATTATTATGTTTTCTTGTTAGGCAGCAGAAGAGGTGGAACTAAGAGGGGTCCAAATTTCTGTATGTGTGTATGTATTTATGGTGGATGATGGAAAGATGGTTCTCCATTTGAGTTAATTACATAGGTGAGGTTGTTGCCAGGCCTCTGTGTAATAGAGGCTGTCCAATTAAAGTAGGATTGATTTATTAACGAAACTTACAGTCACGTAATTTTACAACTTGGAGGTGTTATGGGGCCTGGGGGCATTGCTAAAGAGTGCTAAGGCTCAAGATAATTATTGTGTGACTTTGGAGAGAATGACAGATGGGTCCTCACTTTTGCTGCAAACCTAGCCAGCGATTGAAATGGCATTCTTTGTTTAAGGTTGTGGAGGGGCTGTCTGCACTGATCCTCTGTTGCCTTGCTGGCACCCTTACCTCTTTGTGCATTTCCGAGGTATTTTGTCTCTACTGTCCAGAACCTTCCCTCAAAGCCTGCTGCTGATTCAGCTGCACGATTTGCATTTAGCTTTGCCCTAACAATGGGTTGCCTGGGTCCTGTCCATTTTCCAGCTGTCTTTATATTTGATTTTGAATTTCCAGCTGATATGCTTTCTGGCCTGGTGTGTGACTTAAAGAAGGTCTGGTCTTTTAACCAGACTTGTATAAATATTTATTTAAGACTTCTGTTGTGTGTGTGCTTCTGGGAGAGTAGCTGTTATTACCCCTTTGACACATAAATGAAAGTAGTGTGTGTGACACGCAGCATCCCGGGAGGCAGGAGGTCCCTCAGACTGGGAGTGACATTCTGCTCATGCTCTACGTGCTGGCTTTCTTGGTCCGCCACTGCACTTCCATGAACTTTTTGGGCCATTAACGAACCACTCATGTAGGTGATTTGACCTAGAAAGATGGATTCAGAAACTGAAATGTAATAAAGACACATATGGTCATGTGCTGCCCTGTTAGAGCATTTGTGAACTCACAGTGCAGCCTAGTCTCCGATGTGCATCACAGATGTGGTTTCTCTTACTCCATTTTAGACCTCTGGTGATATTTTTGTGAGTTGGATCTTTTTCCACAAATAGATTTCTTTTTCTGATTTAAATGATACGGTGGTTGTAGAAAATGTAAAAAGTAAATCTCAGGACCCCCAAATGACTAATCTAAAGGGAAAAGTCAAGCTGGGCACAGTCTGGCAAACCTGCCTCACATTTTATTCCTAAATAAGATAGCTACAAACATCGAGAAGCTACATACCTCCCTCACAATTTGCCCACAAGGATATTCTTTGTGGACACAAGACAGACCTCAAGCCCTCCCTCAGTTCATCTGAGACAGATGTATATCCAATTGCTTCCTCTGCCCTGTTGTTTTCACCAAGCTGGGCGAAGGCGTAAGTGATGTTCCTCTACCTTCCGCTCACGTAGAAACTGTGTATTCGGTGAAAGGCTAATCAAAGACTTTTAAAAATACAGCCATTTGTCTGTTTTCTACCTGTGACCTGGAAGCCCCCTCCCCACCTCGAGTTGTCCTGCCTTTCCAGACAGAACCAATGTATATCCTACACATATTGATTGATGCCTCATGTCTCCCTAAAATGTATAAAACCAAGCTGTGCCTGGACCACCTTGGGCACCTGTGGTCAGGTCCTCCTGAGGCTGTGTCACGGGCACGTCCTTAACATTGGTAAAATAAACTTTCTAAATTGATGATCTCTGTCTCAGATACTTTTGGGTTCACAGTAGAAAGGAAAGAAACCCACTCAAATATTCCCACCCTTCAAAGATTAACCACTGTTACCATTTGAGGGAATTTTTTTCTGGTTGTTTTCAATGCAACCTGTAAAGCTAGTTGTTGTAGCACATACTTCATCTTGTATCTTGCCCGAATTCTCTCTCATAACTCTCCTGCTTCCTTTGGCTTTAGCCAAAATGACCTCAGACCTCAGCCAAGTTTTCCACCTCAGAGTGTTTTACTGCCTCCTCTTCTCTGGCAGGTTCTTGCCCAGGTAACAAAAACAGCATAGTTCACTCCCCCATCTCCTTAAGTCTTTACGTACATGTCCCCTTGTCAGTGAAGCCTCTTCTGATCTTCCCATTCAGTTTGCACCTGTGTTGGCTAGAACTCCCCCTGTTCCAGACCCATCCTTTCCTGTGGCACCCAGTGCAGGACCCAACATACAACCTGTCTATTATCAATGCCATTGTTCTTTCTAATATGCTAATAGAAACATTAAGCAGTAGTAATTTTTCTAAAAAATATTTTGAGACAGGATCTCCCTCTGTTGCCTAGGCTGGCTTACAGTGGTGTGATCTTGGCTCATTGCAACCTCCACCTCCTGGGCTCAAGCAATCCTCCCACCTCAGCCTCCTAAGTAGCTGGGGCTAGAGGTATCTGCTACCACGCTCAGCTAATTTTATAATTTTTTGTAGAAATGAGGTTTCACTCTATTGCCCAGTCTGGTCTCAAACTCCTGGCCTCAAGCGATCCTCCTGCCTTGGCCTCCCAAAGTGCTGGGATTATAGGTGTGAGCCATCACTCCAAGCCAGCAACAGTACTCTTTGCAAAGGCTTTAAAATATCTACCTATAGCCTATTCTTTGAATAAATCATACCTCAATCATCACCCTACTATGGAACATTTAGTTACATCTAATGTTTTGCTGTTATAAATCACATGAACCTATTATGAACCTTTTGTGCTTAAAGTATTTTTCCATTTCTTATGCATTAAAATACATTCTTGAGCATGGGATTACTGGGTCAACATATCTTGTATTAAGACTCATATGGCTGAAAGTGATAGAAACTCAACTCAAACTGGCTTAAGCAAATCAAAGGAAATGGTTGGCTAATGTATTTGAGAAGTAGAGGGATAGAACAGTCAGGACTGATTTAAAAGGTTCAGTCTGTCTTCGGGAGTCTGATCTGTGTTTTAGTATCTACTTTCTTCTTGTGTTGGCTTCATTCTCAGGCAGTCTCCTCCCACTTATGTCAAAATCACCACCTGTAGCTCCTGTGTTCATCCTCCTATCTCTAAAATCTACTCGAAGGAAGACATCCCCTTTCCAATATTTTCAGCAAAAAGCTTGGCACAGGTTCTCATCGGCTCAAATTGAATTGTGCCATTTTCGAATCATTAACTCTGGACATGGGACAAGTTAATGGGATATACTAGCATGGGAATGGCATCATCCCACCCAAATCACTTATTTTGAGGGTAGGGCAGGTGCCATTCCCAGAGGAGAATCAGGATGCTCTTATGGGATGGGGACTGCATGCTGGGCTGGCCCCAAATGACACATCTTCATTTTACCTATGAACATTTTAGGGACTCTGTGTCTTAAAATAAATTAATAAAAAGAAAAAGCCAGCAGAGAAAGAGATAGGAGCCCAGTTGCATCCTAAGCATGCATTTTTTTGGATGTGTAACTGCTGCCTAATCAGATAGCAGTGTGTTTCTACTCTGACCACATGGGGCCAAGAGCAGCCTTCACAGGAGAGCTCTGTCCCACAGCTGCCTGGTTGCCCATCTCTTTGTGGATGTGTTGCCAGTTTGCAACATAATTGTCGGAGTTCAGAAGGGCCCTTGTTTCTTGTCCACTGTTGAATAAGCACCTGCCTTGAAGGCACTGCAGCCTTTGTTGGCCCTGTGGTGGCTTTCTACTACACTCAGCACATGTGCATGGAGCTCCAGGTGCCTCTACCACGTAATCTCTCCCTTGTAATCATCCTGGCTCAGGCCTGCCTCCAAGCCAACCTCATTCTTAGCATGAGGGAAGTTGGAAACTTCCTGGTGAAAGCCCCATGGAAGTTGGAGGGTGGGATGCTGTGTAAACCATTCTGACCCTTCCATTGAGTTTGTTCTTATCTCAAAATTGGGATGTGTCACGGTGAGTTATGAGACAAAATGAAGTTATTACTTGACACTCTTCAGAAATTGCTGAAAGGCCATCTGAACTCTTTCATTCGGATCCTGTGCTAATTACTATTGGCTGTTATTTAGTAGGAAGAGCTGGGGAGTTGGTCACATAAAGGAAGCTGTCAGAGCTAAGGCTGTGTGGAGGGCCCTTCAAAGTAGTCTGAATTCCCCATGCAATTTTTGGCATTTCTCCCTTTCCATCTCATCAAGAAAATTAGATGGAGCCAATTTATAAGTAAATAACACATCTCTGTTAAGGACTCTAGGTTAACTTGCAGCTGTCTTGCTCATATTTTCCGTGGTGCAGACGGGATAGAGAGTACTAATATTCCACTTGTGCTCTAGGTCATCCATTCTGTGGCAGGCTTAATTCTCACAAGTGGATCTTTCCCACATAATTTTGAGAGTGTTGGAAATCATGGACACAACACTCCAGTTGAGTTGGGGACACCCCACCTACCATTTAGTGGCCATCTCCTTTGTTTGATTCCAGATTCCTGAGACAAGATTTCTTGTCTTTCTCAATATAGTCAAGTGAATGTCCACTTGAAATCTGTTTTGAAGCCATGGTTCACTGCTGGTGAGACAGGTGCTCTTCTGCCATAGCGAGTCACGGGGAGTGCTTTTCTAGCTGTTCCTTTTCCGTGGTGCTCAGCCCCAGGAGTGCAGGTGGAGACAGACTGGGAGCCCGGTGGCAGCTCTTCTCTCTCTCTTTTTTTTTTTTTTTTTTTGTGAGGTGGGGTCTCACTCTGTCACCAGGTTGGAGTGTGGTAGCATGATCTCGGCTCACCGCAACCTCCGCCTCCCAGGTTCAAGTGATTCTCCTGCCTCAGCCTCCTGAGTAGCTGAGACTGCAGGTGCGCACCACCACACCTGACTTAATTTTTTGTATATTTTTTAGTAGAGATGGGGTTTCTTCACGTTGGCCAGTATGGTCTCGATCTCTTGACCTCGTGATCCACCCGCCTTGGCCGCCCAAAGTGCTGGGATTCCAGGCATAAGCCACTGAGCCTTCTTTTCTCTGTTGTAGATCTGGAGCATCTGTGCACGATGTTAGTTGGAATTAAAAAGGTTTCCACTGCTGATAAAGAAGCAACCCACAAAAAGCACACAGCTAAGATATTCTAAAAACAGGTTGTAAAGGGAAAGAAAAGATATCCTCCTTGACTTATTTCTGTGAAATTTTGTTACGCTTAGTTAACAGTTATGGAGCATGTGCTGCGAGCCAAGCTGTGTTTTATAGGCCGCCTCGGTGCTTGCAGCAGTCCCGCCAGCGATCAGCTGCCTTTTTTTGCACATGTCAGCATGGCTGGTGAATTGATGTTCTCTGGAAAGGGCCGGTGCCCCTTTACAGCACCATACCTGTGTGTCCTGTGAAAACTCCAGTTGGTCACCATGCACAGCTGGCTCTGCCCTTCTCCCTGTGCCAGGAAGAGCAACAGCAGGGCCTCCTGGAGGAGCTCATGTCAAAAACAAAGGTGGTTGCAGATTTAATGGGTTGTATTCCGCCTCACATAGTTTGAGCACCTGAATATGGCTGAGTTTCAGGAAGGGCCTGGAAATGCTTGGACACCAGTGGTTCACTCTCCCCGGTGCTGTGGCTTTCCCATGCTTGCCTTCCTGCTCCTCAGTCTTTATGGCAAACAGTGGCTGATGGCAACTCCAGCATTTACAAGTTGCTGTTCTAACCACATAGATTGACCAACTAGACTCTCTGTCTCAAGTCCTAAATCACAGAAAATGAACTCTGTTTGGTTCATAGTGGATCAGGAGCCCTCCTTACAGCTGGAGGGCACAAGGCACAACACATTGTCTGAGGACTGTCCCTGGACCTTGTGGAGAGGACAAGGAGCAGGTCCTAGAGAAGGGACTTTGTGATGAGCTGATGGAAGTCCATGTAGGCGCTGGCCTCTGTGCCTCCCACCCACACTTCCTACTGCACCAGTGACCACTTGCAGAACGTAGGCCTGGGAACAAGTCACTGCCAGCTTTGCTGACCCTTAGTGTAGGGCTTTAGTCTTGGTTGGAGGTGCATGTATGCTTGTTAAATATGACTTTCTTCTGGAGATCTGCCTTTGTTATGTCAAATCGAGACGTCTTTGAAGCTGTCATTGCTTTAGCACAAAACAGAATTAGGCAAAAGTGCTACCCAGTTGACGTTCTCCAATTTAAAAATATGGATCAAGGCCGGGTGTGGTGGCTCACACCTGTAATCCCAGCACTTTGGGAGGCTGAGGCGGTTAGATCACCTGAGGTCAGGAGTTCGAAACTAGCGTGGCCAACATGGCAAAACCCTGTCTCTACTAAAAATACAAAAAATAGCTGGGTGTGGTGGTAGATGCCTGTAGTCCCAGCTACTCGGAAGGCTGAGGCGGGAGAATCACTTGAACCAGGGAGGCGGAGGTTGCAGTGAGCCGAGATAGCACCTTTGCACTCTAGCCTGAGTGACAGAGCAAGACTGTCTCAAAACAAAAAAAACAAAACAAAAAAAAAAACAAAGTGTGTTGTAATTATAATTGTGGCATTGACATTTGTAGACATCTCTATTTGTAGACATCTGTTGTTTAAGATCATTTGTCACTCTTTTCTAAACAACTGTTATTGGTGTCTACATTGGATTTTAAACTCTGGTGCCCACAGATTTTTTTTTCATCTATCTTAGCAGTGGTGTATGCCTTAGACACACCACCTTATTATGGGAACAGTTTGGGTGGTTGGAGTTTTACTTTGCACCACCTTATTATGGGAACAGTTTGGGTGGTTGGAGTTTTACTTTGAAAGTTTGATATAGTTCCCAGTTGCTAAATTCTCAAAGTATCAGAAGTCATTTGATTGACAGCTGTTTAAGCAAATTGGATTTGGAAATTGGCCCTCAGGTGTTTCAGAACACTGTGAGGGGAAGTTGTTGCAGGTAGAGTCTGGGAATCTTTTCAGTTCACGCCTCATTTTTTAAAAATTCTTAGATTTTACACGTACAGTTAATTTTTAGTTTTATTCTCTTGGAATTTCCCCACTGATGTTTAAAAGGCCATGTAATGTATTAATATACTCAAAAATGAGAGAGGTTTTAAAATATTCTGAATAATATTTTCTTTCTTTTTAGCTGTCTCCGTTATGAGGTACAGCGCCTCTGCTTTTGGGTTTGCAGTAAGTAACCTGAAATGTACTTTCATCAAGTTTTGCACGTTTTTTCATAAGCCCATAAACCTCACCCTGAGCCCTCAAATGAGGGTGGTTAGCCTATGAGAGCTTAACATGAGAAACATACTTTATGGAAACCCACTTCTATTAAAAAATGAACATTTAACAGAATTATACTGCAATGAGGACTGTATAATTCTCAAGCACAGACGGGGAGGAACCACATTTCCCACAATGTGCTTGGGTGAGAGGATGTTTTGGGCATTTTAGCCCTTTTTTTGCCTTCCAGGTTGTATGTGGACCTGGTACGCACTGGAGCAAAGCATTTGCTGGTGTAGGCAGAGGTCTGCGAGTTAAGATCAGGGCTACTCGTGCTAGGATGAGTCAGTCTGTAGCCAGCTAAGGGTAACCTGGCGTCCCAGCCGGCCTCCTGATGGAAGCTAGTTGGAGAAAGCGGGTCTCTGCTTCACAGGCTAGGTCTGTTGAGAAATTGGGTGAAGTTTCCCCAGGCCCCTTGGAGAGGATGCTAGTGCTCGTGATCTTCCAGCTGAGAAGTGTGGTGTGGTGCAGTGACCCATAAAGAGAGCTCTCCTCAGCACCCCCACCAAGTAGCTTTGGGGTCTCCTGTACCGGAGGGTCGGTATGCCTGTTCCCAAACCCACTTCTGCCCTTTGTTGTGAGAACTTGCTATTGTAGGTACATTGCAGATTCTTTTCAGAATCTTATGAAAGATGTGGACCATCCAGGAAAAAGGCACACCACCACACACACGCACCCAGACATACCACATGTATACACATGCACACACACAGTGCGTACACGTCCCCAGAAACAAACACGCACATATGTTTTTCTCTCATTCTCCCTAGCTTTCTTGTGCATGCATACTCTCTCATTCAAACAGAAGCATTGAGTTTTGTATGCAACTGTAAAGTGCTGGCAGACTTATCACAGGTCCTGGTGACCCCCACCCTCACCCCTGGACCCCAGGTAGCATAGTCCCATTGAGAGTCAGAAATAGAATTCTCACTCGAATCTCTTATCTGGGATGTGCAGGAAACTACTGCAATTATCTTGACTGTCATGGGGAAACCAATTCCGTGTGTTTTGAAACAGTGAACTCCCCACCTTCTGCCCTATGTCTGCAGAGTGCTGGGAGCCAGGCACCCTGGGAGCAGAGCCCCCCACATGGCACGCTGGGTCTCCGAGCTCCAGACGCCCCAGGCATGAGGGCAGTACGTGGCTGCGTCGTAATGATGGGAGGCCTCTTTGATCAGAGTTTACTCGTGCAGATATTTTGAGTCACAGCACAGTTGTCCTGTGTCTTCACATTTGTGTGCTATTAACTCTGGAAAGCCTCTAATGCCATGTCTCCTTCTCCTAGTTTGATGCCATCCTGGACGTCCTGTCGTCGGTGATTGTCCTGTGGCGTTACAGCAACGCGGCCGCTGTGCACTCTGCTCATAGAGAGTACATGTAAGTGGATTCTTGTCTTTCTTCAGGCTGCAGAATCCGTGCAGATGAAGGCTACGGAATGAGGCCCTCAACACAGCTTGCCCTGCAGCTTTTGTCCCAGTGATGAGAAGAAGGTCCCCAGGCTGCTTCTGAAAGTGACTAGTGCAATGCCAGTCATGTGATAGGGTCCTCTTGGGATGGTCAGAGAGAGAGGATGTACCTTTATGATTTTCTGTTCTCAGATTTTGAGACTATTTGTTTGCTGGTGTATCCATCTGCTCATCCATCCATCCATCCATCCATCCATCCTTTTGCTTTTTCTTATTGGAATCTTTGTTCTCTTGCATTTTTATGTTGTTTTTCTTCTAAGTAAGAGGAATTCTCCACTGTCATTTACAGAAGAAATCTTAAGGGCATTCTAAATTACTCTATTTGCCTTCTGCCCCCCTCTGTATTAGGGGATGTTGCTTGCCCCAGTCTTCACATCCCATGGGTGAAGGTTTTGACTTTGAAGGACTTATGTTTGTGACTCTAAAACATATGTCTTTTCCAACTTCCATCTCTTTATATCATTTGTAAACGCCAGGGTAACAAGAACACAGGTTCTGTAATCAGATTTGCTAGCCCTGTGATTATGGAAGCCAGTAACTGCTCTGTGCTTCATTCCCTCATCTGGAAAAGCAAGAAAATGACAATGCCTCCTTTGTAGGATGATTGCGATGAGTACACACACACACACACAGACACAGACACACACATTTTTATGCATATCCCTATACACTAATATGTGCATATATATGTGCATGTAGTTATATGTATATATGTGCATGTATACGTGCATGTGTAGGTATCAGAGCAAGTTTTCTCTGTCTCTGCAGCTTTTGGACAGTTAAACACAGGTGAGTAAATGTCCCTTTCTGTGGTTTGTGGTGGCACCCAGATGGAAAGTACTCTTGAGGCTGGGTGCGGTGGCTCACACCTGTAATTCCAGCACTTTGGGAGGCTGAGGCAGGTGGATCACTTGAGGCCAGGAGTT
Source organism: Macaca mulatta (assembly GCF_049350105.2). NCBI lineage: Eukaryota > Metazoa > Chordata > Mammalia > Primates > Cercopithecidae > Macaca > Macaca mulatta. The sequence goes on along the minus strand of NC_133417.1, from coordinate 26,160,463 downwards.
CAAGACCAGCCTGACCAACATGGTGAAACCCCGTCTCTACAAAAATATACAAAAATTAGCTGCGCATGATGCTGTGTGCCTGTAGCTCACCTACTCGGGAGGCTGAGGTAGAATAATTGATTGAACCCAGGAGGTGGAGGCTGTAGTGAGCCAAGATCGGTGCCACTGCACTGCAACCTAGGCGATAGAGCGAGACTTTGTCTCCAACAAGAAAGTACTCTTGAATGGGATGTTAGGCCATATTCCAACATGCAAGTGTTGCAGTACCTCTTTGAGGCCAAGAGACAGTAACATATCTGAGACTGAATATGCCAGATGGAAAACTTTTAAAAGATGACACCATAACTGACTCACTAATGAGAGCAAATTTTAATTCATGTCATCGTTAGCTTTGGTTAGTGTACAAAAACTTATTTTAAATGTTAAATGTCTATTTTAATGGGCATTAGTTTTTTTTAACAAATGGAAGTATCAAACTTGTGATATCACACATGATATCATTTAGGATAAAATTAATTTTTAGAAGTGAATTTGTGGTTGAAAAAAATACTAGAAAATAGTAGTAAATTGACTTTTAAAAATTTCAAATGATGGTTGAGTGTCTCTAATCTGAAAATCCAAAATTTGAAATACTCCCAAATTCAAAACTTTTTAAGCACCAACCTGATGTCACAAGTAGAAAATTCCACACCTGACCTCATGTGACTGGTCACAGTCAAAACTTTGTTTCGTGCACAAAATTACTTAAAATGTTGTCTAAGATTACCTTCAGGCTGTGTGTATAAGGTATATATGAAACATAAATGAATTTCATGTTTAGATTTGGGTTCCATCCTCAATATATCTTATTATGTATATGCAGCCGTCCCAAAATCCAAAAAAAATCTGAAACTTGAAACCCTTCTGGTCCTAAGCACTTTGGATAAAGGATGCTTGACCTGTACCGTGATGACCAACCTTGACTTAACACTGGTCTAGCCAAAGGAGCAACTAATGCACTCAACTCAAGCTGTTCTGGGTATTTGAGGAGCTCAGAAGTCTAGAGAGAGTAATGTAGAGAGATACTCGGATTTCAGGAGCTAGCCACTGTCTTGTCAGAGGAACACGTCATCTTTGGTTCTATAGCTGCACTGTCCAATATGGTTGCCACTAGTGCAATATGTTAGCACTTGATATGTGGCTTGTCTGAACTGAGATGTGTTGTAAGTATAAAATACACACTAGATTCTAAAGACTTAATGAGAAAAAGTATTTATTAATAGTTAAAAAATATTCATTATGTGTCGATATTTAGAATATTTTGGATATATTGGTTAAACTTAAAGTTATTTTTTTTTGCTTTAGCTTCTTAAAATGTCTTTTAGAAATTTAAAATTACACATGTGGCTTATATTTGTATTGGGCAGTGCCCTCAAAGGAGAAAGTTTATCCCGCTGCTTTTTCTTTTTTATTGCAGAGCTAATAATACATAATTTGATTTGCAATTCCAGAAAGAATTGAATTGAGTTTTCCAATTTCATTATTCTAATTTGCTTTTTAATCTGATTTCCTTTCTGCTGAAATGAGTTTCATACATATTAGAAAGCCACGAATAATTGTGGCTTTTCTATATTGTTAGGATCTGTGTGAATGTTTGTTAGGTCTGGAGGTTTTCCAAGATCAAAATTGATGAGAAATGTCTTTGCTTTCACTGTTTTTAATAATCCCCGAACAGCTACTGTTCTTTAAAATCATATATCGCTTCCCAAAAGGCAAAAACTCACAGAGGAGTTGCTTTGATTAATTCCCAGGTGATTGTTCACGTGACAGTGCCAGTGCATTCACTTGGAGATTCCTCATCTAGGGATTTAAGTGATACTCACAGTCCTCTGTATTGTTGGCTTTGGTTTAAAGTTTCAATCCCTGGCTTACCCCATGTAAGTTTAAAATTAATGAAATCACTGCCAGCTGAGAAGCTGATATTTGCATATTAATGAGCATAAATGAGTTAGAAAAGCCATTGGTTTTCAGTTAGTTGCTGGAGAGTAATATTAGAGGAAATTGGAAAATATGCAACTGGCCCTTAGCTAATTCCCTTTATTTTTTTGAATTGGACCCAAAACCTTGGGATGAATCTTGAGCTCGAATTACTGAGGCAAAGCAACTCAAAACCTTCCTTAGCCTTGCCACCTGGTGACTGTGCATCCTAATTGTGGATATGATGGGGTATTTCATACTCAGGGAAAGAGAGTTTGGCTTCAGCACCACCAGAGTGTAGCTAGCCCTAATAGTTTTTGTTTTGCATTTTAAAAAATTGTATTATTATAAGTCTTTATTTTTATTTTATATTGTTAAAACATATAACATAAAATGCATTAGCCTAATCATTTTTAAGTATATGGTTCAGTAGTGTTAAGTATATTTCACGTTGTTTTGAAACAGATCCTCAGAACTTGTCTCATTCTGCAAAATTGAAACTCTACCCATTGAACTCCCCATTTTTCCCTGCCCCCTAGTCCCTAGCAATCACCGTTGTACTTTCTATTTCTATGAATTTGACTACTTTAGATATCTCATATAAATGAAATTATACAGTATTTGTCTTTTTCGTGACTGGCTGATTTCACTTAGCATAATGTCCTCAAGGATCATCCATCTTTTGTAGCATGTGACACAATTTCCTTCCTTTTAAAGGCTGAATAATCCTTTTAATTTATTTTGTTTATTTTTTCGAGACTGAGTCTTGCTCTGTTGCCCAGGCTGGAGTGCAGTGGCGTGATCTTGGCTCACTGCAACCTTAGCCTCCCAGGTTCAGGCAATTCTCCTACCTCAGCCTCCGGAGTAGCTGGGACTACATGCATGCACCACAAAACCTGGCTAATTTTTGTTTTTTTTGTAGAGATGGAATTTTGCCATGTTGGCCAGGCTGGTCTTGAACTCCTGGCCTCAGTGATCTGCCTCCCTTGACCTCCCAAAGTGCTGATATTACAGGTGTGAGCTACTGTGCCCTGCCTAAAGGCTGAATAATATTCTGTTGTAAATATATGCCGCATTTTGTTTATCCATTCATCCATTTGGCCATTGTGAATGATGCTGCTATGAATGTGAGTGTTCAGATATCTCTTTGGGACCTGCTTCCAATTCATGAGCATAAATACCCAGAAGTGGGATTGCTGGATCCTATGGCAGTTCCCTTTTAAAATTTTTGAGGAACCTCTATACTATTTTCCGTAGTTGTTATGTCATTTTATAATTCTACCAACTAGTTTTTTTTAAGTTCCAAGTTTGGTTACTTTCCTGTGGTAGGAAATAAAGGTATGGAGAAGATAGACCATCAGGTTTACACATGGTCAGGATTTTCAACAGGTAAGATAGAAGGAGGGACAAGGGAATGTTATGTTTACAATCAAGGGATTCCTAAGAAGAGACAGAATAAACTAGCCAAGGAGGCGTGGAAGGATAATGGCAAAGTTAATAAATAGTCACCATGGATTAGAAGTCTTAATTATGGCCGGGCGTGGTGGCTCACGCCTGTAATCCCAGCACTTTGAGAGGCTGAGGTGGGCAGATCCAAGGTCAGGAGTTTGAGACCATCCTGGCTAACACAGTGAAACCCCATCTCTACTAAAAATACAAAAACTTAGCCGGGCATGGTGGCCGGTGCTTGTAGTCCCAGCTACTCTGGAGGCTGAGGCAGGAGAATGGCGCGAACCCAGGAGGTGGAGCTTGCAGTGAGCCGAGATCGCACCACTGCACTCCAGCCTGGGTGACAGGACGAGACTCCGTCTCAAAAAAAAAAAAAAAAAAAAAGGAAGACTAGAAGTCTTGATAGGTCAGTAATTGTTTGCATGGGTACTAATCTGAGAGTAGGTTGCTAAAAACCAAGATTCCATAGGTGTTTCACTTATTGGCACAGATTTAGGGAAGAGTTAGTGGCTGAGGCAGGGTGGGGATGAAAGGTCAGGAACGTGGGTGAGGCCCGGTGTTGTCTGGATGATCCATTTGAGATTGAAGTTACCAGGAATGTGAGTAGAATTTGGGGAGGAGGTGAAGGCCATGAAGCAGGTCTTCATCAGTGAGTCATCAGTGCAGGGAAGGGGCCAGGAGGTGAGGGGGCAGCGCCAGGAAGGCAGTGCAGTGGGTGCTTGAGTCTGATGGCAACTGGCAGTGTTGAGGGAGGAAGCTGGGGGCAGCCACCAGGAAGAAAGACGCTTGGAGAATGTGGGATCAGAGAGGAAAAGTGGCCTCTACTGCAAAGGCAGGAAAAGCAGCTTCCTCAGAGAACGGCTACGTTTTTATTAGGGCAAGAAAGGTGTAAAGGGAAGAGTCAGAAAAGAGTTTGAGGATGTAGAGACTGGGAGGGTAGGATGAGACTGTTTGGGAGAGAAGGGAGCCAGCCTCACAGTGGGTGACAGAGGAGCCTGGGGGGTGCAGGTGGGGTTGGTGACACTGGCCTGGTGACAGTGGATTGCTATGCAACCACTCTAAAGAATGAAGCACTATCTGTGTACTTACGACGTGACCTCCAAGCTGCATTCAGTGAAGAAAGCATGACACCAAATAGCGTGTGTGGTCTTTTCTCATTTGTTTTAACAAAAGAGGTTTGCATCCACACACACTTGTGTAGGCATATAAAGGATACAAAGGAGACTGGCAGCAGGGTCGCCTCCCCTCCAGGAGGGGGCTGGGGACAGAAGAAGGAGGGGGACACATTTTCTTTATGACAAGCAGAGCTGTCCAATAGATGCTCGGTGGCGATGGCAGTGTTCTGTATCCGTGCTGTGCGATATGGTAGTCACTAGCCACATGTGGTCATTGGGTACTTGGTATGTGGATAGAGTCACTGAGGAACTGGATATTGATTGATTGAGATGGAGTCTCGCTTTGTGGCCCAGGCTGGAGTGCAGTGGTGTGATCTCGGCTCACTGCAACCTCTGCCACCCTGGTTCAAGCAATTCTCCTGCCTCAGCCTCCCGAGTAGCTGGGATTACAGGCATGTACCACTATACCCAGCTAATTTTTTATTTTTTTAGTAGAGACAGGGTTTCACCATGTTGGCCAGTCTGGTCTCAAACTCCTGACCCCAGGTGATCCGCCCTCCTCAGCCTTCCAAAGTGTTGGGATTATAGGAGTGAGGCACCGCTGTGCCCAGCTGGAACTGGATTTTTAACTTGATTTAATTTTAAAGAATTTAAATAGGCCCATGCAGCTAGTGGCTACTGTATTGGACAATGTCTCTTTAGGTGGATCATTTTTAACCTGTTTTCAAAAAACAGACAGAAGTTCTTAATAAATGAAGATTAGGAGATTTGGAAATGAGAGAGTGATACTGAGGAAAGGAAGGAGGTGCTGGAGATGGAGGGCTTGGGGAGAAATAAGTATAGGAGGAACTTGGCAGGGCCGAATGACATGGAATTTCCTGTCCGTCCCTGCCATTCTCTGCCCTGTGTACTGTGTAAGGCCCCAGGAAGAACAGCCTCTTGCCACCATGAGCTATGAGGGCCGTGGGATGCTTGCCACAGAAGGTCCAGCTTGATGCTCATTGGGGGTCTGTGACATTTTGCATATGATTGCAGCACAGGTGGGGCGGTGTGGAGGCGCCCCAGGCCCAGCTGTCTCCTGGGCTGTCAGTCAGCTTGCTGAGATGGAGGTGAAGGCAGATGGGAGATGTTCACCTGGACAGCCTTCTAATTCTACAACACGGAGTCTCAATGCAGCCCGAGAGGTGGTTCTCCTGTTCCAAATGTACCTCCCAATGGCGTTCTGCTCAGCTGCACATTGGGGTGGGAATTGGAGGGCCCGCAGTGGATGTCTTGAGAGAGGCATAAGCCCTTTGTGTGTCTGCCCGTGTGAAATAGACGGGCCCACCGGTCCTCACCCAGGCTGCTTGCTCTGTGTTCTTTTCCAATTTGCTGAGCCACATGCGTTGGCCTGAAAACCACCAGTCAACAGGATAGCTTGATAGCCTTTTGATGACTGACTTTACCAGCACCCTCGCTGCTGTTGGAAACAATTCCAGAAATTTAAAAAGAAAAGTAACTCATTCAGTCAAGCAGTGATGGATTGGTAATTTGCTTTTGGTGTCTGAGCTGGACTGCAAAGGCAATGAGTTATACCAAGAACATATTAAAATAGTATCATGTCTCCCTGCGTTCTTCCTGTAGGTTGTTTGATCTGGCCCTAAATCAGGCTCTGAGAAAGTGAATCCTATTTACTCCACATTTGTCTAGTGCTCTTAAATTGACAAAGCTCTTGAATGTGTTTTAACTCAAGAGCAGAACCTGAACTAGAAGAATAAATAACTTCAGAGATGCCCTCGATGGCTGATGAGAGTCAAGGCAGGAGGTGGAGCTGTTTCAGCAGGACGGGAGCTCCTCCGCCTTGAGTAGTATGAATTTTACTCGCCTGGAGACAGCAAGGAGTGGCCCTCCACTGTCCTGAACAGGACAGATGAAAGCAGGCATGACACAGACATGACCCTACTGGGTTATGGTGCTGCAGGTAAGATGTACTAGCGGAAGGAGTGTAGACTTGGTCCCTGTTATGGGCTCAGTTGTGTCCCCTAAAAAGATATGTTGAAGTCCTCACCCCCCAGTACAGAAGAATGTGACCTTATTTGGAAACAGGGTCTTTGCAGATGAAAACAAGTGAAGATGAGGTTATGCTTCATTAGGGTGGGGCCTGATCTGATATGACTAGTATCCTTATAAGAAGAGAAAGCAGAGACACAGTCAGACACGAGGAGTAGACCGCCATGGGACAAGAGGGCAGAGACTGTAGTAATGCATCTACAGGCCAAAGACTGCCAAAGATTCCAGCAAAGACCAGAAGCCGGAAGAGGGAACTTCCCTGTAAGTTTAACGGGGAGTGTGGCCCTGTGGACACATTGATTTCAGACTTGTAGCCTCCAGAACTGTGAGACAATACATTTCTGTTGTTTAAGCCAGTGGTCCCCAACCCTTTTTGGCACTAGCGACTGATTTCATGGAAGACAATTTTTCCACGGGCTGGGGTTGGGTGGGGGATGGTTTAGGGATGATTCAAGCACATTACATTTACTGTGCACTTTTAGGGTTTGTGCTCCTATGAGAATCTAATGCCATTGCTGATCTGACAGGAGGTGGAGCTCAGGCAGTAATGCAATTGATGAGGAGTGGCTGTAAATACAGATAAAGCAGGTGACAGTCTGTGGCCTGGGGATTGCAGACCCCTGGTTTAAGTCACTCGGTTTGTAGTGCTGTATTGTGGCAGCCGTGCAAAGCTAATGTAGTCCTGAGAAGAGTCCTCCATCAGAGCTGCCCTCTGCTGCTTACCTGCTGTGTGACACCACATGATTTATTCATCTTTCAGAACCCCAGTTTTCTCATCCATGAAAGGGAGGGAGGGTCATGACAGCTGCCAAGTGGCATCATGGTGAAGATCAAACATGGCATTGAATAACTTACTTTCCATCCCTAAAATTTTGGAAATTTTTTTTGTTTGTCATCCTGGAAGAGTTTGAAATGGTCTACCCTAGCATTTTGTTTTGCTTTTCAAGAACATGGAATAAAAGAATTTGTAAATAAAAATGTAAGAAAACCCAGACATACACTTCAGCACATTTAGAAAGTTACTTTTGACTTAGCAACAAGGGATAGTCATGTAGTGAAGGAATAAAAAGATTGTGTCTCGATGCCTCAATTTCATTCCCACCCCCACCCATGATGTGCAGTAAGAAATGCGTGGGGCAAGATAAAGAAAAAAATGTGTTTACTGTAAACAGTTAAGGTAATTCATAAAGGTGCAGAGAATACAGTGAAACTCACTTGTTACTGGGCCTTCCAGGGATAACCAGAGCTAACATTTTGATGTATGCCCCGTGTGTGTGTGCGCGTGCATGCACACACATATATCCATTTAGCTTTTTTTTAAAACATAGACATGATCTACATATAGTTTTGAAAACTGTTTTTTTCTTTATTTAACACCATCGTTTGAACATCTTTCCATCCATGGATAGAGGTTTGTTATTTTTTGATAGCTATGTGGTATTCTATGTATGGGTTTAGCCTATTTTAGCAATTTTATGCTGAAGACATGGGTTATTTCCAATGTCTTGAGGTTAGAAAAAATCCGGAATAACTGTCCTTAAACATTTGTATTTTAATGCCTGTCTTCTTGTTTCTTTAGGATAAATTACTAGAAGTCTGGGTCAAAGAAAATGCTCACATAATTTTGATGACCAGTGTCAAGCCATGCTCCAAAAGCGTCATACTCATTTACCACTAGCGGGGGTGAAAATGTTTATTCTCCTTTGCCAGCACTAAGTGTTATAATTCTTTTTATCAGCAATGCTAATTCTCCATGTTAATGTGCATTTCTTTACTTAGCAGCCTAGTTGAACATATTCTCATATGCTTTGGGAGCATTTGCATTTCTTTTGGGAAATGGGTTGCCAGAATTTCAGATGGGAATGAAAAGCCTTTTATTTCCATCTTGGGACAGTTCCCAGACTGTGGAACCTAGGCAACTAAGGAAGCACAACTTAGTAATTGACCAGGTAGTTCCTGCTTTGCCTTCACCACTCATATTCTTTTTCCACAGTGCCATGGGCGTTTTTTGTTTAAAGATCTAATTACCTGCATTTAATTAATGTATTGGTCTATTGACTTGTCCATCTCCCTCACAAGCCTTTAGGCTCACCGAGGCAACAGTATTCCTTAACTGTCTTCTTTTTATCCCTAACCCCTAGACTCATGCCTGGCATTTAGTAGGTGCTCATAAAGAATTGCAGAATGAAAGACTTAATTATGGAATTTCTTCATCTTAAGTAAGGTTTGGATGACCCTTATTAAGATGATAGTAATAACCACGTACTGAGCCTGTGATTTGTGTCATGTATTATGCTGGACTCTGTTAAGTAGAGGTATTATTTAATACCAGGTGGAGAAGGTAACTTTTGTTCCTGAAGGCTCCTGGTTAGTGATGGATAGAACTGGAGTTTAAACAGGGGCCTTGCTTGCTCTGAAATTTGCTTATAACCACTGTGCAATGCTACCTCTCCAAATGGTCATTTGCATGACTCAGTTTCACCAGTCTGACATTCCACCTGCCCTCTCCTTCCTCCTGGAAATGCCTCTTCCTAGCAATTAACTGCAAGCCAAAATTAACTAGAGGCAGAGGGAAAGTGGTTATGCATCCAGAAAAATGAAGAACTATAAAATTCTCCAATTTGAAATGCAGTCCTGGGCTTTGGTTCTAACTGCAAGGTGGGGAAATGGCTGGCAGTTGGCCAGACACAGGTAAACTGCCTGGGCCACTGCAGGGCAGTCTAGGAGCCAGGTTGGTGTTCCCAGGAGCTAGTATTCATTTCCTGGGTCCCCTGGCAGAAGGCAGCCATGACAAGTAACTGGGCTGGGGCCCTGTGGCTTTGCCATCAAGGAGTCATAACTGGCCTTTGTCTGCAGCTGTAGCCTGTCCTCTGGCACCTGCTGCCAGGAAGCATTTGCCAAAAGGAGTGTTCTATCCCTGGAGTGCCAGGGCCTAGCGCTATGGATGGGGCCGTGTTTCACCCTGAGGGTGGTCACCCTTTGGACACTTGCACCTGGAAGTCATGGTGTCTGGCATCCTGCTCCCTGCTGCCCTCAGTCAGCTGCTGCCTGTACGTGGAGGTGAGCGGGCTGAGTTCAGGAAGACAGGCACGAGGGTGAGGTCCTTCTCCCTTTGTGATCACCTTTGTCAGTGGAGATTTGGGCAAGCTCCTTCCCTTCTCAGATGTCCTGTGTTCAGAAGAAATCTCTGTGGGCTTGTTTTCCCCACAGCTGTCTTTGAAGTTTTAGGGTCAGAGCATGGCATGTTTTTTTCTCGTTTCTGTCCCAGATTTTGTTCGGGGTGTTTGCTACCGGACATTTAAAATTCTATTTGACTTTATGTAGGTCCTGCCATTGACTACAAATCAATACCAAAACGTTGATGTTAGGTTATGACTGATGCTTACTTTCTCCTTAGACGTTTGAAATTTTCCGAAAAAAATTTATAAGATACCTATACAGTTTTTGTAATCATATCAAGCATACTTTTTCCCTTTAGTGGGGTACGGGGGGAAGCAAGCCAGTGTGAGAACAAAGACTAAAGCTCTCATTTCCCCTGTGCTGGCATTGCCTTCCTGCGATTAGCCCGCCGGGTGCTATTGTGCGTACACCGTCAGCACTGCTGGGTGCGTTTACCTCCCTTATGGAGGGCCCTACCACAGCGCATGTCGCCTTCCTCGGGTGTCCATGAAATTACATCGAATGGAATTCTGGTGCTTTTTTTCCTCCCCATCTCGTGCCTTTCTCTAAGTAGTTGCACCCTTTGAGCTTTCAGTCAGTGGGGGTTTTACCAGCATCTTTCTGTAGCATGATTCAGCTTGTTCCTATCACTAAATAGGAGGCATTTAAATACATCCTTGAGTGGTTTTTCATCGTTCCTGCCCACTCGGTAAGATCGTTATGAGAAACATGTGAGATAATAAAGGGACGTTCTTGGCACGGTGTTTGACCTGAAGGAGGCGCTCCATACATGGCGGTTATTTTTAGCAGGCTTTCCAGGCAAAATAGAGATAGGTGGTTTTTATAAAGTAGCTTTATTAAAATATAATTCACATAGCATACTATCATCCAGTAAAGAGTACGGTTCAATGGCTTTTAGTATAGTCAAAGTCGTGCCTCCATCACCACAGTCTGTTTCAGAACATTTTCATTACCACAAAAATCCCACTCCCTGTAGCCTTTGCCACCCAGCCCCTCCCAGCCCTCCTTCCCCATGCCCAGCCCCAAGCAGCCACTGTCTATTTCCTGTCCTTAGAGATTTGCCTGTGTTGGACATTTCATATACATGGAATCATGTACTCTTGGTCCTTTGTGGCCCAGCATATCTTTTCTTTCTTAGTCACTCAGGGTAGTGTGGCCAGCTTCACCCACGCTGTGGTGTGTCAGTTCTCCATTTCTATTGTGGCATCGTATTCCATTGTATGGAGATGCCACAGTTCAGTGATCCCATTCATCAGTTGATGGGCATTTGTGTTGTTTCTGCCTTGGGGCTATGATCAAGGATGCTGCTGTGAACGTCCCTGTGCTAGTGTTTGTGGGAAAATATGTTCTCCTTTTTCTTTCTTGGGTATAGAGCTAGGAGTGGAATTGCTGTGTGTCATTGTTTGGGCTGCTGTAATGAAATATCATAGACTGGGTGGCTTATAAACAACAGGCATTTATATCTCACAGTACTGGAGGCTGGGAAGTCTAAGATGAAGGCGGATTCAGTGTCTGGAGAGGGCCTGATTCATAGATGGCATTTTCTTGAGGTGTCCTCATATGGCTGAACAGGCAAGGCAGCTCTCTGGGGCCTCTTTTATGAAGACACTAATCCCATTCATAAGGGCTCTGGCCCCCATGACCTAGTCACCTCCCAAAGGCCCCAGCTCCTAACACCATAGCCCTGGAGGTAAAGGTTTTAACATCTAAATTGTGGAAACCTGTAGCCCTGGCACTGGATTATATGATAACTCAATGCTTAACATTTGAGAAATTGTCAAAACGTTTTCCAAAGTGGCAATGTCAGTTTACATTCCCACCAGCAGGGTACGCAGGCTCCAACTTCTCATCCTTGCCAACTCTTGTTATTATCTGTCTTTTTGGTTCCAGTCATTCTAGTGTGTGTGAGTGGTATCTCAGTGTGGTTTTGATTTGTACTTGAGTGTTAATAAGGTACTATTGAAGTAGTGGGTCATTGTTCTGAAGGAAACTTCCAGGAGGCCCTGCAATTCACTGACATTTGTTCTGCAGGCCCCTTTACCACTCTGCAGAGTCTGGCTTGTGAGCTCACGGACTGAAGCTTGATTTTAATGGCACAAAGTCAGGGGACTCAGATGAATCAAGCTCAAAGAACTGACATGCAAACGTGGATAGGATAGCAGTTTATTAGTCGATGCAAAGTATCTCCATTAGAAGACCTTGTCTGGGTGTCTGTGATGGACTGGGTGTTTATGTCCTCCCTGAAATTCATGTACTGAAGCCCTGATTCCCAGTGTGATGGTTTTAGGAGGTATGGGTGCTTTGGGAAGTAACTAGGGTTAGATGAGGTCATGAGGTTGAGGCCCCTATGATGGGATTAGTGCCATGATGAGAAGAGGGAGAGAGGCCAGCACTTGTTCCCTCTGCCTTGTAAGGACACAGTCTGTGAGCCAGGAGGAGGACCCTCACTGAAATCTAACAATGCTTGCACCCTGATCTTAGAACTTCAGCCTCCAGAACTGTGAGAAAGTCACTGTTGCTTAAGCCACCCAGTCTGTGGTATTTCACTGTAGCAGTCTGAGCTCTGACAGTGTCCATGTGGTTTCCTCCCTCTTTCTCCCTGCAGGTAGACCCATGTAGGGATCCTGGGCCTTGGAACAAGCAGGGATTGGGTGAATACAATATTTAGGGCCATCAGCCTGTGATTGCCTGATCTGTCAGTCTGTATTTTAGAGATGTGGTTTGGGTCTAAATGAAACCACCTTTGAGACCAGAACACTGGCCAAGGTTCTTTCCCTGTGGGCAACACACTTTGCAGTGATCTGCCCTCTTTTCCCTTATAACTATCTTTTTTGTGTTTTCCTAGCAGACCAACTCCCTTCCTGATTAATAAGCCTTTTCTTTGGTTATGTGGATACTGTGATCATCTGCTGATAATTGAGGCTTTCTGTTCTGTTTCAATTGCAGATTTTCTAAGTGCCTGTAGGCCCTAGACCTAGAGCTGTGGATCTTCCAGCCTGATGGGGAACCATGGCCCGGGAGCTGAGGGGTTTTTGTATAGTTCCTTTTCTAATCTGATAGGTTTTGACCTAAAAGTTTAACTCTGAAGATAGTTGTATTACTGACTTTCTTAGTATGCTTCAGGCACTATGCTAAGTATATTCTATATTCTGTCTCATTTAATCCTAGAACAGTCCTGTGAGATAGAGGTTTTGCTCTTCCAGTTTTATAGGTGGCAGATGGAGGTTTAGAGGCTCTCAGGGGCGGACAGAGGCCCAGAGCTGTAGAGCTGGAGTCCTGCTGGTGGGGCGAGGATTCGTGCCCTGCGCTGCTGACCTCCAGAGCCCGGGGCTGCCTTCACTTCAAGGCAGCAGCGCATGTCCTGCTCAGGTGGGAGGCCCCGGGGAGTTCTCTCTCGCTGTGGACTTGGGAGAAAAGAGGAGGAAGAGAACAGCTGTGAACAGCCCCAACCTCAGGCGCTGCCACCGGGGTGTCTCACAGATTTCCAGCAAGCTGGACGGGGGAGCCCAGAAGGGATTTTTGGGCAGAGTCGCCTTTCATTTTCTCTACAGCCCAGAAGGAAGTTGTTTTCCCAATTTGAAAGGCAAAAAAAAAGGTGTTTTAGGTTTGTTTGTGCTATACATGATGTAGTACCCTTTGCTTCCATTTCCTCATCTGTTAGGTTAAGGTTGAAACTTCTCATCTTACCTGCCTTAAGAAAAGAATTAAAAGACATTGCTGTGAGACTTGAAAAGTGCATGTATGCACACGTGCACGCTCCCTCTAAATATATATACACAGAATGTAAAACATACAAATAAGGCCAGGTGCGGTAGCGCATGCCTGTAATCCCAGCACTTTGGGAGGCCGAGGTGGGCAGATCACTGGAGGTCAAGAGTTCGAGATCAGCCTGGCCAACGTGGCGAAACCCTGTCTCTACTAAAAATAAAAAATAAGCCGGGCGTCATGGTATGTGTCTGTAGTCCCAGCTACTCAGGCAGCTGAGGCAAGAGAATTGCTTGAACCGGGAGGTGGGGGTTGCAGTGAGCCAAGATCGTGCAGTTGCATTCTAGCCCGGACAACAGAGTGAGACTCGGCCTCAAAAAAAAAAAAAAAAAAAAAACCACATAAATAAGTAAATGTATAAAATATTTATACATATAAAAGTAATATATATTAACGTGAAATCTACCCTTTTAATTAGGTGTACAATACTGTATTGTTAACTATAGGCAGGTCTCCAGAACTTACTCGTCTTGTATCACTGAAACTTTATGCCCCTTTGATCAGTAATTCTCATTTGCTCCTCTCCCCTTAGCTTCTTAAACACAAACCACTAGAGGGAGAAATGTCTGAAAGGACTTTAGTATTTGGACAGGAAGATTGCTCTAGGCTCACATGAAAGAGTGAATACAAATCCTCTTTCCATAGGTTTCTTAGGGCGACAGAACTGGCAAATTGTTGTTTATTTGCTTTTGTGTTTGTTGCTACAAGGAATTGGGAGTGTGGGTGTTAGCACCCACCAAAATTTGTTCCTTGGCATTTTCAGTCAAGACAGTGCTTGCTTTGTGTGTGTGTGTGTGTGTGTGTGTGTTTTTAAGTGAGATAAACAGTGTGTACGATATGTCAGTGGCGTGGAAGTCACCTGTGAACAACCAGGACGTGAATCTTGCCTGCTTTCAAAATCCAAGTTCAAATTCTCCTCCTCTTCCAAGGTGACTGAGGCTGAGATTATGGAAAAACCAGGTTTCTATAGATGTAATCTTCCAGAATACGAGGACATGTGTTAGAATCTCAAATTGAGGACTTTTCCAAAATACTAGCAGTATAAGTTGTCTGACAAGTCTCGTCTGGGAGAGCAGATGGAAGTTTGGGAAATGAGAGGTTCAGGTCCCTGTATCTCAGTGCTCCTCTTACCCCGAGCATGGTACTTTGCTGGCGTCATCAAGACCAATCTGGCTCAATATCTGTTCTTCCTCAAGGATTCACTTGGCTGTTTAGGTTGAAAACTCAGGAAAGGTGGTCACAGAGAGACTCTCTATGGCCTTTTCTAAGTAGAATAAAGATTTTTTTTTTTTTTTTTTTTTTTTGAGACGGAATCTCGCTCTGTCACCCAGGCTGGAGTGCAGTGGTGCGATCTCGGCTCACTGCAACCTCTGCCTCCCGGCTTCAAGTGATTCTCCTGCCTCAGCCTCCCGAGTAGCTGGGATTACAGGAGCACGCCACCACACTTGGCTAATTTTTTTTGCATTTTTAGTAGAGACAGGGTTTCACCACATTGGCTAGGCTGGTTTCAAACTCCTGACCTCAAGTGATCCACCTGCCTTGGCCTCCCAAAGTGTAACCTTGGCCAGGCATGAGCCACTGCGCCTGGCCAAGGTTAATTTACAAATCAATCTTGAGGAATTTCCATGACAGGTTAGTGAATGTAAACTCCATTCTTGTTTGAAATTTCAGGTCATTGTCTGCATCTGTGGAATGGTGGGTGGTGGTCTGGTTTGTGGTTGGATAGCTGTTCTGTTGGTGTAGCCTGCATTTTGTTTCCTATGTGAGAAGGTAACATTTTTTTTTTTAAGTCCAGTTTTATCAATCAGAGCCTTATCAAGAGCTGCATTTTCTAAAACCTGACCCTGATATTTACTCATTCATTTAATGAGTAAAATATTCAGTTCAATTCAGTCCACCCTGTGCTGGCTGCTTTTTGAGGCACGAAACCAGCTCTCTGCTCTCCTGGACCTAAAGAAGGAGATGGGCAGGGAAGTGACTGCAGAGAGTAGGCAGAGCTGTGAAGGAAACAGAGCAGGGTGATGTGACAGCATGTGAGGAGGACCACTGTGAGGTTGAGGGCCAAGGAAGGTCACTGAGTAGGTGCCACTTCAACCTTTGGTGACACTTAACAAAGGAGACTTGAGAAAAAGCATCCCTGGACAGAGGGATTGCAGCAAACAAAGGGCCTGAGGTGAGACCAGCGTCGTGTGTTTAAAAGTCAGGAAAAGAGGCTCCTGTGGCGGGGCCCAATTAGTGAAGGGCAAAGGTGAGATGCAGCTGAGCCTCGGGAGCCTGGGGAGGAAGTTTTGATTATAGGAGCAGTAGGAGGCCACGGGTGCATTATTAAGCCTTGGGGTGATGTGATCTGCTTATATAATTAGCCTTGGAGAGCTCAGATGGTTTATTACAGGAGAACCCTGACATTCTTGTGAATATGGAAGGCCCTGTGTTTCTTTAAAAATGAACATATTTTCATTCATCTCACTGATTTGTAACAGTGGCGCGTATTTGTAGAACCAATATGTTTCAATTAATAGGAATTTTAAAGTGAGTGTTTTCCTGTCCTCCATTCCTCATAAAAGATCACAGTGAACAGTTTGGTGCATGTGCTTCCAGAATACTTACTTTGCAGAGAAAGTGTGATGCATGCCCATATGCTTTACACGCGCATGCGTGCACACACACACACACACACACACACAACTAGGTGTAATGAAAATAGGATCTTTCTGTTCATATTGTTCTAGAGCCCAGCGCTTCCTCCTAACAAAACCAAGGACATAAAAAAACTCCCTATATATGTAACCCATTCTTTTTAATGACCTCATGGAGTTCTTCTGTTGGCTATACCATAATTTATTTAACAGTCTATTAGGAAATCTGAGTTGTTCCAGCTCTTGCTCTTTTATGTTGCAATGACATTTACGGCTGGCGCATGAATCTGGGCACACCTCTTTGTTTATTTCTTTAGGCCCTGTGCTTGAGATGTGGGGTACTTTTTTCTTTAATAAGAAACAACTAAACTGAGTTTCAACGCCCATAGTGTGTCCTAGCCCCACACGTATTCTGAATGAGAATGAAGGCTGGTTTGTTGGTAAGGGGGTGCATTACACCAGAGACCTGTCACTCCCCAAATATGGTGGGCTTGCAATTTGCCACTGATCTGTAATCTTGATTGTTCGTGGAGGGGTTGCTGTGATTGGAAACACTGCCAGCCACAAATGCACAGAACAATGAGGAACATATGTAGGGAATGGTAAGCTCACCTATTTGTATGCACATGAAGCCAGCAATATTCCCCAAGGGGCCTTCACTGTGTGGGCACAGCTGCAGGTCTGTATTAGGTTGCTTTTCCTGATATCATGAGTAACTAAAGCCAGGGACAGGCTTACAAACAATAGACTACAGAAAGCTGGGTCTGCCCTTTGCATAATTAACCTGCAATTCTGCATTTCAAGAAATGTGATTGTTTGAGGCAGTAGCAAGCATGTTAAGGATAAAATACATGTTTCCTTATTATTGGATCCACATTCTGCAAATATCATATCCTATCAAAAGCAAAGGAGCTTAGGGAGGAGGAGTTGGCTGATGAAAGGTCTTGGGAGAAAGAAATGATGCCAGAGTTATTTTTCTGCGTCTGTTGTTATATCCAGTCCCTAAGACAGTCCAAGAAGATAGGCTTTACTGAGCTGTTTGGGAGGAATTGCACAGCACTTGGGGCTTGTCGTGTTACCTCGACAGGAGGCCTTGTGTGCAGATTTTGGAGAACGATTTCTTTGCTCGTGGCACATCCAGCTTTAATAGCTGGGCCAGGATTTAGGCGCAGATTGGTATCTCTGCCTAAATGGCTGACTCCCAGACACGGATGCCCTAGACTTCACTTTTGGCTTGTCAAGGATACAAGATTATGGTCTCGTGCTGAATGCACGTACCTGAACTTTGTTTTGAAACCAGCTGAGTCCATCCTACCTGTGATATTATGAAATACTTATTTGGTCTTCTTCCTGGTTTCTTGGCCTAACAACTCCTAAAATTTTTAGAATCTTCAAACTTATGTGTCCTATTGAATGCTAATGAGTTCACTGATGGCTGGCAGCTCCTGGGTAGCTTCAGGATGAGGCTGGTCACCTGAAAGACCGAGGCAGAATTTAGAGGGTTGGGACTTCCAGCCCCACCCCCAGCCTCTGGCCAGGAGAGAGGAACTGAAAGTTAAGTTGATGTGCCCAGTGGTTTAATCAATTATGCCTGCACAAGGAAGCCTCTATAAAAACCCATAATGCCAGGGCTCAAAAAGCTCCAGATACCTGAATACGTGGAGGGTGGTGCACCCCAGAGGGCATGGAAGCGCTGTACCCGCTTCTCCTGTGCCTTGCTCCATGCATCCCTTCTTCTGTATCCTCTGTAACAATCCTTTATAATAAACCAGTCAATGTAAGTTAAGTGTATCCCTGAGTTCTATGAGCCACTCTAGTAAAACAGTTGAACCCAAGGAGAGTGCATCGTGGGAACCCTAATTCCTAGCCAGTGGGTCAGAAGCACAGGTATAAAACACCCTGGGGCTTGTGGTTGGCCTTGAAAGTGGGGCCGTCTGGTGGGACTGAGCCCTCACCCTGTGGGATCTGACACCATCACTGGGTGGGTAGTGTCAGGATTGAACTGGAGCACACCCAGCTGCTGTCTGCTGAATTGCTTGCTTAGTGTGTGGGGAAAATCCCAATACATTTTGGTGTTCAGTGGCCACAGAAGTCTTCTGTCACGCCTGCTGTTGAGTGAGAGAATAGGAAAGTAACTTGAGTTTGGTTTTTTCATACCCACACACCACCTCGCCTTCATCGGCCTCTGTCCACTGCCTCTTTCTGCCCATTCACTAGCAAGGGAGGTGGGTACTGGCATGAAAAACTCCTTGGGGACACATTTAGGATGTTAGTCACAGTACATATTTTAGTGGCCTTTTAAAAGGGGGACGATTGCCGGGCGCGGTGGCTCAAGCCTGTAATCCCAGCACTTTGGGAGGCCGAGGCGGGCGGATCACGAGGTCAGATCGAGACCATCCTGGCCAACCTGGTGAAACCCCGTCTCTACTAAAAAATATATGAAAAAATAAAAACTAGCCGGGCGAGGTGGCGGGCGCCTGTAGTCCCAGCTACTCGGGAGGCTGAGGCAGGAGAATGGCGTAAACCTGGGAGGCAGAGCTTGCAGTGAGCTGAGATCCGGCCACTGCACTCCAGCCTGGGAGACAGAGCGAGACTCCGTGTCAAAAAAGAAAAAAAAAGGGGGGGGGGACCATTTTATGGCAAAGTAAAACAAAACTGTTAGCACCCTTACTCCCTACTCTGCATCAAAACCAGACTGATATAAGCTGATAGAAGTTGTTGGAGCTCAGGCCAGAAAGAATTAACCACAGTTGAGGAAATGTAGAAAAGGATATGTCAGTTTCTCCTTGGATCCTAAGCTTGATAATACTGGACTGACTCATTTCAAAGGAAGGGCGTGTGTTGTGTGCGTGTGCTTGTCTGTGCACATGGCTATGTGTTGAGGAATTTTATTGTGAGCGAAAATATATTTGCACATTAGCTACTTTCCAGAAATAACTACTTTGATTTATTCATCATCCAACCCCAGAGGGAAGCCCAGGTTATTAAATTTAGTTCCAAAGAAGGCATATGTTACTGAGTTAAAGAAAAAGCCTCAACCTAGTCATTAGTTTTGTTTGTTTTTTTCTTCTATAGAATAAACATGGCTTGGGTAGATTTGTTGAGGAAGCCTTCTTTGAATTTCTCTGGGGCCCATTTTATATTGAGAAGTAGGCCCGGCACAGTGACTCACGCCTGTAACCCCAGCACTTTGGGAGGGCAAGGTGGGAGTGTCGCTTGGGCCTAGGAGTTTGAGACCATTCTGTGTAACATAGTGAGGTACCCTGTCTCTACAAAACATGAAATAAATTAGCTGGGCATGGTGGTGCACACCTGTAGTTCCAGGTACTCAGGAGGCTGAAGTGGAAGGATCGATTGAGGCTAGGAGGTTGAGGTTACAGTGAGCCTTAATCACACCACTGAACTCCAGCCTGGGCGACAGAGTGAGACCCTGTCTCAATATATGTATTACACACACACACACACACACACACACGGAAGTCAATCACGGGGGCATTTTTTCCGCTAACTGCCTTCTAGAGAGTAGAATCAGAGGGCATCCACAGCAAAAGATGGGTTGTTTCTGGGGCATTTCTAGCATGAACTTTTAGGGAGAAGGGCTTGAAGTAAGAGCAGATGCGTCCCCTTCCCTGGCCTCTACATATCTTTTGCTTCTGGTTTGAGACTCAGATGGGGACATGGTGTCTAATCTTCCTGTGAAGGCCTGGACTGGCTGCGAGGTGGGAAGTGGCCTTGGTGGGCACCGATGCCAGCCCTTTCCTTCCAGTGTAAGAATCCGCCCAACTGCATTCCTATCACAGCCCCGATGGCAGCCTTCCACTCCTCCAGCTTCTGCTTGGTTACTCGAAACCTTCCTTTTCACGGATTTTGAAAATCAATTGTAAAAATACATATATTGTTAATAACACTTCATGATTTTAAAATTAGTATGTACTCATTATTTAAAAACTGGACAATTTTTTTTTTTTTTTTTTTTGACACAGGGTCTCACTCTGTCACCCAGGCTGGAGTACAATAGTGTGATTGCTGGTGTGATCCTGGCTTACTGCAGCCTCTGCCTCCTGGGTTCAAGTGATTCTCCTTCCTCAGCCTCCCAACTAGCTGGGACTACAGGCATGCAGCAACATGCCCAGCCAATTTTTGTAGGTTTTTTTTTTTTTTTTTTGTAGAGATAGGGGTTTCGCCATGTTGGCCAGGCTGGTCTTGAACTCCTGACCTCAGGTCATCAACCTCCTCGGCCCCCCAACGTGCTGCATTACAGGCGTGAGCCACCATGCCTGACCAAAAACTGGACAATTTTAATGTATGAAGAGTCACCCCTCATCCTACCACCCAGAGAATGGTTAGCTTTTGGAGATTTTTTCCTTTCCATTTCTTTTTATGCATGTGCACAGGTTTATATACATTTTATTTTTGAGACAGAGTCTCGCTCTGTCACCCAGCGTGGAGTACAGTGGCGTGGTCTCAGCTCACTGCAACCTCTGCCTCATGGGTGCAAGTGATCCTCTTGCCTCAGCCTCCCAAGTAGCTGGGATTACAGACATGCAGCACCAGGCCCAGAATTTTTGTATTTTTAGTAGAGACAGTGTTTCACCATATTGGCCAGGCTGGTCTCGAACTCCTGGCCTCAAGTGTTCCCCGCGCCTTGGCCTCCCAAAGTGCTGGGATTGCAGGTGCGAGCCATAGCACCCGGCCAGGTTGATACACTGAGTTAATGGTATGTGTTCTGTTGTGCATCCTGCTTTCTTCCCTACTTTCTAAAGTGAGCATTTCTTTGTTATTGAAAATCTTGATGTACTTCCTTTTAAGTGTCAGTGTTGCATCTTATTGATGCACCGTTATTAACCATTCCCCTTAAATACTCAAGTATGTTTTTTTTTCCTCCTATTATAACATAGCAGTGAAGAGCCTTGTACGTTCTTGTGTCTGTCTGATTATTTCCTTCAGAAGAATATTTCTTAAAATGGAATTTTTAATCAGAAATGGGAGACATATTGCTAAATTGTCCTCGGAGATTATGACACTTTGTATTCCAACCAGCACTGGCTGTTTTCATTTTTAAAAATGAACAATTGAAGAGGCAAAGGGGTATCATTACAACTTTTTTCACTTTTCAAATGGCTTAAGACATGACCCTAGAGTTGTCACTCCAAATTGATTGTTTGGCTAATCAAGATTTTCCAGAATGTTTGTCTAACCAGAGTTTAGTTCACCTCACCATACCCTAACTTTTCTATCTCATTCATAACAATGTTATAAGAAACTCTTATCAAATGCTTTGTTAAAATCAAAATGTATCATCTGAGGCATTCTCCTGGTTTACTAGGTTAGGGAAGCCATCCCTGCAGAAATGGAGTTAGGCCAGTTAGATTTATTCCTGGTGAACCTACGTGAGCCGGACAAAATCTTTCATTTTGGAATTGTTAGAATAAATCTGCTGAGTAAGCCGTCTAATAATTTGAAGTAAGCCTTTCATCAGTCTTAAATTTCTAAGATCTGCTTACAAACACCAAGACCCATTTCCCAACTTCTAGAATAGTTTCCTGTTTGCCCTGATTCTCTCTAAAGACTACAAGCAGTTTTTCCAAAACAGCACGGAATGATCTTCCAGCATTTGGGATAATGTGGTTTAGGATCTGGATGTTGTCAGAAGGACCAGGTGTTTTTTTTTTGGGGGGGGTCTGTTTTGTTGGACTTCTGTGTCCTCTTAATGAGTTTTATTTTCTGTTCCTTGCCCAGTTGAAAGGCCAGAAGTGGTGCTATTCTGTCTTTTGTCTCATGTGAACATTGACCATTCTTCTTGGGTTGTAGTTAAGCTGAGAATTTTGTTCTGAATGGCACTTGGAAATAGTTTTCCCCTTTTTTTGCCTAAATATCAAAAGGATACTTTTCAAGACTTAGCCCATTTTGGACCTATATCTAATATACGTGTTGGTGCTATTCTTTTGATTGTGTGTTTGGCTAATTGATTATTTTCCTATGTTCCTGTTAAGTATCTCATCAGAGAGCTTTCCATGCCATTACGGTGATCCATTTATGGGCATCCCATCTCTCCATCCTGTCATTTTCCCAGCCAGTGTTTGTGCTTTCAGCCAGGACCAGAATGATTCCCAAGGCTAGGACAGGTCATTCCTATAGCCTTGCTCAGGATCCCGGGAGAGCGGGAAGTGGAGAGCCCCGTGGTGTTGGACTCACTGTCACATACTTTTCTGGAAATTGTAAAGTCCTTAGACCTTCAACTTCCTGCCACAGCTGCTCCTCCCCTTCACTCCTCACAGCCCTCAGAGATAGCAGCGGAATTTGGGGATCTGGGACTGTTTTTTTGGCAAGTGTCTTTTGCACATCTTAAGGATTTGTTGTATTTTTTCTGAAGGTTTTTCTTTTCTTAAAATTCTAAAATTTCTTTATAATATACTTTCTAAGGCGTCCTCCCCTTCCTCCCTTCTTTCCTCCCTTCCTTCCTCTCTCTCTCTCTATAGTATGTAAATGTATATACACACAAGCATGCACATAAACACATATGCATGTATGTATAGATGCATACATGTATGTGAGCATGTACACTGTATAGATTTGCAGAGGAGTCAGGGGAAGTG
Source organism: Macaca mulatta (assembly GCF_049350105.2). Taxonomy (NCBI): domain Eukaryota; kingdom Metazoa; phylum Chordata; class Mammalia; order Primates; family Cercopithecidae; genus Macaca; species Macaca mulatta. The sequence continues at coordinate 26,137,717 of NC_133417.1, read as the reverse complement.
AAAGGAGATGGAAGAGACATGACATAATCACCAAGATGAGAGTTGATCCTAGTTATAGCTAATAGTCATGACTGACAAATAGTCTGTGATCATGGGAAAGAAAATGAGACATATGGGAGATTTCATTACTGGAATTAACTGATAACTCTCTAGAAAACTATTTGTGGCGAGGCATTTTTATAGGGACTTAGTTCAGTGGTTGCAGCTTAGACTGTAACTTAGGATGATGGGAGACTTCATCTGTTCATGTGTCTTGAACAGCGTACGCTGAACCTTGCTGTTTTTTAGACATACTTAAGTTTTCATTATTAGGTTTTTGTAGTGAATACTTTAGAGAGTTGGTAAAAGACAAGGCTTGGAGGATGAACATTTACCATGTTTTTCTTAAAATATTATGGCCCAGTTAGGGCAAGAGCAGACATGGGACATTTATGCTGCTTTGCCAATGGTTCTGTAAGAGGACCTGTCAGCCCACTGCATTACTGGGCTCTTTTCCCTGCTGGGTGTAAAGTAGCGTTCGCTCTGATTTTAGAAGTAGCTAATCTAATCGGAAAGACTTTATTAATTATATAAAAGCTCATTTCACATAGACTATTTGTCTAGCATAATTGTGGAGGGGATTTTAATTCAGTCCCTTCCTGAGAGACTTCTGATGTGGAAGTCTCATGAAGTATATGCATAATGGCATATGCTTTATTCTTTTTACATGTTCTTTTGGTTATAGTATTTGATGGTTTTTCTTCAAAACCTCCGATTGATGGGGGTCTAGGGATGATTATTAGTGGTGCTGTAGGATGTGGAATTGTGTTGAATTTTGGTAGGACTTTTGTGGGGTTAATAGTCTGAGAGACTTCTGATGTGGAATACTAGTTTTCTTAAAATATTTTACTTACCTTGGGGTGGTTGTATAACATTCTGTTGTCCTGCTCAGTGTGTCCTGAAGTGTACGCTCCCTTTTCTTTTATTAAAAAGAGGGAAGAACTCCTTTCCTTCTCCCATCGGCGTCCCAAGAGCAAGTGTGAAGTGCGAAGGTAAAAGTAGCCACGTGTTTGGACCTACCATGTGCTGAGCAAATTGAGCTTTGCACCGGCTCTGAAAGGGCTAGTGCCCAGCCCCATGGTTGGCATTAGAAGCAGCAACACCTGGGGCACACCCGAGGCCTGGCCTGAGCCGGTTCTCCAGCTGAGTTCTCTGTTCCCTCTGCTGAAATCCCTTCAACAGGCTGATGAACAAGTTTGTTGTGTAAATGCCCGCAGCATTCCCGCCTTCTTGTTTGTAAACAGTTCTCCTTGTTGCCTTCCATCTAACTTATCTTAACTCAACTGCCCAGAAACATTCTGGAAAGCTTTTCTGGACTACTGGACACCCCCAGGTCTGGGAGATTGATGCGGGAGAGATGCCCTCAGGTCCAGCCAGGGGTCAGGCAGGCTTCTGAGGCTGTCTGGAGGGGGTGCCCGCCGTGCTCTTGGGAGTGTTGGACGGGGAAGAAGGCGGATTCTGTTTTTATTGGATTCTTCCCTAATTACAAATTTGGAGGTCAAAGTTCCATTGAGTGGTTCCAAACTATAGTAAACTTGTCCCCTTAGCCCAGAGGGTAGTCTCAAAAGCAAAATATCTACTTCATTGGGCGCTATGTTCACACAACACATATAATGTCACAACAAAGGGGGCAGGTGCCCTTCCAGGGCTCCCCAGTGCTTTATTTTGTAGTTGAATTCCTGCAAAATGGGGGCTTCTTTAATCCAGAAGCGGTTGTGATACCCATCTGATGGAAAACACAGTCTAATTGCAAATGATCAGAAATTCCAAGGAAGCTAAGGCTTGTCATTTAACGTGGTGCTGCTCAGACTCCAGGGGCCTCAGAATCTGCTGAGGGCTTGTTAAAGGGCATGCTGCCAGGCCCAGCCCAGAGTCTCTGATCAGGAGAGATGGGGTGAGGTCGAGAATTTGCAGTGCTCACAAGCTCCCAGGTGATGCAGATGTTGCAAGCCCGGGGAACCACACTCTGAGTGGCACTGATTTATCCTTTTGAAGATGGTGATTCTTATACTTCACTACACACAGGAATCACCTGGGGGGGGGTTTTCAAACCTTTGCATTAAATTAAGACCACAATGAGATACCATCTGAGGCCAATCAGAATGGCGATTATTAAAACGTCAAACAACAGACGTTGGCGATGCCGTGGAGAAATAGGAATGCTTTTACACTGTTGGTAGGAATGTAGATTAGTTCAGCCATTGTGGAAGGCAATGTGGCGATTCCTCAAAGACCTAGAACCAGAAATACCATTTGACACAGCAATCCCATTACTGGGTATATACCCAAAGACTTAGAAATCATTCTATTATAAATATACATTCATGTGTATGTTCATTTCAGCACTATTCACAATAGCAAAGACATGGAATCAACCCAAATGTCCATCAATGATAGACTGGATAAAGAAAATGTGGTACATATATACCATGGAATACTATGCAGCCATGAAAAGGAATGAGATCATGTCCTTTGCAAGGACACAGATGGAACTGGAAGCCATCATCCTCAGCAAACTGACATAGGAACAAAACCAAACACCACATATTCTCACTTATAAGTGGGAGCTGAAGAATGAGAACACATGGACACAGGGAGGGGAACAACACACACTGGGGCCTATGAGGGGGGTGGAGGGGGAAGGCATCAGGATAAATAGCGAATGCATGTGGGGCTTAATACCTAGGTGATGTGTCGATAGGTGCAGCAAACCACCATGGCACATGTTACCTATATAACAAACTTGCACTTCCTGCACATGTATCCCAGAACTTAAAATTTAAAAAACCCAGGCTCTCAGTTACAGCATTAAATATTATCAATAATTTCCCCTAGGCTGCTTCCCAGACCGATTACACCTTTATGGCTGAGTGTGGGACCCAAGTGTTAAGCCACTAGGTAATTCCTGTGTGTAACCAACTTTGACAACCATTGTTCTAAGAGTGCAGCTCACTTTTTAATGCAATTACAAGTCAATCTGGGCTATTCAAATGCGGGCTGTAGTTCAGGAAGTCTGGGGAAGGTTCTGTGATTCTGAGATCCTGGGTTATGCTGCTGGTCCAAGAACTACACTTGGGGTTGCAAGGCTCTAAAATATTGGAGTAGAACAGGGTTGCTCAGTCTCGGCTCTGTGCACATTTTGGGCTGGGTAATTATTTGTTGTGTATTGTAGCATGTTTAGCAGCATCCCTGGTCTCTACCCACTAGAGGCTTTCAACACTCCACCCACTCGGTTTTGACAACCAAAAATATCTACAGAAAGTGCCAAGTATCCCCTGTGGGAGGGAGTTGGGGGTGAAGGCGGAGGGGGTGGGGGGTAAAAATCTCCCCAGATGAGAACCACTGGAGTGATGTTACTAAGGCTGGGTTTCAGGACGCTTCCCACTTCACGTTTCTCTGTTTAATGGAAGCTTTATTTCTTTGTCCAGGAGAAAAACCATTTATCCACCTCTAGACTGATCCTAAATGCCTGGAAGAGGCCTCATCACAATCAGAGTAATTCCTACCAAGATGAATTAGATGTCAGCTCCTTTGCTGAGAAAGTGGTGGAACGATGGCAGTGAGCAGTTGAGGGGGATTGGGGGAGAGACAGGAGTGCTTTTCTAGGTTTTCTCAGTAATGGATTTTGAAAGACATCAGTAATAGCTTTTTAAGCATTTTTTCTAAATGAAATTTGGTTTATCCTCATTTCCAATCACCTCTGAGTTTTAAAAGCAACAAAACAACTGATTACTATACCTCAGTTCTTTCCCATTACATGAAGTTTTTGGCATGTGACCTTTTAACAAGCCCATGAATAATTCCCTTAATTGAGTGGCTGGTGATGTTTTTATTCCGTGGTGTTGTTGCAGTTCAGTGATGGCACATAGATGCTCCGACCCCCACCTGCAGACCCACCCCCAGACTATTAAATCAGTGAAGGTTGCAAATTGCATGTCTTTTTTACTGTTTTGAACTGGAAGCCCTTTTTACACAAAGCATGTTCATGGTTAATAAAATTACTGTGTACACACATATCAGTCTTGTCTGCAAGACCCTAATTCTCTAATTTGGTTGAACCACCTCTGGCATTAATGGGGCAGATTGAATGTGGAGTTGTGATTACCCGCACCTCATTATATAAGTGCTATTCGGGGCTGTGTGGTTCTATCCCATCTGTCAGAAATCCAGCAGGCTGGTAATTAGGAAAGGAATGGGCATTGCAACGGCTGCTCAAAGCCACATGGCGTTTTTCTTTCAACATGCAAGGGATTCTATCTTTTTTTCCCCCTTGTTGGAAATCAGCATGTGATTTTAATTCAAGATCATTGGGCAGACAAATGAGAGAAAAATGGGGTACTTGTAACAGTAGGGAGAATTGGGATGAGCCTTAGATATGCCAGTAGATTAATCATGGTGGGAATAATAAATGACTTTTCTCTTTACTGTTCCTACAGTCATTTGCCTTGTGTGGCTGGCTACCTGTCCTTACAAGGCTGCCTCTGTTGTGGGCAAAATAAAGGCCACGGTTGGTGAAGCCACCGTGAGATCTGTGGCCTCTAACACAAGCACCGTCGCTTATTTACAAATGTACCCTCCTAATTTCTGGTGGTGGGATTTTTGGGGAGCAAATTATCCAGTCCACGAATCCACAGGCCTTAAAGTGCTGGGACTTCAGTGCCAAGATGGTTTAGTTTCTGGGACTAATCTGCTTAGTTCACCTTTCAGGTGCTCTCTTAGCAGCTGACTTCTCTCAAATGAAGGAAGCAAATTCAAACGCATTCCTTCTCTGCGATGAATTCAGCCAGTGTGTTTTCTTTCCTCTTGAGGGAAATCGGATAGTGGGCAGTGCCAGTCTCTCCCTCTTGTGGAAAACAAGCCCCTAGTTGGTCTGGCAGTAATTGCGCCTGGGCAGACAAAGGCTGTCACAGTGACTGTCCTGTTCTTAGACTTCTGGGTGCTCTAGAGCCATCAGTGGAGCTTATAAAGTCTCCTGAGTCTAAGCCCACCCCCTCTAGAAATTCTCCACGGATCTAGGATAGGGCAGTATAGCAGGTGCCTCAGGGCATGCTTCAGAGAAACAGTCAGAAGGAGATGAGAAACAGGATGGTGAGTGTCTAGAGTGGAAGCTTTGAGCCATATGGGCAGACAGTCCACAGCTCAGCTTGGCAACCTTACATGTTTCTGATACCCTTTGAACTTGGGCTTCCTCGACTGCTTAAATATCTGTCTTCTCAAACAGGTATGAGGAGTGATGGGAGATAGTGTCGACAGAGTGTCTCCCCAGTGCCTGCCTCCTAGGCGGGGTTGTGCAGGTGCAGCTCTGTATCTGACATGTCCCCGATGCTGGGATTATAGGATGCTCTTCAGCGAAGTTGATGTTCACCCTGTGTGCAGAGAGGCTGTGGTGGCCTTTCTGTGAATTCACCATTGCTCCTTCAAAACCCTTCCTGTTAGCTGGCAGTCCACATGTTACCCGATTTGGTTCTGTTGGCTTTGTGAGTTGGCCCCAGTTGATGGCCTTGGGACTCTTATCCCTGGTACCACCAAGTCAAAGCCACACCCTAAGATGACTTAGAGCAGAGTTTCCCAAAATTAGCATGGTTGATGTTTTGGATCAGATAATTCTTTGTTGTCAGGAGGCTCTCCTGTGCATTGCAGCATCCCTGACCTCTACTCACCAGAGGCCAGTAGCACCCCTGCCCAGATTATGACAATGGAAAATGCCTCTAGACATTGCTAAATGACCCCTTGTTCTCTAGGGTGCAAAACTGCCCCTGGTTGAGAGCCACTGACATAGAGCCATGTCTAAGCCTTAGAAAAAACGTTCCCGGCCGGGCATGGTGGCTGACGCCTGTAATCACAGCACTTGGAGAGGCCAAGGTGGGCGGATCACGAGGTCAAGAGATCGAGACCATCCTGGCTAACTCGGTGAAACCCCATCTCTACTAAAGGTACAAAAATTAACTGGGTGTGGTGGCACGTGCCTGTAGTCCCAGCTACTCGGGAGGCTGAGGCAGGAGAATTGCTTGAACTCGGGAGGTGGAGGATGCAGTGAGCCGAGATTGTTCCACTGCACTCCAGCCTGGGTGACAGAGCGAGACTGCCTCTCAAAAAAAAAAAAAAAAAAAAAAGTTCCCAAGGCCCTTGCTTCATAAGGAACACCTGGAGAGCTTCGTCAAAACAAAAACTCACACCTTCCTGGACCCTAATGCGAGACTGTGGAAGAAGAAACTTCAAGGGGGAGCCCAGGAATCGGAATTCTTTATGAGCCTCACAGAAGCCTCCGATCAGCAGCCAGTTTGAGGATCGAGACTTACCCTATCATGATCCCCTTGCCAGTAGCTTTGGGTGAACTTGGCTGCTACAATCTCATTCTAAAGATGAGTTTAATATCTGCCCATGCTGTGTCAGAGGTTAGTAATGGGGAAGTCAGTTTGTAGACAAGAACACATTTTGGACCTTATGGGGTGAGCTACAGACCCTGTCATAGGAAGATGGCAGTGTAAACAAGAAGTGTTTGTATGTTTGAATCAGTTACATTTATGCATCATCTAAAAAGGTCGCACACATAAAACTGTGCCAGGCACTGTGCTAATAAGACCCGCATGTGAGTTAACTCACAACAGTAGTACTACAGTCGTACAGACAATGAAATCATGGCATAGAGAAGTGACCTAGCTTTCCTGAGGTCATGCCCTGCTAGGTTGCTGGTGCTGTAAGTAGCCAGTCACCGGTTCTGGGGACTATGCTTTGTGGAGTACTCTACTGCCTTTTCTCATAGCAAGCGTGAAGGCACAACCAGAATTCCTACTGTTATTGCCAGACATTAGGGCATTGCAGTGGACTTCAAGGAAATGTTCATGCATGATAATTCCTCATTAGAGGTGTCTATATCATTAATGGACGAATCAGTCATTTTTAGGACACTGATTTGATTCTCTCTTTGGGGGAATGTGTGGACATTCACAGAGTGACAGGTTGTCTTCTTATAAGGGCCCCTCCCTCCCTTGCTTCTCTAAGGTGGTGGTATGTAGAGTTATATAAATGAGAATGAGGTTTTCTCCCTCCACGCCCCTTCATCTTTTTATTGGCATGAGAACTCAGGTGATGTGAACTGTCTTTGTCTCTTCATACATCTGGCCCGTAATCACCCACACTTGCCTCCCTCCCCAACATTCACCTGCTCATCCTTCAGAAGACGTTTGTGTGGGGAATTTTTTTTTTTTTTTTTTTTTTTTTGAGACGAGGTCTCGCTCTGTCGCCCAGGCTCGAGTACAGTGGCACAGTCTTGGCTCACTGCAGCCTCTGCCTCCCGGGTTCAGGTGATTCTCGTGCCTCAGCATCGCGAGTAGCTGAGACTACAGGCGTATAACACCATGCCCGGTGAATTTTTGTATTTTTAGTAGAGATGGGTTTTCACTTTGTTGGCCTGGCTAGTTTTGAACTCCTCCCGACCTCAGGTGATCTGCCTGCCTTGACTTCCCAAAGTGCTGGGATTACAGGCATGAGCCATTGTGCCTGGCCTCATTTGTGTTTTAAAGTTTGCTCACATCCCCAGTGCCACCTTTGTCCACTGTGCTCATCTGAGGCTGACACAAACCTCAGGACAGGCTTCTCAAGGCTGCCTTGTATGGAGCCGTCAAAGATTTTAAAGACTTCCCCAAGAGAGGGGGATGTCAGCAGAGTTCATGGCAAAATATGTAGTGATTTGAAGGAGGGAAGTCTTGCTTTTGGGGCCTCTCTGATTTATTTGGCTTGGTCTAGCGACAGCCTTGCTTTTAGGTCTGTGAGTATCTTAAATGGTAACGTGGAATTGTGGGCTCCTACAACACTTGTGCCAAGGACTGTCACTTTTGGTTGGACATTGGAGTCTAGGAGAATGTCCTGATCCTGGGGTCCTGGATAGATTTAATTTGCAAAGCCAGGAGAATGTTGAAGTCCTGGGTCTGCACTCGGTTTGTTCACATGGATGTTTGTGGTTAGACTCTGAGTTTGTCTGTGTTACCTCCCAATTGTCTTGCTTTCTTTTGATTTTGACAATATAATATAACTGTCCTTGCTCTAAGTTCTTCCTGGAATGCCCCCTGCTTGGAACTGGGGCCTGAGACAAGGAAGGCCGCAGATTGGACAGTGATTCCCGGCGTGATCTAGGAAGCAGGAGTGAAGTAGGGGGCGAGTTAGACAGGAAAAGAGGAAAAGTCAACTGAGGTGAGATATCGTGGTCACTTCTGTAGGCAGAGGTGGCTGAATTCTGCCTCTGAGAAGTCTATGCCCTGCCACCCTCATGGGCGCTGAATTGAGACCATACTAGAAAGTGTTGGAAGGAAATCTGAGTGGGCCAGGAAGATGTGATGTGGCACCAAAAGTCTTTTATGTGACCTCCAGTAGTTAAAGGACCATCCTCTCTACCTGTCTTGACTCTGGGATGGCCTTGTATTTAGTCAGCACTGTGGCGCGTTACATTTAGGTTCCTTAATCTCCCATTCCTCAGACAGGCAGGGTGATACTGGGCGTGGAAGCACCAGCACTTATCTCTTGAGGTGGTGTGCTCGTGATGAGTGGACCAAACCAATAGCCTATTTATGGGCACATCTGTATTTTGTAGGGAAGCCAGCATTTTGTGAATCTGATAACACATTTCAATGTAACTTGATATTCCAGAATTTTCAGAAACTTGCCCCTCTAGGTGAAAGCTCTAAGATGAACCATTAATGTGCTTTCCCCGAGTTACCATATAGTGAGGCTCTGGTGTATTGATATTCTTCACATAATTCAATATCATTGTTCTGTTTAGAAGACCAGCTTCCCAATGCAATGGATGAATAACATTTTCTTTTAAAATGTTCTCCTTCTGCTTTCTGTATTATCCTTTTTCTCTTACTCTGGGAAATGTCAGCCTTTCAAAATAGCAGAGTGTATAGGTCACAGAGAAGTTGCAGAAATAAGTAAGATCAGCCAAAAACACGGTGCATTTTTTTTTTCCGTCTGACAACTCTGTAGTGATATATGAAAGGAAGCCCACAATTTGCAGATCACTTAGTGGGAAACTCATACTTTTTCTCCTAACTTGCCAGTGGGTAAATAATACCTACTGTTCAGTTCTTACGTTTTGGTTATGCAAATAAATCTGAGCCTTGAACCTATTGATTTAAAATAAAAATCTTTTATGAGCCAGAATTCCCATTGTTCCATCTAGATTGGAGTTTTAGTATGCCAGGATCTTGGCGGGTTAAGTCAGAGTGGCTAACTTTCAACATGAGGAAGCTGAGGTCTAGAGATACTTTCCTATTTTTCTCCAAGTTAATGACAAGGGCTCCTGGGCTCTGCTTCCAGCTTAGTGACTCCAGCAATACTGCTATTCCAGTTAGAAAAAAATAAACACAAAACTGTGTGTGAAAATTTTGTGTATGTATTTAGGTTGATAAACACCTAGATAAAGAAAATTCCAGCTTGTCTATGTTGCAAGCCTCAAATTTGGCTGTGAGTCCCAGTTCAGTTGACAGCTTCATAACACTGGGTAGCTCATAAGACTGTCCCCAGACTGTCTCCAGCTCTCTATTTCTCCCTAACTGCCCCTCTCCCCATCAACCTTCTGATTTGTCAGAGGGGAGAGGTAGTGTATACTCCGTTTGGCAGCATCAGTGAAAAGCATGCGAGAAGTCCACGAGAGTTCTCTGTAAGCCTCTCATGCTTACCCACATGCCATGGGGTGTTTGCCTCAGGGAATTCATGTCCTCGGGACTCGACCAGCTTGACCAGCTGTGGAAGCTTGATCAGCTTCCCAAAGGGCATGATATAGGGGGTTTTACCAGAGGTCTCAGTGATGGAAGATGATGCCACAGGATTAGATTAGAAATGTTATTTTTTGTGGGGAGGGGGGTGGGTGGGGGTAAAGCAAGTCAGCATGATAAGCAGTTTTGAAGTCACAAACTTATGACAGAAAAATCCATGTAAACAAATCCACTAAACACATAACCATTAATTACAGCTCACAACCTCCCATCATGTTTGCCTCTATTTTCTAATTTAGGGTGCTTGGTAAATCTCTAGTCTAGAGTAACATTTTAGTTTTGCAGTCCTAGGGTGTAGATAGAGCTTGGCCTCTCTGCCACTCACCAGGGAGCCTTACATTTCATATATACATATGTGTGTGTGTGTGTGTGTATATATACACACATATATATGCGTGTATATATGTATATGTGTGTGTGTGTGTGTGTATATATGTATTTTTTTTTTTTTTTGAGACAGAGTCTCGCTTTTTTGCCCAGGCTGGAGTGCAGTGGCACAATCTTAGCTCACTGCAACCTCCGCCTCATGGGTTCAAGTGATTCTCCCGTCTCAGCCTCCCGAGTAGCTGGGATTACAGGCACCCACCACCATGCCTGACTAATCTTTGTACTTTTAGTAGAGATGGGGTTTCACCATGTTGGCCAGGCTGGTCTCGAACTACTGACCTCAGGTGATCCGCCCGCCTCGGCCTCCCAGAGTGCTGAGATTACAGGCGTGAGCCACTGCACGTGGCCCATATTTTATATATGCTTAATATCATCTTGGATGACCTGTGCCTACCCATCTTATTTATGTTTGCCACAGTTTTGGGAGGGAAGTGGTCTTTTTATCATTCCCACTTTTCTTCTAAGGAAACTGAGCCTTGGAGAAGGAGCTATGAACAGTTGAGCTTGGGTGGCAGCTTTCTAGGTTGCCCCAGAAGCAGGGCAGAAACTCACCAAAACCACACCTTGTGCACCTGAGTCCCGGTGCCCCACAGGACACGCGGTACACGCTCATGAAAACATGGTTGATTTACACGTCAAGTCTGAAACTTGATAGAGGCCCGCATTTCATGTCTTGTGAAGATACAAATACAGGTCAATGTTAGAAGTGATGTAGCTGGAGAAGACATTTCTAGAAATTTTGTTTCTGTTATAAAAGTACAGCACGGAAAAGTAGAAGGGAACAAAGTCTGTCTTGTTACTATTATTACTTTACCGTGTGTTTCCTTCCAAAAATTTCCCCCCCGGGTTTAGATTTATTTTTATGTGTTTCTAATCTGCATATGTATATTTTTATATCCTGTTTTTCATTTATCTTTTGGATACTTTTTTTGATCAACAAAAAAAAATTTTAATGGCATCTGATAGTCAACCGAATTGATGGATCACAGTTACTTAAACACTCCCTTTGTGGCACATGTAAATTTCCCACTTTTAAATATAAATAACACTGCTGTGAACATTCTTCTGCAAAAAGCCTTTTCCTTAGGGATTGATTCCCGGAAGTGGATCAAAGTGAATGAATAATTTAAGTCAATTACTTGAAATACTATAATCAAGGTTAGAAACACTGTAAAATAGGTTACTAAGGAAATGATGGAGTACTTTTATAGGAATCAAAATAAGTAAAAGATGTAATTAACCATGTCATGCTGAGAAGCCTGTGTTCAGAAGGTGCTGAGCTCGCCATTTCCCGCAGAGACAGAGCAGAAGAGTGGTTGGATGCTTCAGACCCAGTGGGAGAGTTTAGAGACCACAGGGGGCTTCCGTTTTTGTCTTTTTGATTCGGTAAGATTATTTACTCAAGTGGTTTTCTGTACATCCTGTGTCAGTGGGATTGCCTGGTTTTCAGGATAGACTAAAGCTTGGGCAACTTGTCTGTCGTCAGACCGGCAGCTCCTTCCCCTGGTTCCAAGTACCAGATGGCTGAGACAGCCTTTGCTGCCACTGCCATAAGATGAATCCCTTTCAAGAACCTTGTATCTGTCAGCTTTGCTGCAATAGCAGCACCCAAAGTCTCAGTGACTTATGCCGCAAACATGCATTTCTTCATTATTTCCATGTAAGCCAAGGTTTGCTGGTGGCCTTTTCCACATGAGTTCTCATTCCAGCTTTTAGGCAGAAGGAATAGCCCTTCTCCTAGGACCACTGGGCAGAGATGAGGCCAAACCAACTGTGCACATGGAAAGTTTCTGTGCAGGTACAGTGATGTCACCTCCACTCACTGTTTACTAGAGCAAGTCACACGGCCAAGCCCCATAGTGGGCAGGATGTATACATCCCCTACACAAAGGTGCTGTCAATCACACAGCAAAGGTAGGGGTGTGAGGTTGAGAGCAATTGATGTGAGCAATGATACACACTTCTGCAGGCCTACTGGGAATTGGCCTCCTTGTTTTCTTTTAATGACCACCCATCCCCTTGTTTACTGTAGCACAGAAGCCTCAGAATATGGCTCTGTGCATGAACTGAATTGACCATGTGGCCCAGGATGGCTTTCAATGCATGGGCCATGAGTTGGACAAGCTTGGTCAAAGTAGTTCGTGCACAGAGCCCAACACAAATTTGTAAACTTTCTTGAAATACTATGAGATTTATGCACAGACCTCTTTTTCTTTTTAATTTAAGCTCATCAGTATCGTTAGTGTTAGTGTATTTTATATGTGGCCCAAGACAATTCTTTTTCTTCCATTGTAGCCCAGGGAAGCCAAAAGACTGGACAACCCCGACTTTGACCCTAGCATGAGAGAATCTCTGGTTTAACACAGTATATGGCCAACGTGGTCTTGGCCTCTTCATCCTTGTGGCGGGTGGTATTTTCTGAAGATGATCACAACCATATCCCCCCTCCACATGTTGTTCTACAATGCTTCCTTGTCACTCCTCCATCAAGAGGTGGCATCTTGTCCCCCTCTTCTTTAACCTCAGCAAGCCTATGGCTCACTTAAGGACTGCAGAATGCCCTGGAAGGATGTGGCATGCTTCCAAGGCCTTGCAGCTTCTGCCTGGTTTCAGTGGAGCGCTGGCTCGGGGGAAGCCAGCACCCCCTGCAGGAAGCCTGGCTACACCCAGGGGTGTTGGTTCAGCACTGTGGTTGACAGTCTCAGCTGAGTGTGGCCTTCCAGCCACCCCTGGTCTTGGCTTTCAGTCCTTGTTATCATTCCTCTTGGATTGAAAGTCCAGGGAGAGAGTCTGATGGGCCCAGCCTGGGTCAGGGGCCTGGGTTCCAGCAGGGGTGCAGTGACTGTCGGTCCTCCCCTTGGTGACAGTGGAGCCTGGAGGGAGCATGGAGGCTGGTTACCTATGAAGAGGGGATGAATGCAGGTCAGGCCCTGCAAGTGTGCAGCACAGACAGTGCCTGAGTCAGCGTCGGAAAATGCAGATCTAATCATCTTTCTTCATCATTTTCTAAGTTGTCAGGGGCTCTGCGTGGTTCTTCACAAGAACGTTTATACAGCTTACCTTATTAGAACGTGAGGCTCCACAGGGTTGGGTCTCACTCTCCCTCCTACTCAGCTTCCCAGCTGGATTCCTCGTGGAAACTTCACTCCAGTTTTTCTAGGGCATTTGTAATTTCTTGGGGGGAAAAATCTCCTCCACTTTGAAAGATTTTAGTGTAATCCATGTGCTGATGATTCCTGAGTCAAGTTTGAATCTAAACTCCTATTCCAGCTCCCTTCTCAACACCACCACTTGGATGTCTAACACACACATCCCACACTTACTGCGTCTGCAGCTGCACTCCTGATCTTTCCTGCCCCCGGACCTGCTTCTCCTACAGTCTTCCCTGTCTCCGGAAATGGCAACTCTATCCTTTGCTTTTCTCAGGTTCAAAGCTTCAAATAATTCGTAGCTCCTTTGTTTCCTACCATACATTAACAAGACTTGCCAGCTGTGCCTTCAGAATATATCCCTGAACAGACCAAAACTCAGAACCAGAAAATGTCCAGAGACTCACTCTTCAGTGCTGTATCCTGACCCATGTCATCATTTGCCACATCCTTACCTGCCTGGATATCCATGACATCATTTGCCACATCCTCACCTGGCCTGGATATCCATGACATCATTTGCCACACCCTCACCTGCCTCGATATCCGTGACATCATTTGCCACATCCTCACCTGGCCTGGATATCCATGACATCATTTGCCAATCCTCTCCTGGCCTGGATAGCCATGATATCACTTGACACGTCCTCAGCTGGCTTGGCTATCCATGACATCATTTGTCACGTCCTTACCTAACCTGGATATCCATGACATCACTTGCCATGTCCTCACCTGACCTGGATATCCATGACATCATTTGCCACTCCCTCACCTGGCCTGGATAGCCATGACGTTGTTTGTCACACCCTCACCTGCCCTGGATATCGCCACAGCCTGCACACCGCTCTCCCTGTTTCTGCCCTTGGTGAGCAGTGGTCCTGTTAAAACATGCCACATCATGTTTCCAAGTTCGTGCGCCCTGTGGCCTCCCATGTTTGTAAATGCCTAAATCCTGACAACAGCTCTAAGACCTTATATGATCCACCTTCGCCATTCTCCCTCTTTCTCACTCCCCTTTGGAGTTGAGAGGGTTCCACCTCGGAGCCTGAAGCTTCATCCCCCCCGTACCTGCATAGCTTGCTCCCTAGAACAGTGCCTGGCACCCGGCAGGTGTGCAGTGGAAATGCGCGGGATGCATGAATTCTGGCGTGCCTTTGGACTTGCCTTCCCTTTTCCCGGAACATACTTTTCACTCGTCTTTATGAAGTTAATTTATTTGGTTTGTTCAAAGTCAGCTCAATTCTCAGCTTCTCTAGGAATATTTTTTTCTGAGACAGAGCCTTGCTCTGTTGCCCAGGTTAGAGTACAGTGGCATGATCTCAGCTCACAGCAACCTCCACCTCCCAGGTTCAAGCAATTCTCATGCCTCAGTCTCCTGAGTAGCTGGGATTACAGATGCACGCCACCATGCCTGGTCAATTTTTGTATTTTTGTTAGAGATGGGGTTTCACCATGCTGGCCAGGCTGATCTCGAGCTCCTGACCTCAGGTGATCCACCTGCCTGGCCTCCCAAAGCGCTGGGATTACAGGTGTGAGACACTGCGCCTGGGCCTCTAGGAATATTTGTGTGTGATTTAATTGCCCCCTTTCTCTACTTGGAGGAAAAGGGCCATGTTGTGTCCTCGTAGCTAATGAACAGCAGGTTTCTTTGCACATGGTAGACATTCAGTGTTTCTTCATGTTTCATAGGTCACATCTGCACACACACAACTGCAAAAACCATGATCAGCTTCTCTAGGAAGAGTTTTTCCTAAAGCCTCTATTCCCCATCCGTGTTCAGCAAAAGCTGTTGTCACTCTCTTTGGGTATCTGCCTGGATATATTCCATGCATAGACAAGCAGTTGTACCTTCAGCAGTTATTTAAGAAAAAATTGGAATTGGTGCAGCTAATTGCCCTGACATTGAAAATACTTGCACGGTTTACTTGAAATAACCAGTTGGCTAACGTAGCAAGATTTTTAGATGTTCATATTCTCCTGAGAAGCAGGTTTACCCTGAGAGTACCTTTAAAATCTTTCCAAAAACCACTGGTTCCCTTATTCCCTCAGCAGCTGGAATGCACTGAATTCTGGTCAGTCTGCTTGGATCTCATGGGAGCCTGCAAGACCCGTGTTCCCTATGCTGCCACTTCTCCCGGCTTGTTCTAGAATCACCTCTTCCAGCATCCCTGCAGGTGCCTTCTCCTGGTCTTCCCGCTTCCACCCATGTCCCTCTTTGTTCTTTTCTCAAAAGAACAGCCAGAGTGATCCTTTTTGAATGTGAGTCAGGTTGTGTCATTTCTTTGCGGAGTCCTCCAGTGGTGCCCTGCCATCCTTAGTGGAAAAACACAAGTCCTTATGGTAACAGCAAGGCCCCTGGGTTCCAGCCATCCCAGCCTCGTCACCGTAGGTTGAGCATGCTGGGTTCCCTCCTGCTAGGAGCCTTCGCACTCAGTGTTCCTCTGCCTGGAGTGCTCATCCCCAGGTGGCTGCAGAGCCGACTCTCCCATCTGGTAGGTTTTTGTTCAGATGTACCCTCATTAGAGAGAAGTGTGAGTGCTGGATATAAAGAAACCTCCCCCTGCCCCCCGCCTTGTTCTTCCCCTTTTTTATGCTTTGTTTCTGTATATAATGTACTTACTTGTTCATTGCCTATCCCCATGTGAGTGCCACAAGAGCAGGCAATTGCTGTCCTGTTCATGCCAAATCCTTGCCCTAGAACACAAGAGTCAGTGTTTTGCTGATTAATTGGAAGACCTTGGGCCACGAGTCTCCGCATGCGTTCCCTGTGCAGTGTATATTGGAAGCAGAGATCTCGGGTAGGGTTTGGCAACATTTAGACGGGCTGTTCCCTGTTCCTTTCTTTCTATCCATTCCCCTCCACCCTGGAAATGTGAGACCTGGAGGCCCCAGGAAAATGGCCTTGGGAGCCTAGGCTGGGGAGAGGCCTCTCAGGCTCAGGTCAGTGTATCTCACTTAAGACCTTCCTTAAGCTTGGCAAACCCCAAACAGACTCACTACCAGCTCCTCACTGCCTGTTCTTGGATGCGCCACTACCTCTTCCTTTGTGGCCAGTCTCAGAATTGGGGTTGTCCTTGTGCCCTTCTCCTCTGCCTATGCCCAGTCAGTCACTGAGTTCTGCCAGTTCGATCTGCTTGGTGTCTTTCCGTCTTGATTCTTCTCAGCTGTCGTGGTCTGTGTGTAGAGTCATCAGTTTGTTTTTGTGGCCACTGACATTGTCTTCCAGGCTATTCCCCTCCCTCTAGTTCCTTTCCCTTCAACCCTCCCAACCCCAGCTGCAGTCAGGAGGGTCTTTGCAAAGCCCAGATCACGTCATGGGTCTCCTTTGCTTAAAATGCTGCAGCGACTTCATGTCGCCACAAAGGTTTCCCCAACCTCAGACCTGTGTGTTCCCACTTGGTGATCCTGCCCTCTCTGTGTACTATCTATCCTATCCTTTTATGAACTTAATACTTAATATATTCATTTTTTCCCTAAGCAACAATAACTTTGCAGTCATGGAGTGATGACCATTGTTTTCTAAGGTACATTAAAATATGTAACTATTAAATACAACAGGTGTTGGTCTGTATGCTGTCTAAGATCTGTTGTGTGTACCATGGGTGATGCACCCGCCATCTTGAGGGAGCTTCCAGGACACACAGGTCCTTTCTTTGTGGCCATTGCATTGCTGCTCCCCTGGGACCAAATGCTCCAGGAATAGCATCTCCATTTTGAATTCCCGCTGAAACAGGGCCCCACAGTGCTGTGTCTTTATGCTTTTGTCCGTAAAGTTTCCTCTGTCTGGAGTAACCTCCAAAGCTTCTAGTTTCTCTGCTTCATGATTCCCGTCCATTGTACACCCAGCTTAGACGTCATACTACAGAGCCATCCTTTCTTCCCGTTCCGTCCCCCCAGGTTGTGTTGTATCACTCTGCGTTCTTTCTTCGTTTTATTCCTTGTCCATTGCCTATTTTCACATTCACAAGTGATGGACTGTCCTGTAGTGATTTCCAGGTTTTCTATCCTAGATTTGTGCTCTCTGGGGCCTGGGTATAGATTTTGTTTGCCTTAGCCTCAGGGCTTGACACATAGAACTTAAAATGTGAGTGACTGAATTTTCAAGTCCCTTTCTAAAATGCAGATACCCTGGTGAAGCAGTCGCTGTGGCTGGAGATAGGTTGATGTTAGATGAAAACAAGAGTGAGACTGGCATGTAGACCTGGGGTTTGGCAGGCTCTCTGGAGGGAAGGAAATGGCGCATTGATTGGTGGAGGTACCAAAGGCCTGATGTGCCTTCACATAGTTTCCTAGAGCAGTCCCTGTTAGCCCACATAAATTGACCCCATCTTGAGGAATGGCTTGGGCGACGGCCCCTTTGGTGAGCCTGTGTATTTTCAGCCCAACCTTTAGAGCTGCACTGTCCAGTATGATAGTCACCAGCTACATGTGGCCATTTGATTTTTAATTAAAATAAATTAAAATTTCATTTCTTCAGTTGCAGTAACCACATTTGCAATACTCGATAGATAGCCATGGCGAGTGGCTACCACATAGAATAGCATCCATCATCGCAGAAAATGCCCTGGGTCTGCTCTGCTCTAGAGACTAATTGTTTAACAAGTTCCTCATGTTGACTTTTGTCCCTAAAGTAGATGCCAGAAATAAAGTCCTATCTAAGTGGGATTTCAGTTGGTCGGGTTCTGTTCAGCTCGTGTATCATTACAGATGTAAACCAAAGGTCATTTGTTGAGGAAGGAGAGGTTTTAATGGTCACAACTTGAGGAAGTGGAGGCTCTCACCATGGAGAGGGTAGGGAATGCTTGCGTGGAGAGCTGTGGTCTGAGTGACTGTCCCTGGTCCAAGTCAATCTCACCCACTCCAGAAACACAGCAGGTAGATGAAGTTGAAGATAGAGGAGAGAGATGGGAAATGGATGGAGAGAGGGGATGAGGGGCTGCAGCTCAGGAGAGTTGAGGGGAGGAATGAGGTGAACATGAGTACAAACATGAAGGGAAGTGGGGGAGTTCCAGAAGGACGAGAGGAGGGAGGCATTGACAGTGACGGATTGAGGGAGGGGTGGAGTCTTAACCAGATGGTGCCGGTTTGGCTTCTCCATGATAGAGAGGAGAGAATGGTTCACAGCCATTCCTTGCTCACATTCTCCTTTTATCCTGCCTCCAAGATGAGCTTCCTTTGTGGCTTTGTTTGAAATGTCAGAACACACAGAGAGAAAGGGGGCTTAGCTGGAGAAAACCAGCATTAGGAATTGTTCAGCCATAAGTACTGTGTTATATGCTCACACCACTTAACTCTTGTATTTTTCATTATTTGCTTCATATTTGAGCACTGTCTCAGATGACAAATGCTTTGGAGACCAGAGTCAAAGATGATAAATAAAACAATTACACGTTAAACTATGGGCTGAATTGGTTAATCACCAGGGCTTCTTTGGGTTTAGATCTGTCATAAATTAGAGGGTGATTGGAGAAACTTCTCTTGTTTGGCTTTTTTGATCTGATAGGAAGTAACCTAGAATTGGTAGGCTAGGACTCAGGCTGTTTTAATGTGAGCCACAGGCCTTTAAACCTACAATTGACAAGGGGCCAAACTTTCTGTCTGACATCATTTTGTGTATGAGTGTCTGTCAGTAGGTTTTGCCCTTATAATTTCAGAATTAAAAACTGATGCCTCTAGAGATTTATAATACTGTGCACAGTTAGCAATTTGGAGCCTTTAGCAGAATAGAAAAAAAAGGAGGCTTTAACTACCTTTAATAATTTCTTTGAAGTGACTTGTTAACCATTGCTTCCTTTCGGACATTGTGTGTCTTTGTGTGTGTGTGTGTGTGTGTGTGTGTGTATGTGAGAGAGAGAGAGAGAGAGAGACAGGGTCTCTCTCTGTCACCCAGACTGGAGTACGGTGGCACGATCATGGCTTACTACAGTCACAACCTCCTGGGCTCAAGCAATCCTCCTGCCTCAGCCTCCTGAATAGCTGGGACTACAGGCACACACCACCATGCCCAGCTAATTTATTTTTTGTGGAGGTGGGGTCTTTGTGTTGCCCAGGCTGGTCTCAAACTCCTGGCCTCAAGCAGATCTGCCTGGGCCTCTCAAAGTGCTGGGATTACAGGTGCGAGCCACCACGCCCGGCCTATTCAGTGGTTCTTAAACTTGAGTGTACATCAGAATCACCTGAAGGGCTTATTAAACCACAGATTGCTGGGCCACATCCCCAGAGTTTCTGATTCAGTAGGTCTGGGGTGGATTGACTCAGAATTTGCTCTTCCACCAAGTTCTTAATGTGACGCGGGTGCTGCTGATTCGTGGACCACACTGTGACGACCACTGATCCGGTGGGTATTTATTTGTTTATTTAGAAACAAGAGTTTCACTCTTGTTGCCCAGGCTGGAGTGCAGTGGCGTGATCTCAGCTTACCGCAACCACCTTCTCCCAGGTTGAAGCGATTCTCCTGCCTCTGCCTCCCAAGTAGCTGGGATTACAGGCGTGCACCACCACGCCCAGTTAATTTTGTCTTTTTAGTAGAGACAGGGTTTTTCCATGTTGGTCAGGCTGGTCTTGACCTCCTGACCTCAGGTGATCCACCCATCTCGGCCTCCCAAAGTGCTGGGGTTACAGGTGTGAGCCACCGCGCCCAGCTGGGAATTTAAATTTCGTTTCAGTCTGGGTTGATTGGCGGATTATGCTGAAGGGGTGCAGCTCATTTGCCTCTTTCTGATCCATGAAGTTCTTCCCCAGAGTTGGGGCAGGAGGGAGGAGTCTCTATTCTTTTTAGTGACCTGGTTCCTCAATGCTCTTGTTACTGGCCAGGCCAGCCTTTCTGGGTTGAGGCCACGGATTGCTGATGGAGCAATTACCCTTTGCCCCCACCCATCTCTGATCCGCCAAGCTTGGAAGCAGCTCACACTTGCAGATACAAGAATCAGTCATATTTGCACTGTTTGCTCCCGACTCAAATCTTCACAGCATCCTGGAGACCACTAGTCCCAGGGCAGTGGTGGTATGAGCATGTGATGTGGCTGCCCAGAGCTTTCGTGTGGCTGGATGGTTGACCAGGGCTGGCTGCTGGGAGGGAGGCAGTTGAATGGGATTCTATTTCTGGATAGACTTCACAAACTCCTTGAGTGACCTTAGGGAAGCCGGCCAATCCTTGACTCCTGCATTTTTAAACACTCCTGTTTATAAAACACCTCTCTCCCTACCCCTCATCCATAAAATAGCAGAAAAACAAAAACCTGGGTCTGGTGAGTGGCCTCCAGGGGACTGATGAGCTGATGTGTGGAGCTCTGAGTGCTAGAGGAGAAAGCTGCTGTGTAAACACAATAAATATTAATAAAACGTTAAAAAATAGCACCGTGCCTGCTGCTAATAATAGCTGCTTTGGGCTGCTGGAGACACTGACACACGGGCTCCCAGCAGTGTCGAAGGAGAGGTGACTGTGGGTTTTGAATCTGCAACCCATTTAAAAGATGCAAATGAGTTTTTGAAACATTTTGGAGCATATTCAGAGGTATATTGGTAAAGAAAATAGGATTACAATTCTGTGAAATACAACTTTAATAAACCAAATCACAAATTTCTTTTGATTTTCATTATATTTCCGAGTTGCCTTACCACGTGGACTATTCCACGGGCATTTGGCTGAAGCATCGGGAGTTTCTTTCCTCCTCCCATCCCCAGTGGTAAATGGTTGATGCCTCCTCAGACTCCCTGGGGAGACTTACGGATGAATCCATTGATGCTTCATCCACTCTGCTGCCTGCGGGAGTACCTGCTGCATGCTATGTAGTTCTTGCCCTTACAGAATTTATAGTGTAATTTTGAGTAAAGTTAGGTAAACAATACATTACGTACGAGGCCCTTGCATCCTTCGTACTCATCTCCTTAGGTAAATGTACACAGAATCCATATCAGCCTTTTGTGCGGGATGGAGGCATGGCTGCGGAGAGCTGGTGAGAGGCAGTTCCTGCATTATCACCACCGTTCCCTGTCAGAAGCAGGCATTTGTTCCTTCCTTCCCCCAGAGCAGTATGGAGATGGAAGCTCCCTTGGGGATATGGTGACAAATTGCCTGTAGAGTCTAGCACGCAGGTTGTGGCTACCCTACTTGATTTTCAGGGAGGGAAGGCTGATTGACAAACAAATGCACTACGAGGCCTGTCAGGTCCCACGAGACCCCCTTCCTTCCTCCCCAGCTTGGAAGTTGCTTCCATCTCAGCCTCTGTTCCGGGGAGTTCTGTGCTTTCACCTCACAGTGGAAGCTTCCTAGGGACAGGGCCCTACCTGGCTCTAGGAGCTGGAGTGGTGTCCAGGCAACTTAAAAAAAAAAAAAAAAAAAAAAAAAGGAATTCCCCAGGGGAGTGCAATGTGCTGTCAGTGCTGGGAAGTGCTGAGTTGATGACTGAAGTTACCTGAAAGGGTTAATTAACGAGGAATCTCTGTGAATCACTCAGGAGTTTTGTGAATGGAGGGAAGAACCACATTGCAGGAACTTACCTCAGAGGCCTATGCTGATTTCAGGCTTTCTCCTGTAATGGGACCTCTCAGGGCACATGCCTCACAGGGAGGAATGGTTACTCCAGGTCCCTAGCACAGCTGGCCCAGAACTGTCTTCCAAACAGGAGGCAAGTGCTTTGGGAGTGATGCTTCCCAAGCCCTAGGAATCCCTGCTCTTGCTCCAGTACGGAGTCACTAAAGGGCCCTCCAGTAGGTTCACCTTGTTCCTTCAGGACTTTTGTTTGTTTGTTTGTTTGTAGTTTATTTATTTATTATTATTATTATACTTCTAGGGTACATGTGCACAACGTGCAGGTTTGTTACCTATGTATACTTGTGCCATGTTGGTGTGCTGCACCCATCAACTTGTCAGCACCCATCAACTCGTCATTTACATCAGGAATAACTCCCAATGCAATCCCTCCCCTCTCCCCCCTCCCCATGATAGGCCCCGGTGTGTGATGTTCCCCTTCCCGAGTCCAAGTGATCTCATTGTTCAGTTCCCACCTATGAGTGAGAACATGCGGTGTTTGGTTTTCTGTTCTTGTGATAGTTTGCTGAGAATGATGGTTTCCAGCTGCATCCATGTCCCTACAAAGGACACAAACTCATCCTTTTTTATGGCTGCATAGTATTCCATGGTGTATATGTGCCACATTTTCTTAATCCAGTCTGTCACTGATGGACATTTGGGTTGATTCCAAGTCTTTGCTATTGTGAATAGTGCCGCAGTAAACATACGTGTGCATGTGTCTTTATAGTAGCATGATTTATAATCCTTTGGGTATATATCCAGTAATGGGAGGAAACAACAGGTGCTGGAGAGGATGTGGAGAAATAGGAACACTTTTACACTGTTGGTGGGATTGTAAACTAGTTCAACCATTATGGAAAACAGTATGGCGATTCCTCAAGGATCTAGAACTAGATGTACCATATGATCCTCCAGGACTTTAACACGGCCCCGTTTGTCCCTGATTCCAGTGTTAGGACTATGGTTCCCAGCCCCAGGCGTGCTGTCACACCGAGGCAGCACATTAGCACCTACTGACTGCCTGAATTGTCTCTTCTGCCCCTGGTGGATCATGGGGCCCCGTGGCTCACAGCATTCACATAGGTTCTGTAGGATGGCAACTTCTTTCCCCTGTTGACTTTGGTGGTCAAAGTCAATATACCCTGAACTGTATTCTCCTAGAAGTGACTTACTGTCAATCCTTGGTCTAGGGGTGGTCACCCTGGGGGTGTGGCAAGTTACAGCTGAGTCCATTCCCAGGTTGTGTCCTTGTCACTGTCAATTGTGCGGCCTCTTCAGCAGTGTGGAGTTCTCCCAATTAAGATCCTCAGTGTTTCGTTTTTTTGCAGAGCCTGTGTCTCTTGGGGGTGATGTTCCTTCCAGCATCCATGTGTGTATTCATTTGCTCAAGTCTGTGCTGATTCCTAGCCCATTCATTCCTTTTCCTTCCATCTCTGTTCTTTTTTGTGTTTTGCTCCAACCTGCAATTATTCTGTCTTTGCTTTTGAGGGAATAAAACCTACACCACAGTGTGACTTAGAAGCCGACTGAGTGGACTCCAAGCAGCCTTGCTTACCTGCTTTTATTCCTCAGTCCTAAGTGTGGAGGATGGGGTCTGTTCACAGGTTTACTGGGATTATAAGTAGGTTTTACCTCAAAATTAGGTGAGCAATTTGGGGCCAGGCTGTTAGTCCAGAGAAGGGGACTCCAAGGTGGATAATAAAACATGATTTTGTTTGATAGTTGGGGCAAGATTGCTGAGGAGGCTGCCAAATGGTGGAGACATCAAGCTGGGACAGGAATGATCTAAACCTGACTGTAGTCACTCTTGTATTTTTTCTCTTTTCTCTCCCTCTTCATTTTCATTTGATATTTTAACCCTTGTAATGCTATCATTTCCTCGTGCCTCCCTTCATCTTCCATCACTCTTCATTTTTCCATCCTGAGATTTGTTGTGTCTGGGTTGTCAGAGACTTTTCCTATGTCCTGAGTCCCATAGCCTTCTTTGCCAGTCCCCATGCCACATCCCCAGCTGTGTGTCCTCTCGCTTCACCTTGGCCTCACCGCGCACCTGCTCCTGCCTCTGCCTGTGCTGGGTGTCTTGGTTGACCATCTCCTTTCTTACCCCTCATTTTTGCCTTTTAGAGTTTCTCTATCTTACCGCAAACTCCTGTCTTGTCATTACCAGCTCATTTCTCCTTTTCATCATTGGGACAATGCAAAGGTGTCTGTCACGTCCTATTCAAAAGTGACAGAGTAGACTTTCCTTTGCTTAAGCTAACGGTAATGGCTTCCCGTTTTATGTTTTGTGCATTGTCTCATTTCCTCTTTAGGTAGGGAATATATTCCCATTTGAACGATGAGGAAATCGAGCTCAGAGAGACAATAATCAAGATCACACAAGTTAAGTAAATGGTAGAGCTTGGCATGTCTCATGCCAGAGCCTCCATTCTGCTGTTAAACCATGTACCTTCCCGTCTGGGCAGGAATGACACATCACATTTGCCAGGCAAGGGAGAAAGATTTCACGGCCTTGAAGACCCTTCCATGCCAGCATTCATGGAATGCTGTGAGCTTCTGTGGGATGGTGACCTCTTTTCCCTGAGGCTGACTCTGGTGATCAAACTCTTGAACTGTATTCTCCTAGAGGTGACTTAGTGTCCATCCTTGGGCTGTGGGTGGTCACCCTGGGGGTGTGGCAAGTTACAATTGAGTTCCTTCCCAGACTGTGTCTTTGTCTCTGTCAATTGTGTGGACTCTTCAGCAGTGTGAGTCCTCCCAGTTACGATTCTCAATGTTTTGTTTTTTGCAGAGCCTGTGTCATCTTGGGGGTGATATTCCTTCTGTCATCCATATGTATAGTGGTCAAAGCCATCCATGACCTCTCAACGAGGCTGCTCCCAGAAGTGGTAAGGTCCTTCTTCTTCCTTAACAGTCCTTCCTGCCAGTGCTGGCCCCCTGGGCTGCCTTTCACCGCAGGGTTCCTGGGGGGAGTCGGGCACGTTGAGAGGGAACAGACAACATTTTGGGGGGTCAGAAGAACTTGTTGCAGGGATGCGAATGACCTGGTGGAGAGAAACACTGGGCAAGGTGAAGAGACTCCAGATAGGTGAGCTAGGACTGGGTTCTGTGTGCCTCTCCTTAGCTATTTTCACTATTTTTAAAGCAAGATTCATTTTGTTTTTGTAAAGAGAAACTGGGTTATTTTTGTGGAGCAGAGTGATCCAGTCTGTGGTGTTTGCATCTGTTGTTCAGTGTTCATTCAATGATCGTAGTATTAAGAATTATTTTCCTTTGCACCTCAATTCATTACATAAATATATTCACGTTACGTTCTCTGACACACTTGACGCTGGGATATTGAAACTGGACGACACAAATTCATATTAAAATGTGTCTTTGACTACTTTGTCCTCTGGGTGAGAGTCATTACTGGCACTCTGATTCTTTTTCCCTCCCTCCCCTTATAGGGAGTGCTGAGAAAAATATTTTTACAGCCTCCTATCGTGCAGTCTTCATGGCAGGCAACTGATTTGGTTACCAGGAGATGAAGATGCTGCCATTACAATAATTCTCTGTGTACAAGTTGCAATGGAAATTTGAATGCAAAATCTGGTCTGTCCTCTTAGGATGTGATTTGATGTGAGCTTGGCTACATGCACCATCTGATATAAGACCAAAATGATTAGACCTTTAATTTTACTTTTGAAGAAAGATGTTAATCCTGGTTGGGGTGATGTATTGCATGTATGTGTGTGTATGTGTGTTTTTATAGGGAAGATGAACATGAGGTGAGACATTCTCCTGTGTTTAGTAGAGGCATATGAAAGTGATTTTCCTCACTCCCTTGTAAATGATTAGAGTCATCCCTTTAATGACCCACCAGGATTTTAACTGTTATTTATCACCATAGTTGGCCAGTGCTTACTCTCTAACATCTCAGTGACAGGGAGGAAACATGGATACGGGGAAAGGAATGTTCCTATTTGTAGTATTTAGTCTTTTTCAGAAGCAGAGATAGCTCGAGCGAATATTACCATTCATTACAGTCCTGTGCTCTTCATCTCCTACTTACCAATCTCCCTGGTTGCCTGGCATATGGGACTCTCACATCCTCCTCCCCCATCAGACTTGCTAGCCTGCATTTCACTCAGTCAGAATCTGAACCTTAGGTAAAATATGATGGTGCCAAGTGTGATTACACGTGTTAGATGTCAGTCAGGAAACATCTACGTTTTATAGGCATTGCAAATAGGCCTCAACTCTGAGAAATGTTTATTGGTGGGAATTTTCTCCACTATGCCAGTTGACACATTCATTTATTTAGGCATTAAAAATTAATTTCCAGCAGGGCTCACATGATAGGGAATGGCTGGCTGTGCTCACGGCCCTGGTAGTGGCTCTCCTTGTTATTCTCCTGACAGCTGAACCACTTTTAACTGGGAGCAATCTCTTATTATCCCACAGTGCAAAGACTCTTAAGAGAAGCAGCTCACCGACTTAAATTCCCCCTCAAGGTATACATGTCCAACACCCAGCCTCACCTGGGGTTCAGAGAGGCTGAAGATTCCGGGGTTGTGCCTGTCCTTGCAGAACCCATACCCTCTGCACCTTTGATGCATTGTATGGGATTGTAGACATTTATTTTACTTGTTTTTTTAAATTGACAACAATGATATATATTTTTGGGGTACATAGTGATGTTTTGATACATACCATGTATAGTGATCAGATTAGGGTAATTAGTGAATTAGCATATCCATTATCTCAAACATTTATTATTTCTGTGTTGAGAACATTCAATATCCCCCTTCTAGCTATATAATATGTTATATAATTCTAACCTATATAATATATTATCATTTACTCTAGTCATCCTGTAATGGTTTAGAACACTAGAACTTATTCCTCCTATCTAGCTGTAATTTTGTTTCCTTTAACAAGTCCCTCCCTTTCCTCTCTGGTATCCTCCGTTTTGCTTTTTACCTTTACACAGTCACCTTTTTCTAGCTGGCACGTGAATGAGAAACAGGCGATGCTTGTCTTCGTGTGTCTGGCTTATCTCACTTAACAGAATGACCTCCAGTTCCATCTGTGTTGTAGTGAATGACAGGATTTCACTCTTTTTTATGGTGGAATTGTATTCCATTGTGTATATATGCCATATTTTCTTTATCCATTCATCTATTTTTGCTGTAGGATTTAAAAATCACACCTATTTATGGTCATCTCGTCAGAATTCTGGAGAAGCGATACACGATGGTTTTGCTGGTGGTTTTGTTTAAGCCTTCAGAGTTGTTAACTAGGGAGCTTTCAAGCTGTGTGAGCTCCCGTCTCCAGAGGGGAAGGCCTCCTCCTCGGCTGAGGGCTCAGTGGCCCACGGGCCAGGTAAATGCCGCCAGGTGGCGGCTGACCGTGTCTCCATCCTGGGTCTTCTTGTTCCCTTGCTGTACGCTAGAGGTTTATAGAAGCCAACAGGTGACAGTCAGGCCCCCGACCTCTGGCCTGCAGTCATCCAAAATGTGCATTTATGCACAATGCTTCACCTCAAATAGGGGTCACAAACTCAAATGCCTGTAAGCCAGCTCTGAAGCAAAAATAGGAGAAACTGGCCGGGTCTGTGGCAACTGAGGTGTGCGTGCCTGATGAAGGGCCTGGCCTCCTCTGGAGATGTCATGCTGGCATGTGGGCCGTATGGAAGACTCAGCAGCAGCTCTTCTGCGTGTTAAAGAGGAAGTGGAGTGAGGTACATTGGCAACTAATTAAACATTTTTGAGAACTCTGGTTGAGAGTGGGTGGATAATTTCATGCAGGTGAAATACAGTGCGCCTCCTGGTTGCACACGAGGAGTTTGCTGCCTCTGCGCAAACCAGGCTGTGAGGGTAGGATCTGGGTGAAACCAGGGAGACGGGTGCTTAGGGTCTCCGCGTCACAGGCTTAGCTCCGAGTGACACCTCCCGCTTAGTCTCAGTTGCAGAACTGCGTTTTACGTGGGATTTCTGTCCAGTTGTGGCTGTAGATTCTGTCAGAAACAGTGTCTTCCCTTCCCCAGCCCTGTTCCCTTGGCAGCCGTCTTTTTAACTTCGCTGCACAGTTCTCAGAGTGGGAATAATTGCAGGGACGGGTAAGTTTTGAGTAAGAGAGCTGTGCAATTGGAATTTCCCAACTGTGAAGTTGGTTGACTCTGAGCCTCAGTGTTTTGTTGCCTGCCCCTCAGGGTTTTGCTGGAGCAAGCAGGCCGGCCGGCTCTCTGGGGACCTGGAACAGGACCTGGGGACTCTGCTCCAGGGCTGTGTGGGCAAATGGCCGCAGGCTGCTGCTGCCTCCCAACCTGCAGGTGGTTCATGAAACAGATTCCACAGAGCCGTCTCTGAAACTGCAGTTCTGGAAGCCGGGACATGTGTGGCCTGTGCCACGATGGTAGTAATAGTGCTTTCTTTTTACCAATAGGCTGCTTTGTTTTTGTTTATTTTAGCATGAAAGGATAGTTTTAATCAAAATAAGCAGGTTCCAGAAATCCATGACACTGCTGACCCTCTGCCTCCCTGACTGCATCTTTTTAATTTAGTTATTGTTATATTTTTTTAATTAACAAGTAAAAATAGTATATCTTTATGATGTCTTAACCATTCCACAGTGATGTGTATATCAATATGGGTTGTTTTAAAAGAAGTATCTCGCTCTTCCTGTTTCTACCCCCCCAGTCACGCCGGGCTGTGGTAAGAAGGGGCAGGTGGTGAGCTTCTCCTTTCCTCGAGGACCCAGGGGCTCTGAAAGCTGAAGAGATGTTCCTGAGGGCGTCAGCTGGGTGGCAGCAGAGCCTGGATTAGAACCTGGTCTCCTCGTCCAGGGCTGTCTTGGCCCTGGCCTATGGGGCCTTGAGGACCCTGCTGCCTACTGGCTTTTTGGCTCCGGCCTCCTGTCTGTCTGCTCCCCACACTCCTGAGGGCAGCGCTGCTGCTGAGGGCTGTCCCAAAGTGGGAGGATATGCAGGCCCCCAGCTGGCCCTCCTGTTCCCAGCCTTTCTGGCTACTCTGCCACCTATCCCCCTTTCCACAGGGCCCCTTCGCTCTGTGCTGCTGACTGGGGGAGCCCCCACTGCCTTGTCTCTTGAAAGCCCACATGCCAGCCGGGCGCGGTGGCTCACGCCTGTAATCCCAGCACTTTGGGAGGCCGAGGCGGACGGATCACCTGAGGCCAGGAGTTCAAGACCAGCCTGGCTAACATGGTGAAACCCTGTTTCTGCTAAAAATACAAAAACAAAATTAGCCAGGCTTGGTGGTGAATGCCTGTAATCCCAGCTACTCAGGAGGCTGAGGCGGAAGAATCACTTGAACCAGATTGCACTCCAGCCTGGGCGACAGAGCAAGACTCCGTCTCAAAAACAACAACAACAAAAAACAAAAACCAGAAAGCAAGCCCCCATGCAAGTGCACCAAGCATCGGTGGAGGCTGCAGCAGCACAGTGTGGGATGAGGGGAGGGTGGGATGTGTGAGGCACATGGAGGGTGGTGCTGGAGTGAAGCTGCTGAGCCTGGCGGGAGGGCTTGGGCGTGGGCGCACCTGCCCAAGGTGTGGCACTCTCTGCCTCTTCTTACCTGTGTGACCCCATGCAAGTGATGCAGTCACCCTGACCCTGGGTCTCCTCTTAGGTAAAATGTGGATGGCACCTCCATCCAAGGCTTATGATAAGAATCGAATGAACAGTCAGTTAGGAGAATCGGCGGTAGAGGACAGCCCCTCTGTGGCGGCTGCTGCTCTTCTGCCTTTTGAAGTTTCTGAATTGCTAATCAAGGTTGCCCCAGATAGTGTCTGGAGGTCATTTCAGACTCGGCTCCTGAGCACCATCTCAACGTGTCCAGTTGTGGCTTCTCTGATGCTTGGCCTTGTGGGGTCCCTGGATGGAGCTTGTATTGCTCTCTCTTGGGCTTCAGGCAGCTGCAGCCCTCTTTGGGCCAGTGTCCTGGGGAATGCTGAACATGCCATTGGAAGATCTGAGCTCTAGGCCTAACCCACCCCTCACTGGCCAAGTGACTTTTAGCAAATCACTCTTCCTCTCTGAGCAAGTTTCCTCATGACGACAGTGGACACAGTACCCACTACTCCACAATAGAATTGTGAGAAGCAAATGATGTGATAATGAATGTAGAAATGCTTTATAAGGGTTGCACGCTTTACAAAGGAAGAAGATGATACTGTTTCTGAAGCTAAGGTTCTAGGAGTCCCATCCTTGCCCTTGAACTTTCTCTGTAATCAATGACCAGCTCATTAGTGCCCTTTGCCTTGAGTGGACTGTGACCTCTTTACCTTGGGCTCTTGGCCAGTGTCTGGGCCCAGGCTCCTTAAGTGGTCATGTGGCAATAATGCTGATTATCATTATAATTAGAGTAATAAACAGTCACATGTTGGCAATAAATAATACATGACCATATGTGGATACTAATAATTGCTACCATTTGATTGCTCATCTCCAGACAAACCCTCTGTCTAGGCACTTGGGATTCAGAGTCAAATAGCAATAATGCCTAGAGTTTTTGTGGGATTCAGAGTCAAATAGCAATAATGCCTAGAGTTTTTGCATTGCACTGCAAAGCCCTTCTTAGAGGACTTGGCTTTTGCTCCCAAGGAGCTCAGTTGGGGAGAGACTGAGCTCCTCTTGGCTTTTGCTCCCAAGGACTCAGTTGGGGAGAGCTGCTGCATTGAATATGTAGTAATAACAGCTATAATAGACACGATCACATGAGAACACAGAGGAACTTTTTTGTCAAGCCTGGAGTAGCGGGAGGTATGTGGGGACCTTCCCCAGTAAGCAGACACTCCGTGCGACATATGAAGGAAGGGTGGTTGTGGGCAAGGCAGGCGCCTTGTGGGAGGAGGTGCAGGAAGAGCAGGCGCTTCCAGGCAGAGCCGCAGAGGAGGTCCCAGGTTCTGTGTGCACCTGTGGTCTCTGTCATACTCTTGTGTCCTGTTTATAGGAGAGTCTCTGGGTAGAAAGAGGAAGGAATAGGGAGAGCAAAGGAGGAGGGAAAAGGAAGAAAGGAAAAATGACTTTGTGTTGTAAGTCAGAAATGATGCTTAGCAAAATTTTGTTTTCTCTGTCTTAATTAATTAGGAAGGTTCCCCTGCCAAGCTCTCCTTGTCTGTCTCCTCCCTGAGTTTTTGCCTAAAATTCCTTCCCATTCACTAGAACCAAGCAGCTTCCCTCCAGCGATAAAAGGGGGCCCCTTTCAGTTGTTCATTTCCCTGCAGTAGTTAGCGTCATTTGGTCTCCAGTCCCCGTGGATTGTGGCTTGGGCAAGGTGGCCTTTCCTGTCCACTGGTGCATCCATTCAACACGTGTTTCCTGGCGCGTCCTGCTCTTGAGGCCAGGCTGGCTCTGTGGGACCTGTGGAGGTCAGTGTTGTTCCCGCAGGAGCCTCAGATGGGATTCCACGCTCCTGAGCAAAACTGGAAATAGAACTCTTGTCAAAGATATGTTAAGTTTGGGGCCGGGTGTGGTGGCTCACATCCGTAATCCCAGCACTTTGGGAGTCCGAGGCAGGCAGATCCCTTGAGGTCAGGAGTTTGAGACCAGCCTGGCCAATATGGTGAAACCACGTCACTACTAAAAATACAAAAATTAGCTGGCGTGGTGGCGGGCACCTCTAATCCCAGCTACTTGGGAGGCTGAGGCAGGAGAATCGGTTGAACCCTGGAGGTGGAGGTTGCAGTGAGCCAAGATTGTGCCATTGCACTCCAGCCTGGGTGACAGAGCAAGACTCCGTCTCAAAAAAAAAAAAAAAAAAAGATATTTAAGGCTTGGATTTTGTGAAATTACAACACATTTTGTTACAGATCTAACCGACTTCTATTCATAGTTGGTGAATTGGGGAATCCTCCATTCTGTAACATAGGATGGGAGCTTCCCAGGGCAATGGCAGAATAGTGGGCCTCATGCAGTGGGAACAAGGAAACAAAAATAGAAGAAAAGCAGACTGGTTAACATTGGGTTACATTAAATTACTTTTTTTGTATGAATTAAAGCAGAGGGGACTTTCTTGTGACACTGACTTAGGTAGACTGGAATCTTCCGTTTTCAGGAAAAAATAGTCTGTTTTGGGATCTGTCTGCTTCCTGAAGTTTCAGTTTGATTATGTGGTATTTAGCATGAGCGACTCCATTCTGGTTTGGTCTGGTCTGTTGGGGCCTAGTGCAGGAGCTCAGGCCAAAGCAGTGGCCTCTCCGAATTTTGTGTAACGATTTGGAAGCCCCCAGCCAAGAACTTTTCTCAGGGATTTCCCACCTGCAGCGGGGACTGTGATTCTTTCATCGCAGGCTTCTGTGTATGCACCATGCTCAGCATTCCGCCTGTAGCTTGGGATGTCAGGAGTGATTGATATGTTCTTCAGCCATTTGTTATCTTGCTCTCAGTGAGTTTTGCCTTGAGGAGGATGGAGACAGCCTCGCCTGCCTTCTCCCCACACCCTTGGCTTCAGTACAACGTGCCATTTGTCCTCTCACTCATCCTTCCCTCCCACTCAGGACCTCTCCCCTCCCAACCTGAACTCTCTGAGCTCCCTCCTCCTTTCCTCCTTGGAAATGTGGCTTCTGCACGCATGCCTTCTTTTTCGGGTGTCTCCTAGCCACTTGTGGCCAAGCCAACTTCCCAGGTATTGACTTCCAGCCCCTCCCCTGACTTTGCCACTCGTGAAAGTGTTCTCTGAAGACACTCATCCTTTCCTTTGCCTCCCTTTTGACACATCCAAGTTCAATCCCTGCCTTCCCTCAGCCTACCTTGGCAGTAGATTCTTCATGGCATCCCTTTGGAGGCAGGAAACGTTTAACAGACAGACGGAGAACCTGGGCAGCAGCAGTAAAGGCAGCGTCCAGGTGAACGGTGTCCCAGGATTGCTGCCCACGCAGTCAGTGTGTCTGCCGGGGGTCTTCTGAAGCAAGTGCCTCACCCGTGGGAGTGAGTTCCTGAGGGTTCTCTTGGCACCAGTGGGTGCCTGGGGGCCCCGGTGCATAGAGGTTAAGTATGCCCAGGAGAAAGCCCAACCCTGCCACGTCCTAACTGGCCATTTAATCTTTCTCTGCCTCAGCTTTTTTATAACATGGAAATAATAATGGTAACTTCTGTATAGGATGGTTAAGAAAATAAAAAGATGTAGCGAATGTGCTTAGCATATGACTATGAAAGGAATGTTGGCTTACATCATGGCCGTTGGAGTAGAGGAGAGGCTTCAAGCAAGTTGGTGGGCCTTTTGGCGCCTCTAGTTCTAGAAGATTAGGCTGTATTGAACAGTCCAGGAAAAGCCTTCAGGGGCGCTCTTCTCAGCTCAGGATGGGTAATGCTGCAGGCTCCTTCTTGAGCATCACCTATGATTCTGAGATCCGCCATCAGCAATGGAAAGATTCATCCTCTAGTATGACACGCTGTCATGTGTAACTCTGAGTTTCATTTGGGAGTTTTATTAATTAATAGTTTTTAAAAACAATCATATGTAGTCACAGCCCTCAACATCTGCCCATCACCATCTCCTCAGCACAGCACAGAGAAGCAGAAATCATTGTGCCAGACTGTCAGTACCATCTTAACTCTTGTTACTCAAGACAAGACAGTTCCATTTCCTCAGCAAGATTGACCTCTTCATTTATCCTAGAGCAAAAACCTACCAACTTCTAAACAGAATAGAACTGGGCGCTGATGAAAGTGGATTATTAACAGACGGAAAGGAGAGAGAATGTGTGTGGGGGGAAGGGGAGCGGCACTCTCCCTCCCTTCTGTTAATAATCCACTTTCATCAGTGCCCAGTTCCGGTGGGGGATATGCGTAGGTCTATTTCTGGACTTGATACTCTCTTTGTACTCCTAAGGACGTACTCACACAAGGAGAATATCTAATCCAGAAATAGACCTACATGTATCTAGTCAAGTGGTTTTTGACAGAGGTGCCAAGGTAATTCAATGGGAGAAAGGAAAGTCTCCTCAACAAATGGTGCTGGGTCACCCAGGTTGCCATATGGACAAAAATGGGCATCAACCCTTATTCAAGAGCTAACTCAAAATGGAGCATAAGCCTCAATGTAAAACCTGAAACTATACAACTTCTAGAAGAAAACTAAAGAGAGAATTGTTGCAACCTTGGGATAGGCAAAGTTTTCTTAGACATGGCACCAAAAGACCAGGCATGGTGGTTCACACCTGTAATCCCAGCACTTCGGGAGTCCAAGGCGAGCGAATCACCTGAGGTCAGGAGTTCAAGACCAGCCTGGCCAACGTGGTGAAACCCTGTCTCTACTAAAAATGAAAAAATTAGCTGGCGTGGTGGGGCAGGTGCCTGTAATCCCAGCTACTTGGGAGGCTGAGGTAGGAGAATTGCTTGAACCCCGGAGACGGAGGTTGCAGTGAGCTCAGATCATCCCACTGCACTCTAGACTGGGTGACAGAGCGAGATTCCGTCTCCCCCCCCGCCAAAAAAAAAAAAAAAAAAAAGGTTTGGCACCAAAAGCTTGAACCATAAGTCAAAAAAAAAAAAATTGGACTTCATCAAAATAAAAAAATTTGCTCTTCCAAGACACCATTAAGAAAATGACAAGATAGCACAGACAGCATATGCATATATATATATATATATATGATATATATATATCAGACAAAGGTTTGGTATCCGGAATATGTAAAGAATAGCTTAAGGCAAACAACCCAATAAGAAAATGGGCTTATATGATTTATACAGATAATTTACAAGAGAAGATAAATGGCCAAGAAGCACATGAAAAGATACTCAACATTACCGTAGTCATTGGGGGATTAGAAATTAAACCACTACACATCCATTAGAATATCCAAAATTTAAAAATAAAATATAAACCCCCAAAACGAAAAATTTGTGTGGAGCATCTGGAACTCTTATGCTGTGATGGTGAGAGAGTGAAATGTTACAGCTGCTTTAGAAAACAATCCAGTTTCCTTAAAAAGTCAAATATCCGTTTAGTGTAGGACCTAGCCATCCATCGTTAGGTATTTACCCAAGGGAAATGAAAATATATATCTGCACAAAGACTTCTACAAAAATGTTTATTGCAGTTTAATTTCTAATGTCAAAAACTGGAAACAACCCATATGTGTGTCAACAGGTGAATG
Source organism: Macaca mulatta (assembly GCF_049350105.2). Lineage (NCBI taxonomy): Eukaryota > Metazoa > Chordata > Mammalia > Primates > Cercopithecidae > Macaca > Macaca mulatta. The sequence continues at coordinate 26,102,732 of NC_133417.1, read as the reverse complement.
GACAAAGAAATCGTGATGCATTCACACAGTGGAAGACTGCTCGGTGGTAGAAGGACACTATTGACCCATGCAGTGATGTGGGTGGGTCTCAAAATAGTGAAGTGGGTACCAGAAGCAAGGCAAAAAGGAGTATATATTTAATACTATATGACTCTATTTACTTAAAGTTTTATATACAAACTATAGTGACAGAAAGCAGACAGTGGTTGCCTGAGGCTAGAGGTGGAGGGAGGAAGGAATTATTAAAGAATCATAGGAAAACTTTTGGGGGTGATGGAAATAGTCTCTGGCTTTTGGTGACAGTTACAGATATGTTAGTCTGTTAATTATATTAATCATAATTAAGATATTTTAATGCTAATCAAGGTGTACACTTTGAGTATGTGCAGTTCGGGTGCACCCAGGGAGTGTGGTTGGCCACAAACCATCTCCCGTTACTAAGCCAAATGGGAATTCTGCTCAGATCCATGTAGGCTAAATATCGTAAGGTGCTGTGAAGTGAGGTTTTATTTTCCTGATTGTGACACATACACTCAGTACTTGAGATGTTGACCTCACTGCTGAAATTGATGCTGTAGACAAGAAGAAGAAGACAAAGTGTATGATAAGAGGGGAAAGTGTAAATAGTAGGCTAAATATAACAGCTGTCACCAGAGGCAGATAGCAAGAGGAGCCTTTGCTGAACCACAGCTGATCTCATGCAGTTGCCAGAAACACCCATAAAGTGCCAGCAGGTGCCATGGGCTGGAGGGTGCTAACCATGTAAACCTCTGGAAGCACGGGCGGCTTATCCTTTCCATCTTCTGCTTACAGTAGGATTTGTCTGTCAGTTCAAGTGTTACCTAGGAAATGACTGTACAAGAGTCTCTGATTGGTCCTCTTTTCCTCACTCTGGAAACCTTGGATTTTAAGCAGGATGTGATATGTCTGTGAGCTGTCTGCCATGTTACTCTGTTTTGTCTATTAAGCCTCTTTGTGTAAAAAGCGAAAAAGAGCTTTTTAGTTTGATGTCTCATAGACCTTCAAGGTGTTTCTGAAGTAGGCAGAGGCGTTAGACACATTACCATTTAATAACAAGGAAACAGATCCTCAGATAAATAAAACCACTCCTTCCAGACTACATTATATCAGTGTCAGAGACACAGGGGGAGTGGAACTAGGTCTTTTACAGGGTGGAGGGCGCTTTCTGGTCCACAGAGTATCTCCTGAAGTACCACAGAATTTGGGATCTGAAAGCCTCCATGAAAAGCTAATACAACTGGCTAAGTTTCCTGATGGAGGAAATACGTTCCCGAGACTCAGTCTCTCAGAAGATTCTGAGAAAACTCCAAGTCTAGGACTTTTCCATACTCTACTGAATGGGGTGAACTCCCCACCCCAGTGGGCCTTGGAGACTTATCCTAGTGGGGTGCTGGGTTAGGGAAAGAAAAATGGAGAAGAGAGTGGGGCGAGGGAGACAAGCTTATCTCTCCAGCCATCAGCCTGCTCTAGAGGCATCTGTGTATTTCAGGACTCTGGTGTTCGTCAGAGATGGGTATGGGAGTATCAAGGCTGAGTGCTTTGCTCTTGAAATGCCTCTCTACTTGACCTTGGGACACTGACTGAATCTTTCGCTATTCATTTTTCTGTCTGGAATGTGAAAACAAACTAACTTAGCTCTTCTTTCTCCCTGTAAGGTTTTGAGAACACCTTCCTATCTTTTAAAGAAAGGAGATGTTTTAAAAGGTGTTTAACAGTTTAAGGAAAATATTTTTTTTTTTCATCGAGTTTCCTAAGTATAATATGAACAACATGATCCTCATAACATTTCTGGTGGTTTTGTTGATTGTCTAGCTAATGGAGAGAATCATACTGAATGCTTTGTTTTATTTCCCAAGCTCTGAAATATTCCTGATTATGTGGTGTACACAATACATCCTAGCACCGCAAAGTGGCAGCTATGAGCTCTGGCAGTCATGAGGGCCCCTCTACATGACATGTGTTCTAGCCTCCATCTATCATAGGAGCCATGCAGTCACTTGGGAATTTTCTGCCTGTGACCAGCATATGAGTATTTGTTACCAAAGTTGTTAGGGAAACACTTGATGCTTTTTTGGGAAGTAATTTTGGAAAACTGAGTAAAAATTCTTCACTTTTCAGTAATCCTATTGAAATGGGCTATCTGATCATCCCAGGCCCTTGTGGGAGCTGAGGGATGCTGAGACCAAGATGAACTAAACACAGGGAGAGTCAGAACATGGAAGCCAGGCTGACTGTGGGTGCTTGTGAAGGTCAGTTGTGTTCAGGAGGGACCCCTGGAACCGCTTCTTGATCATCTGTAGCGCTGGCTGTTCTGAAGAGGGAGGCTGTATTCAGAGAGGGTTGTAAGAAGAAACAGCCGTGAAGTGCTGTGGTCCTCGACACTTCCCCACCACCGCTGGTGAGAGATTGTCACTGGCTTTGGCCTGCTAGCCATCGAGTTTAGCTAACCCTGCCCCCCACCCCATTTTGAATGCCCCAAACATCACCCAGCTGGTGGCGCTCTGATGACACCTCATGCTGGAGTAGCTCAGCACACTGCATTGTAATTGTTTGTCTTCTTGTCTCTCAAAAGAGACTGTAAACTCTTGGAGGACTAGACTCGCTGTTCAACAAAGCACCTAATATGGGACCTGGCATGGGGTGGGAACTCAATAAAGGTTTGCTGAGTGAATTCACATGTGCACGTGGCCATTGGCTGTAGCAGGCAGTAAGCTAGTACCGCACTTAGGAAAGGGGTATAACCAGGAGGAGTTTATCTTTCAGGGAATCCCCAACAGAGGCTGCCTGGGACCTTGCTGTGGACATTTTTACACCCCTGTGGAAGAGAAAAAGATGGCAAAAGGGGCTTGTCCCAAACTATTCACCCTCATTCATAGTCTGAACTTCATATGCCCTCTGTGCTGTGGAGATGATGAATGTGAACAGATGATGTGCGGATGAGGCAGCCCATGTGCATAAATATGACCCCTTTCACCATTACCCTCAATTATTGTATGATACATAATCATATAGGAACTATAACATTGTGGGTTATTCCATGGATGGATGTTGCACATAACACACTGCAACTTTTTTTTTTTTTTTTTTTTGTGAGATGGAATCTTGCTCTATCACCAGGCTGGAGTGCGGTGGTGCAATCTCGGCTCACTGCAACCTCTGCCTCCCGGGTTCAAATGATTCTCCTGCCTCAGCCTCCTGAGTAGCTGGGACTACAATGCCTGCCACCACGCCCGGCTAATTTTGGTATTTTTAGTAGACACGGGGTTTCACCATGTTGGCCAGGATGGTCTTGATCTCTTGACCTGATGATCCACCTACCTCAGCCTCCCAAAGTGCTGGGATTACAGGCATGAACCATCGCGTCCGGCCCACACTGCAACTTTTTTACTCAACATAGTCTTAAGATCTATAATATTTATAATGTGAATTGGTCATCATATAAATGTATGTGCTTTAGGCATTCCCCAGTTGATGGACATTTGGGTAGTTTCCAGTTTCTTATCCAGCATTGTTAGAATGAACATTGTCATACTCTCATGGTAGTGTGTACCATATGTGGATGGTGTTTCTCTAGGGTAAACATGGATTTTGGATCGTACAGTATGCCCATGTTTCATTTTATAGATCTTGCCATGTGCCCTTTAGTGTGGCTGCCCTAGTTCATGTTCTCAGAATGTTACCACACTTTATATTTTCAAACTTATCACAATTTTCCAGACTAATGGGTGGAAAATGGTATCTCACTTTAATATGCTCTCCCTTGGTTATTGGTGAAGTTGATTATATTTTTATGCATCTGCTGACTTTTTATGTTTCCTCTTTTATAAATTGCTGCTTTATATTTTTTGCCCATTTATCTATTGTTATCTTTTTCTCACAGGTTTTTAGGAGTTATTTATATATGTTCCAGGTACCAGTCTTGTTCTGTGTTGTATTAGTCAGGGTTCTCTAGAGGGACCTTGGGCAAGTTGTATATTCATCTGAGAAAAAGAAAAACCAAATTGAATCCCTACCTCATACCAAACATTCACAAGCACCCACAGTCAGCCTGGCTTCCATGTTCTGACTCTCCCTGTGTTTAGTTCATCTTGGTCTCAGAATCTCTCAGCCCCCACAAGGGCCTGGGATGATCAGATAGCCCATTTCAATAGGATTACTGAAACTAATTGGAAATGTGTGTATATGAAAATGAGTTTATTAAGGAGTATTGACTCACATGATCACAAGTAAAGTCCCACAGTAGGCCAGCTGCAAGCTGAGGAGCAAGGAAGCCAGTCTGAGTCCCAAAACCTCAAAGGTAGGGAAGCCGATGGTGCAGCCTTCAGTCTGTGGCTGAAGGCCCGAGAGCCCCTGGCAGTTCACTGATGTAAGTCCAGGAGTCCAAAAGCTGAAGAACTTGGAGTCTGATGTTTGAGGGCAGGAAGCACCCAGCAAGTTCAAGGGAGAAAGATGAAGGCTGGAAGACTCAGCAAGTTCACTCCTTCCACTTTCTTCTGCCTGCTGATTAGGTCTTCTGCTCCCAGTCCACTAATTCGAATGTTAATCTCTTTTTCCTTTGGGAGGCCAAGGCAGGGGGATCATCTGAGATCAGAAGTTCAAGATCAAATGTTAATCGCCTTTGCAAACACCCTCACAGACACACCCAGGAAGAATACTTTGCATCCTTCAGTCTAATGAAGTTGGCACTCAATATTAACCATCACATATGCACATTGCAAATAATTTCTCCTAATATTTAGTTTTCTTTTAATATTGTCTATCTGTTGCCATTAGAAATCTTCCCACCCTTTCCATTTTGGTGTGATCAAATTTATCAATTTTTTTTAATGGGAGTTTGTGGTGGTTTATTTTTGTTTGGCAAGGGAGGATATAGAGGTTTAAGAAGGTCTATTGCCCTGATGCCATGAAGATATATACCTATATTATCTTTTAAAAGATATTAAAGGTTAGACTTTAAAATTAGATCTGTAATTCATCTAGAATTTGTGTTTGGTATGAGGTAGGGATCCAATTTGGTTTTTCTTTTTCTCAGATGAATATACAACTTGCCCGAGATGATTTCAAAGGCCACCTCCATCAAGTGCCATGTTCTTATAGGTGCACAGCTGTCCCTGGACTTGCCATTCCATTCTGTGGATGCATGGGTCCATTTTGTTCTAGAATCATACTCTAAAATTCCTGTAATTACAGTGAGTCTTAATGTTTGGTCACCATCTTTTCTTGGATTTTCAAAGTGGTTTTGACTAACGTTGCACTGGTAGTATTCCATACGAATTTCAAAACTAGTTTGCCAAGTTTAACGAAAAATCCTTTTGGGGTGTTTGTGAAGTTGCATTTAATTTATTAATTCTGAGAGAATTGACTTGTTTTAACTGTTGAATCCTCCCTTCCATTTCATCTTTCTCTGTTAAGGTTTTCTTTTATGTCCTTTGGTGAAATTTTTATCAGGGTAATTCCTTTATATTTTGTGAGTTTTATTGCTATTGTTTGTATTTAATTAATTTTCTCAATTATTACTGCATAAGAAAGCTAATGATACTTGAATATTGTTCTCATTAATCTGCAACCTTGCTGACTTTTTAAAAATTAGTTTTATTCTTATCAATGGATTATTTCAGATATGTTATATAATGCCACTTTGTTTCTCTTTTCAAATTCTGTATTATTTCCTTTTTTGTTTCTTATTGGCCAAGATTTTCAATATAGTGTTGGTGGTAAGGGTGCTATCCTATACCCTTCTGTTGGTTCTTACTGTAACAGAAGGGCTTCATAACTTCGTTACCAAAAGTGGTTTGTTGCTGGGTTTAGAGAGACTTTTCTATTTGTTTGCTAAGAGGTTTGCTTGTTTGGTTATATATATAGGTATTGAATTTTGAATACTTTTTCTGTTTATACTGAGATTTTGCTTTCCTTTAAGATGTGACTATTTCAAATTAATTGATATTCTGATGAGGCATCTCTGAATTCTTGGGATAAACCCTCTTTGGTCAAAGAGTATTATTCTTTCAGTCTATTGCTGGACTCAACCTACTATTTTGTTTGGCGTTTTGCATCTGTGCTTTTAAGTAACATTGGTCTAAAGTTCTTGTTCTTTGTACCACGTATAATGAACTAGGCAGCTTTTCCACTTTTCTGTGCTCTGGTGTACTGATTCTAATGTAAGAACTATCTGTTCTTTTGAGTTTTAGTAGAATTTATCTGTAAAACTGGGCCTGTTACTTTTTGAAGATCCAGTATATTTTATAGTTTGTTTTTGTAAGAATTTTCAAATTTTGTTTCTGTAGCAATATCCATTTTATTTAGGTTTTCAAATTTATCAAAGTTGCTCATATTACTTGTGATTTGTAAAATCTCAAATCCATCTGTATTTAGATGCCCTGTTTTGTTGCTGATGGTGTTTACTTGTGCTCTTGCTTTCTCTCTCAAGCAACCTTGCCCAAAGTTTGTATGTCCTAGTCTTTTCGAAGAAGTTGTGTTTGATTCTGTGGATCCGACCTCTTGGTTTGCTTTCTAGATCTAAGCTCTCATCTGTTGTAGTGCCTTCCTTTTATTTTGTTCACATTCGGTTCTGAGGGCAGGTAAATGAGCTTTGTGTTTATCTTTTTGGTTTTAGCTGTTGGCACTTAATTCTTTTTTCTGTTTTATTTTTAAATGAAGGCAGATGAAATATTCATTTATGTAAGGAGCTGGCAAAGGTATTTTGCATGAAGGGTGTTCTGCAGAGAGCTTCTCCATGTTGTATTTTTAGGTGTTAGGTGTGGTTTGCAGATTCTGGCCTAACTCACACCCTGCCATGTGAGGACCTCTGAGGGAGCCCTGATAGGTACAAATCTGAGAGTTCAGAGGATTCTTCAGGCCTGGTGGCCAATAAGTGCTTTCAAGGGGACTTTCTCATGGAGCAGGCCACAGTGTGCTACCCAGTGTGAGGGGCATGTATCCCTGGTTATTCACTCCAACACTCAGCTGGATGTTGCTTTGAAGGTATTTTGCAGGTGCGATGAACATCTATAACCAGTTGCCTTTAAGTAAAGGAGATTATCCTTGATAATTTGGGTGAGCGTGATGCAGTCAGTTGAAATCCCTAAAAACAGAACGAGGTTTCCTGGAGGAAGAAGAAGTTGTGCCTAGGGCAGCAGCTTCAGCTTGCCTCTGAAAACCCCCGCCTGCCCTTCTTGCTGGTTGGGCCTATGGACTTCAGACTCACCTAGCCAGTTCCCACAATCCCACAAGCCGACTCCTTGTAATACGTTTCTGAATCTACAAATGGTCCACAACTTATGATGGTTCTGCTTAGGATTTTTCAGTTTTACAAGAATGTGGAAGTGATATGCATTCAGCAGAAACATACTTCAAGGACCCATGTAACCATTCTGTTTTTCACATTCAGTACAGTGTTCAATGTATTACATGAGATATTCCATACCTGATTATAAAACAGGCTTTGGGTTAGATGATTTTGACCAACTGTTGGCTGATGTAAGTGTTCTGGATACGTTTAGGCTAGGTTAAGCCAGGATGTTCAGTAGATTAGGTGTATTAAGTGCATTTTTAATTTGCAGCATTTTCAAATTACGATGGGTTTATCAGGACATAACCCCACTGTAAGTCAAGGAGCACCTGTGTGTCTCTCACTGGTTCTCTTTCTGTGGTTGAACTGATTGATACAGCCAGAAATTACTGTCCTAAAATATTTTCCAAGTTTTTGTTTTTATCCAAGTTAGTCACATATATAATTTGAATAGCCATTTGTTCTACAAGGCTTATTATAAAAAGTAACTCCCTCGTAGAGCAACCATTTATAACTCTTTTCAACCTCCACACCTCTGAGTAACACGTGCAGGTTGCTGCTGCTTGAATTTTGTTATCAGCATGATTTATGAACTTCCTACTCTGGTTGGCCCTTTAACCATTCCCCCATTGCCCGGTTACCTCTCTTTCCAGTATAGTTACGTGTTATTTTGGTTAGATCAAGATTTAACGTTGTCGTTATTGTTGTAATTGTTATTCATAGCTGAGCCCTGTAGTCTCCAGTGATTTGTCTTTTCCTTTCTTGCATTAGGTTTTGTGTTCCCTGTTCCTAATACATGAATATATACGTCAGTTACACACACAGGGGCATCAGCCTCCTGAGAAGCTGGGACTATAGGCACATGCCACCATGCCTGGCTAATTTTTTTTTTTTTAATTTTTCCTAGAGATAGGGTCTTGCTGTGTTGCTCAGGCTGGTTTTGAGCTCCTGGGCTCAAATAATCCTCCCTCTTCAGCCTCCCAAAGTGCTGGAATTATGGGTGTAAGCCACCGTGCTCAGCCTGTCTTGTAATTTCTAATGTTTTTGAGATGACTAATGCCATTCTAATAATCCCTTGTTTAAAAGAGAGAGAGAGAAAAAAAAAAAAAAACCCTGTATTTTCTCTCTGGAGCTTGTAAGATCTTCTGTTTGTCCTCAGTGTTCTGAGAATTTCGTTATTCGCCTTGGTGAGGGTGTTTTTTTTTTTTCCTGCATGCGTTGTGCTAGGCACTCAGACCCTGAGTGGGACTCATGTCCTTCAGTCCTGGTTTTGCCAAAAAACCAAATTTTTCTTTTGAGACGGAGTCTCATTGTGTCACCCAGGCTGGAGTGTAGTGGCTCGATCTCACTCACTGTGACCTTCGTCTTCCGGGTTCAAGTGATTGTCCTGCCTCAACCTCTCCCTAGTAGCTGGGATTATAGGCACACCACCATGCCCAGCTAATTTTTTTGTGTTTTGTATTTTGTAGAGATGAGATTTTGCCATGTTGGCCAGGCTGGTCTCAGACTCCTGACCTCAGGTAATCTGCCCACCTTGGCCTCCCAAAGTGCTGGGATTGCTGGCGTGAGCCATCATGCCTGGCCCAAAATTGTTAATAAGCTCAAAAATCGTGTTTTCTCTGATCTGTCATTTTGGGCTTCCTGTTCAAATTCAGGGCCATCAGACAACATTCAAAAAGCATCGTACATGTCTTTTTAAGTGTAAAGGGCAGTGGACTTTAGGCCAGACAGGTGCGGGCTTGAATGCCTTCAGCATCTCTGACTAGCTGGGTGACCTGAAGGCTGGGGAGAGTGTTATTTAACTTTTCTAGGGTTGTAATTTCCACCTCGCAGGGATCTTGTGACAGTTATGTTTCAAATAAAATGGAATCATTTATTAAGCATTTGGAAGAGAGCCTCATCTCTGATGGGCGTTGAATAAATAGTATGGGCTTGTGCTGTTGTTATTGTTACTTAAGGAACTCTAGTTAGATGCTGGGGTGTTGGTGTGGTGTTCAGACCAGTGCAGGGAGCAGAAGCAGGCAGCCAGAGGTCCTCCTTCCGTCACGGAGCGGAGCTCCTCAGGAACGGCAGTGCCTCCGTGTTGCGAGGGGCTTGTTGAGGGGATGTTGTGCTTGGTCCTTTAAATGCCCGACGGTCACCAGGGAGGAAGGTGTGTGAGCTCAACCAGGGTGGCTCATCTCAGATTCCATGGCAACCTTCAGGGATTGGATGGTTTGTCCTTAAGACTGATTCCTTCTCTTGTATCAGAAAACAGCAAACTGATGGTGCTTCCTTGACCAGAAGCTGGGCTATGGCTTGGAGAGGCAGCCAAGCGCCTCAGAGTGCCCTCATTGTCATGGAGGTCGTCGTAGCCCTCAGCTGCTGCTGCCTTACCTTTTGCTGTGGCTTCCTGTGATCCCACCAGCCTCAGCTTCGTGGTGACCCTGGAGCTGGTTGTCTGCTCCCTTCCTGGTGCTCTGCAGGGCCTCACCTGGCAGGTTGGCGAGCCGGCCAGAAAATGTCGGAGACCAGGGTGCCGCAGTCTGCCAGGAAGCCCACTGACGACCCTGATGTGTCTTGGCTGGGGAACTTTCTGGCTGCTGGCCTGCTTGTCTAAACACCAACTCTTGACCCTCCAGACATCAAAATGGTCTGATGCTAATTTAAAAATTGTGAAGCCATTGAATGTGAATCCATGGTAATTTGTCAATATAATTTAATAACCAGGGGAAATGGAGGGCTCAGGCTTGGCGCAATTTCCTCTACCTCTGCCAGCTTTTCTCATCTGCTGGTTGGGGGCAGGGAGGGTGGTGATGAAAAGTTCTCAAGACAAGAGTGACTGTTTCAATTTCACCTGGGGCCATAAATCAATATTCATTTATTATTCAGCCAGCATTAGCATTTCCCTGGGTAATACTCTAACACATGTAGTGTCAGGATGGCTTGCATTTGTCCTCATTAGGAAGGCAAAGGACGCCTTTTTGCAGGCATAAGCAAGCGAGCCTCCTATTCTCCTTGCTGGCTCACATCTCATGAAAAAGGAAAGTGTTGGTCTTTGGGGAAAGGAGTGGGTTGGGATTTCAGACACGGTCTCTGCTCGGTGTTAGTGGCCACAGTTCATTGTGACCTGGGTTTATGACTGCTGGTGTCACCCTTGGTAAGGAATAAGCTTACAGTAGGAAGTGAGAACTGACCCTGCAGAAAAACATTTTATTTCTACGCAAGATTTTTCTGTGAGCAACACCATTAATACAAACTCATCCTCGTCTTATCTTTGAGATGAGACTGTATGGGAAATGGGGGGGGTGGTGGCGAGGAGGACAGAGAAACTTGGTATTACAATGTTGGAAACTGCTGTTGGCTGATGACCAGCTGGAAACATTTTCTTTGAAGATGAAAATTAATCAGGAGGTGGAATTTTATGTACAGATGCTCATTCTCACCACCACCTCCATTTTGGTGTGGGGAGTATGAGGTGGGAGTGATGCGGAGAGACGGTGGGGTTCATTCCTGCTGAGCACGGTGGAGGAGGTGGAAGGTCGCCTTGAGACATCCTGACCCCTGAGGTCTTGCTCTGTGAGTGGACCAGCCATCTTCAAGGCTGCTTGTAGACTTTGATGGGAGAGGTGGTTCTCACAGCACTTTCATTTCAGCTCATGTCACTCTGATATTTTGACCTGAATGTACAGATGTCATGAAGGGAGATGGTCTCCTACATAATGGGGGGGGCATTAGACTCCATCAGCTTCCCGCCTCCTATTCCTTCCCCTGTCCTGGCATCAACAAAAGCCTAGTATGTTAGTCCATTTCATGCTGCTGATAAAGACATACCTGAGACTGGGTGATTTGCTGGGAAAAATAGGTTTAATGGACTTACAGTTCCACGTGGCTTGGGGGGGCCTCACAATCATGGCAGAAGGTGAAAGGCACATCTCACATGACAGCAGATAAGAGAACTTGTGCAGGAAAACTTCCCTTTATAAAACCATCAGATCCCTTGAGACTCATTCACTACCAGGAGAATAGCACAGGAAAGGCTCACCCCCATGATTCAATTACTTCCCACTAGGTCTGTCCCACAACACATGGGACCATTCAAGATGAGATTTGGGTGGGGACGCAGCCAAAGCATATCACCTGGTGTCGACGGGAAGCATTTAGATGGAATTATAATAAACCTGTCGGGGGAGGGCCGTGAAACAAGTCGCCAGAGTAGGACGCCAGGATGATACAGAATCAACAGCTGATACCTGCAACAAGATGGATGAATCTCAAAAGCATGATGTTGATGAAAGAAGTCTAAGCCCCACCCCCCAAAAAATTCATACTATGTGATTCCACTTATATAAAATCCAAGAGTAGAAGAAATTAATCCATAGTGATTGTAGTCAGAATGTGGTTGCAAGGGGCTGAGAAAGGGATGTGAAGGAAATTCGGGGGTCATGGAGATATTCTGTTTTGTTTTGGGGATGGTTAAACAGGTGTTGCCATTGACAGAATTTATCAAATTCAGCATCTAAAATCTATACCTTTATCGTATGCTAATTACACCTCAATAAAAAAGTATATAATAATTAAAAAACCTTAATCCCTAGGTACATTTTGGAGGCAGGGTGTTAGTCAATCACATTGAGTTTTATTCCTGTGATCGCTAAATCCCAGTTCCCCTCTCCTTGCCTAACTCCTTTTTGACCATTTGCCAGGTCATTGTCTCCCACGGCTCCCGTTCTTCAATTGTCTGCACCACTTTCTAGCCACTGACTGCTTTATCCCAAGGTCAGAGGGAAAAACCAACTTGTTCCTAAATCAGTGCAATCTAATAAAACTTTCTGTGGCCATGGGAATGTTCTGTGTCTACACTCTTGAGTATGATAGCTAGTAGCCATATTGAGCACTTAATTGTGGCTAATCAAATGAGGAACTGAGTGCTCAATTTTATGAATTTTAAATTTAAGCATATGTGTATAAATGTGAAAAGTGCATTAAAAAAAAGAAGATCAGGGGGTGAGGAGTGATTGCAGTCAGGGACCACCTCACTGAGAAGCTGACACTTGAGCAGAGAGATGACACAGTGAGCCCTGTGGCTACGTGGAACCTCCAAGCAGAGAGAGTAGCATGTGCAAAGGCCCTGGGGTAGGAGCCTGCCCATCGTGCTTGAGGAACAGAGAGGAGGCCAGGGCGGCTGGAGCAGAGTGAGAGAAAGGGAGAGTGTTAAGAGGTGAGGGCAGAGGAGTCCCCTTTATCCAGCTGGTTTGGTTGGATTTGGCTTTTCTGCAAGGAGCTGGAAAAGACTGTGTCTCATACTGTACACCAGGTCATGGGTACACTTATCCACCAGCTTGCAAGACTGCATGTGGGGCAGTGCAGGGGCTGTTGTCTTCCAGGAGAAAAGCTGACCTGGTCTGGCTGACCATGATCTCCTGAGCTAGAGTACAATAACCCACATCACGGGTCAGCATGACAATCCTCACCCAGATCAGATTTTGTCAGCTCTCCCCTAATTGCTTTTGAATCCTGAAATTAGGCCTGTGGCTTTCGCCACATTCCAGCCTGGCTGAGAGAAGTGGAAGCAGCGGGGTGGGAAGCGTCAGGCCTCCTAGGCAGAGCTGGAGGATGGTTGGGGGCCCTGAGCTTGGGACACAGCTCTGTCACTGTCTCTCTGCTGTCTCTGGGGGAGTCACCCCCTTTTTGCGAGCCTCAGTGTGCCTCAGTTTCATCACCTGTGGCATGAATTAGATGCCCCCTAAGCCCTTTATCCTTTCTAATGCTGTATGATTTTAAGATCCCCCCATGCTTGTGCAGAAGGGATGCTCGCCCTTGTCTGTGGGGTCAGATTTGGGGCCCCAGGGCTGTGTGTTTCCACGACTCGCTCTCTGAGATGACAGGATCAGTATTGGTATACACCAAAACATTTGGGATGTAATGCTTTTTATACCCCAGGGGTCTGTCAGGTTCTTGGAATCCCTGTATAAGCATTTTGTTCAATAGGGTAAAGGTGTTGTTTTTCACACTTTGGGGCAATGAAGTTGGAAAATTCAAATCCGAGCATTACCAGCTCTTGGAAAAAGACATTCCACTCAGATGGACTGGTCATTGGCTTTTGTCCCACACAGTCTGGAATGTAGGGGGCATGTTGGGAGAAGGGTGAGGTGGCATCTTCTCTGCTTCCCAGAAGTTTCAGCTGCAGGACTGTCTTAGTTCATTCAGGCTGCTATCACTGAATGCCATAGACTGGGCAGCTTACAAACAACAGAAGTGGATCTTTCATGGTTCTGGAGGTCGGGAGGTTCAAGATCCAGTCACCAGCAGATTTGGTGTCTTGTGAGGGCCTGGCTTCCTGGTTCATCGATGGCTGTTTTCTCACTTGTGTTCTCCCCTGGGGAAGAAGCAAGGAAGTCCTTTGGGATCTCTCTTATGAGGAAGGGCACTAATCCCCAGAACTGACCCCTTCCACCCCAGGATGAGGGGAGCAGTATCCCAAGGCTGCATAAGGCAGTAAGAGCCCTGGGCCTGGATCCTGAAATGATTCCTCCCTCTGAGGCCTCTGGGGCTGTAATGAGAGGGGTTGACTTGAAGATTTCTCAAATGCCTTCAAGGCCTTTTCCCCTATTGACCTGGCTCCCTTTCAGTCCTGCTAATCTCTCTAGCAAGGAGTTGCTCCACAGGCTGTTTGGATTCCTTCCCTACCACAGGCCCAGGCTGCAAATTTTCCAAATTTTTAACACTCTGCTTCCCTTTTAAGTTCAACTTTAACTATTTTGCTTCCACATCTGATGGTAGGTTGTTAGATGCAGCCATACCACCTCTTGAATGCTTTGCTGCTTAGAAGCTTCCTCAACCACATACCCTAAGTCATCACTCTTAAGTTCAAACTTCCACAGATCCCTAGGGCACAAACACAAGGCAGCCAAGTTCTCTGCTAAGGTATACAAGGGCGATCTTCACTCCAGTTCCCAATAACTTCCTTGTTTCTGTCTGAGACCTCTTCAGCCTGGCCTTTACTGTCCATATTTTTATCAGCATTTTGGTCACAACTATTTAACAGTCCTTAAGAAATTCCAAACTTTCCCTTATCTTCCAGTTTTCTCCTGAGCCCTCCCAATTCTTCTAACTTCTGCCCATTACCCAATTCCAAAGCTGCTTCCACATTTTCAGGTATCTTTATAGCAACACTCCATTCTTGGTACTAATTTTCTGTATTAGGCCATTCTTTGTGTTGCTATAAGGAAATACCTGATGCTAGGTAATTTATAAAGAAAATAGGTTTAATTGACTCATAGTTCTACAGGCTGTATAATCATGGCACCAACATCTGCTGGACTTCTAATGAGGATCTCAGGATGCTTACAATCATGGTAGAAGGTAAAGGGCAAAGCCAAGGAATCACACGGTAAGAGCAGTAGCAAGAGTGGGAGCAAGGAGGTTCCAAACTTCTAAACAATCAGATCTCGCACGAAATAACTTGATAATAATCCCATTATTAAGAGGATGGGGCCAAACCATTCATGAGGAATCTGCCGCCATGATCAAGTCACCTCCCACCAGGCCCCACCTCCAAGATTTGGAATCACATTTCAACATGAGATTTGGAGAGGACAAACAGCCAAACCGTCAACAAGCCTGTCCATTCCACATCTTGTGCAGCTTCACCATTCTGTGGGATGGGAGGGACAGAAAAGTGCTATGAGGTCCATGCTCTTCCATTTCAATAGATATGACCTTGGGTTGACAATTCATCACAGACTTCCTTGTTGGTGCTTATCCAATATTTTCTTTCTTGCTCTCTTTTTTTAAAAAATCTTACTTTCTAGGCCTTCATGGTATATTTTCTTATCTGAAGGCTACTATCTTAAAAGCAAAAGCTGTGCTTACTCTTTGCTTCTTGTAAAACACTTCAGCCTATACACTGGTGCTCACTGAATCTTTACTGATGTTCTTGATTGAAGTATTTAGATTGTCCAGAAATTTCCCATTCCACATGGCTATGATATATACTAAACACTCTCATGAAGTCCAGGTTAGCAAACTGACGGTTCCTGAAAGGAAGAACTTACCAAATTCCACCCTGCACATCATGTATATACCATGCTGCCTATTCACTCCAACGTAGGACATTTCTCTGCCACAGCTTTTAAACAAACAGATCACACCATGTTACAGTTAGTGGCTTGTGTGTCTATCTCCCTAACTAGGTTGTAAGTTCCTTGAGAGTACAATGGTATCACATTTATGTCAGTCTCCCTAGAAATTCACCCAGATTCTCCTGCATAGTGGTTCCCAAGTGCTCTGTCAGAGCCAGCAGTGCAACTGACACTGGGCATGCGCTGGACAACAAATGAGCAACACAACGTTCTCCCTGACATAGAGCTCACAGGCAGATAAGAAAGGGGTGGGTGAGCCAAAGACTACGAGATGCTGCAGCAAGTGCTAAACGTAGGTGTGGTATGCAATCTTCAGTGGGCAAAGGGTTCCTACTCAGCCTGGAGAGTCAGACAAGGTTTTCCAGAGAAGTTGATGATAAAGAGGAAATTTGTCGAAGGAATAAACAGAAGGCACTTAACTGGGGTTCACTAAGTTGAATTGAACATGAGGCATGGCAGTGATGATAATCATGTAGAACCCAGGCTTCTGCAAGCCATACTACAGGGTCAGTGAGAACACTGATGGGCTGTCAGGAAAAGCTTAATAGAGGATAAAACACTTGAGATGTCTAGAAAAAGAAGTGTTTACCCACATCTATAGGAAGCTCCTGAGACTTAAAAGCCAGCCCTCTGGGTCCATGTTCCACCATTGACCTCTAAGCCTCTGATTTAATCTTCACAGTGATTCTGGTTTGATCTGTGTCCTTTACGTTACATTCCAATAATGGACATTAGGAACATTATGAACATTACAAGGTACATGATCATACCAGCTTACGTGCATAAGCTGAATTATGTAAATGTCAGTAATTATTACCTAGGAATCTCTGAGATAGTATTATTTTTAAAATTAGTTTTATTGAGATATATGTACATACAATTCACCCTTTAAGTATACAATTTGATGAGTTTTGACAGATGTGTATTGTTACAGAACTACCACCACAATGAAGATATAGAATATTTCCATCATCCTCAAAACGATCTCTCCTTCCCCTTTGCAGTCATTAATCACCTCCTCTCCCCAGCTAATCTGCTTTCTGTCACTATAGGTTCCCTTTTCTGCAAAGTCATATAAATGAAATCATTCAGTATTTAGTCTCTTGTGTCTATATTCTTTTATTTAGCATAATGCTTTTGAAATGCAGCCCTATTCTTGCTGAACATATCTGTGGTTCATTCTTATTTATTGCTGAGTAATATTCTGTTGTCTGGACAGATCACAATTTGTTCCATTCACCAGTGGTTGGACATTTAGGTTATTTCCAGTTTTTGACTATTATGAAATTAGCAGCTGAGAACATTGATGTGAAGTCTTCATGTGGACATACGCCTTCATTTCTCTTGGAGTAGAATTGCTGAATCCTATGGTAAGTCTGTATTTAATTTCACAAGGAATGGCCATCTCTTTTACAAAATGACTATACCATTTTACATTCTCACCAGCAACATATGAGCGTTCCAGTTGCTCCACATCCTCACATACTTGGTATTATGTGTTTTCTTTTTTTTAATTTTGGTGATTCTAATGAGTATGTAGTGGTCACTTACAGTGGTTTCATGTACTTTTCCCTGTTGACCAATAATGTTGATTATCCTTCCTTGTGCTTATTTGCTGTTGTTACATCTTATATGGTAAAGTGTTCCAATTTTTGCCTTTTTTTTTTAAATTGAGTCATCTGTTTTCTTCTTACTGAGATGTAGAAATTATTAAATATTCTGGATACCAGTTCTGTCTCAGATATGTTTTACTTTTTTTTTCTGTATCATGGCTTGCCTTCATTTTCTTAATAGTCTTTCAAGGAGCAAAAGTTTTAATTTTGATAAAGTCTAACTTATCGCAGTTTTCTTAATGGTTAGTGCTTATTTTTTGTCATAGGAAATAATTTGCCTAACCCAAGTTCATACATAATTTAGTTTTACAGTTTTAGCTTCACTTTGAGATCTACAGTCCATCTCAAATTAAAATCACACTAAATTAAAATATAGTGTGAAATAAGGATCAGGATTTATTTCTTTCCATACATATATCCAATTGTTCCAGTGCTGTTAGTTGTAAAGGGTTTACATTTTCCACTGGATTGCTTTTGTGCTTTTGTCTAAAACTAAATGACTACATCTGAGAGTGGGCTGATTTCTAGGCTTTCTATTTTGTTCTGTTGATCTGTATGTCTGACTTTATGATAGTATCACTTCTTGATTACAATAGCTTTATAATCAGTTTGGAAATGACTTATTTCATAAATCAAATAAGGAGAGGCTTTGTGTAAACCTTTCAAATTTGTTCTTTTTCAAAATCACTTTGGTTATTGTAAGCCCCTTTCATTTACACATACATTTTAAAATCAACTTGTCCATTTTTATTTCTTTAAAAGAGTCTGCTGGGATTTGGCTTAGGGTGGCTTTTGCATCCAGATCAATTTGGGGAGGACTAATGTTTTAATAATAATTGAACATAGTATATCTTTCCATGTACTAAAATCTTTTATCTCCGTAATATTTTGTAGTTTTCAGTGCACAGGTATTACATGTAAAATTTATCACTGAGTATTTAGTATTTTTATACTACTTTAAATAGTGTTTCCAAAAACTCCATATTTCTAGTTAGTGTACAGAAATACAGTTGAGTTTTACTTACTAACTTGGTATGTAGTCTTATTAAACTCATTTATAGTTTTAATAAGTACATTTTCCGTGTGGGAGGGGTGGTAAATTACTGAGGATTTTCAAAATAGAAAATTATGCAGTCTGTAAATAAAAATGGTTTTACTTCTTTCTTTTCTATCTGTATGCTGGCTAGTCCCTCCTAATCAGTGTCAAATAGAAGTAATGTAAGTAGATGTCCTTGCCTTTTTCCTGATCTTAGGAGTAACATTCATTTTTTTCACCATTGGTTGATATTAGTTGTAGGTTTTTCCTAGATACCATTTATCATGTTGAGGAAATTCCTCTCTATTCCTAGAGTGCTGAGAAGTCTTTTCCTTCCTGCCTTTTTCTTTCCCTTCTCCATGAGTGGGTAGTGACACATTTGACACATCAAATGCTTTTTCTACTTCTATCGAGATGATTATATGGGCTTTCTTTTTGTTCTGTCAATATGGGAAATTGCTTTGATTGATATTTGAATGTTTAATCAACCTTGTTTCCCCAGGGTAAACCCCATTTGGTCATGTTGTATTATCCTTTTTATATATTGCTGAATTTGTGTGGCTGATACTTCGTTGAGGACTTTTAAGTCTGATTCATGAGAGCTATTGGTCTGTAGTTTTCTTATGATTCTTTTGCTTTTAGTGTCATAGTAATGCTGGCCTCAGAAATAAATTGGGAAGTGTTTCTTCTTTATCTTTTTTTCTGAAAGAAATGTTTTAGAATTGGTTATTTCTCCTTTAAATGATTAAATGTTTGGCAGAATTTGCCAATAAAACCATTGGGGCCTGAAGTTTTGTGAGAAAGATTTTCACTACAATTTCAAGGTCTTCAATCGCTACAGGGTTCTTCATGTTATCTACTTCTTGAATGACCTTCGATTTGTCCATTTCTTCTACGTTGTCAAATTTATTGGCATCAAGTTGGTTATATTTCCTTATTAAATTCTTAATAGATCCTGTTGGATCTGTAGTGATGTGCCTTATCTCATTCCTGATATTGATAACATGTGTCCTCTTTTTTCTAGATGAGTTCTGGAGGTTTATCCTATGTTACCGATCTTTATTAAGGTCTTTGGTTTTATTGATTCTTGTCTACTGTTTATCCATTTTCTGTCTCATTGGTTTTTTTTTTTTTTTTTTTTTGGAGATGGCGTTTCACTCTTGTCACCCAGGCTAGAGTACAATGGTGTGATCTTGGGTCACTGCAACCTCCGCCTCCCGGGTTCAAGTGATTCTTCTGCCTCGGCCTCCCGAGTAGCTGGGATTACAGGCATGTACCACCATGCCCAACTAATTTCGTATTTTTAGTAGAGACAGGGTTTCACCATGTTGGTCAGGCTGGTCTCGAACTCCTGACCTCAACTGATCCACCTGCCTCGGCCTCCCAAAGTGCTGGGATTACAGTTGTGAGCTACCACACCTGGCCTGTCTCATTGATTTCTGCTCATAAGTTTATTATTTCTTTCCTTCTCCTTACTTTGGGATGAATTTGATTTTCTTTTAATTTTTTCTTAAAGGCAAAGCTCAGATCATTGATATTAGGCCTTTTAAACATTTTTAAGTACATTATTTACTATAAAATTTCCTCTAAGCACTGCTTTTGCTGCATACCACTAATTTCAATATACTGTTGTTCTACTTTCTTTCACTTGAAAATATTTTGTAATTTCCCTGGTAATTATTCTTTGATTCATGAGTTTTTAAGAAGTGGGTTGTTTTATTGTTCAGTTTCCAAATACTAGAATATTCTAGATATTATCCTGTTACTGATTTCTAGTTTAATCCCATTGTCAGAGAATATGCCTTGTATGATTCCAGTTTTTTAATTGGTTGATATCTTTTTAATTGCATAGAATGTGATCTACATTAATATTACATTTAAAAAGAATGTGTGTCCTGCCTTTGTTGGATAGATGTTCCATAAATGTCCGGCAAAGCTGGTTGATCATGTTGTTGAAGTCTTCTGTTTACAGACTTTCTGTTAGTTTGTTCTATCAGTTATGTAAAGTATTATGATCTTCTTCTTTAATTTTGGATTTGTCTGTTATATGTGCCATCATTTGCATGCACGTACAGGTGTAGCACTAAGATAAATTCACATGAGTGGGTGGCTTGCTCAAAGGGGAGATTTGTACTTTTCAGAGAAATTGTCAAATTGTTCTCTGTACAGGTTGGACCATTTTGCACTGCCACCAATCAGAATGGTATGAGAGACTGTTTTCTCATAGCCTTGTGATATTTTTGGTTAGATAAAAAGGGCCTTACTATAGTTTTGGCTTTCATTTATTTTATGAACATTTGAGCCTTTTTCATATGTTTAAAATTTATGTTATTTTTAACTGTCTCTCACATATATCTTTGTCCATTTTCTCTTTGTTGGTCTTTTTCTTCTAGATTTTCATGAGCCCTTTATATAGTAAGGAGATTAACCCTTCGTGACAATGTTTTTTCTAGTTTGTATTTGATCTTTCCCCTGAATATGCTTTAACTTCTGTCTTGTCAAGTATATCAATCTTTTATGGCTTTGAGATGGTCAGAAAAGGTCTTGGCTACTACAAGGTGTTGAAGGAGCTTGCCAGCATGGACAAAATTTATGTGGAGTTTACCTTTAATGTACATTTATACTTGGCTCTGAATGATTGGCAAATTTCCTTAAACCTTTTTGTCGTAATCTTCCATCATTCAGTGAAGACTCAACTGTGAGAAATTCTAGAGACACAGTACTGGTAACAGCGGGAACTCAATACCTAGCAAAGAAATTGCTGTCACTGTTCTCACGGAGTCCACTGTTTAGGGACATGAGAGATGATCATGAGGCCTTAGATGAGGCAGCCTGGTACAGTTTACAGCTGGGAGCAATTCCAGGTCCTGCCACTAGCAGAGTGACCCTGGGAAAGTCATTTAGCCTCTCTCCAACTGTTTCTGTCAGACGCCCCCTCTGACACTGCTGAGAATTCTGTGGCATGGTAGGTGTGGCTGCACCTTGAGAGAAGTCAATGGCAGTACAGCCTACGCATGTTATGGTTTCTCATTGTCAGCCATGTCTCCATGTCTGCTGTGGCTTCCTGACTCTCCGGAAGGAATCTTCTCAGAAACTTTCTTTTATTAAACTTAGAGACTGTCTTAGCTTGGGGTGCCAAAGACAAATGTCGTCAACTAGGTGGCTTAAACAACAGGAATTTCTTCTTCACAGTTCTGGAGACTGAAGTCCATGATGAATGTGCCAGCAGAGTCAGCATCTGGTGAGGGATCCTTCCTTGGGTTATAGATGGCTGCCTTCTCACTGTGTCCTCATGTGGCCTTTCCTTGGTGCACATAGGTGGTGGGGAGAAAGATCTTCTGTTTTCTTATAAAGGTACAAGTCTCTTACAAGGGTACTAGTCCCCCCGCCCCCATGACCTAATCTAACCCTAATTATCTTTCAAAGGCCCCATCTCCAAATATTATCACATTGGGGTTAGGGCTTCAACATATGAATTTTGTAGGAACACAGACATCTCGTCCATAATAGGGACTGATGTCTTTTTAAACCTAGTTTTATAGGCAGAGTCTCACTCTGTTGCCCAGGCAGGAGTGCAGTGGCACTATTATAGCTCACTGCAGTCTCAACCTCCTGGCCTCAAGTGATCCATCTGCTTCAGCCTCCTGAGTAGCCGGGGCTACAAGCATGCGCCACCATGCCTGGCTAATATTTATATTTTTTGTGGAGATCAGGTCTCACTATGTTGCCCAGGCTGGTCTTGAACTCCTGGCTTCAAGTGATCTTCCCACCTCGGCTTCCCAAAGCACTGGGATTCCAGGCATGAGCCACCACGCCCAGCCAGGTACTGATGTCTTGAGCAGGCTGCTGACTGCATCTCTGTGACATTCTGTTCATGCCAACAGTCAACGTGGGAGCCGTGTGGAGAGAGGAGCACATGCACCACAGGAGAGCCATCTGGGCCTGGGCAGGGAAATCACAGAGCTTTTAGGACATTGAAAGCTGGTTTTGGGAGAGGGGCTTTGGCAGGTCTGTGCCAGCCTGGATCCTTCTTGGGTTCCTCCACAGGGTTAATCTGTTTCTGAGGCAGATCCACTCAGCAGTGGTGACCTGCAGCCTGCAGCTTTGGGTGACACTCAGAGATGGCCTCAGACTC
Organism: Macaca mulatta; assembly: GCF_049350105.2. Lineage (NCBI taxonomy): Eukaryota > Metazoa > Chordata > Mammalia > Primates > Cercopithecidae > Macaca > Macaca mulatta. The sequence goes on along the minus strand of NC_133417.1, from coordinate 26,080,516 downwards.
TGTTCTAGAGAGAAAGGTAGTTGCTGTCTCAGAGCCAGTCCTAGGAGCAAAGGGTGGCTGGTAGAAATAATCCATGCTCAGAAAAAGCCTGCCTTTTGCATCTCGGCTTCTCTCCATTAAAAAACTTGGCTTCCCAATACTAATATAGCATTCACTCTGTGCCGGGCCCTGTTTGACCCCATGACACATCCGTATGAAGTTTTA